>NW_016816895.1:25735-62473 GCF_001698545.2 Rhinopithecus bieti
CACACTGGACACTGCGAACACAGAGACACCAAGGTCAGAAACTGCCACACAAATCCACAGTTTCTCTCACTCATGTCCCCTCACACTCAGTATTTCTAGTTCACCATGAATTACCTTTTAAAATAGCAACAAGGAAAACCCAGCTCAGCTCCAACTCCATGGCTGGTGGTCTGTATTCAGTGCTGGTCACCAAGTGGAAACTCCTGGGAATCCCAGGCGGGGCTCCTCTCCCAGAGCTGCAGGGTCAGGGCTGGGCTGGTTTTCATCAGCAGAGGGAGGACGGTATTTGCATGTCTCCTACTATATAGCAAGCTCTGGGGTGGGACGCCTGAGGAGAGGACGGGCCCAGATAGGATGACTGTGCCTTGTAGGAGTTTGGTGACTATGATGGTATTTGGGAAATATGTTGTCTTATAAAATTATGCTGTGATAAACACTTTGAACTGATCACCCTATTTTATTTGTACATACTTGTGTAAATTATGTTTTGTCACAGCCAATGGTTTCTCCACGTACAGATGTGGAAGTAAACCACACATGGAAAAGGGGCTCTGTATGTATCTAAGGGCTCATGTCTGGGATGAGTAAGCCCCGGTACCTGGGCCTGTGCCCCACTTACTCCCTGAACCAACTCCAGGACAGAGCTGGGGTGCCTAATGTGGTTGTGGAACCCACTTTCTGTAGTGAGAACATGTGTGATTGTGCTACATTCTAGCATTCACCTAAAATATGGTGAGAACTAGGGTTAGGCAGATACATTTCTAAGTATTTTGAAATTTAACATACATTTTTTCCCATCATTCTATCACTCCTTTCTTGTCTAAGTTTCCAGTTGTTTGCTTGTGATACATTATATAAGTTTAGTTTACATGCAATAAACTTTCACATATTTAAAGTGTACAATTGATAAACATGAGGTAACCGTCATCGTTATCAAGGTGGACAAGAGAATTCTCAGCATTTCCTTTTGTTCTTCTATATTCTTCCTCCTTTTCCTTTCTTCCTTCTACCATTTCCCTGGCAACGACTGATCTTTGCATTGCTGCTGAGTCATTTTAATTTACCAGAATGTATAAAATGAAATAACATGGTATATATTCTTATTTGTTTGGCCTGTCTTAAATGATTAGATATTTCACCTTGTAGTTGGTATAGCAGACTTTTAAAATTCTAAATAGTGGGTAGTATTCTAGCAGACAAATTTACCATAATTTGTTTTCTATTAAGCAGCTGAACAATATTTGTTTTTTTTTTTTTATTATTCTAGGTCTTACTAAAGATCTGCTATAGAGCTTGGAAATGTACATAGAAAAGGAATGTATTTTTTCTTATTTTACAACTGCATCAACAATAAAAGATAAATACAGAAGATGGAATTTTGCAAATTTTCTTTAATACTTTTGATATTTAAAGTTTCAAAACAAACAACAAATCTGGAGTTTTGGGAGAAGCAAGCTCTTGTAGAGAGTAACAAAGCCAGGGTTTGAAATTAGCTAAGGCAGAGTCTGGAATACGAAATAGAAGCTATTACAAGATAAAATACAAATATATATTGGATTGTTTGAAACTGTGTGTGGTGCCCATGTTGTAGTGTGAAATTTCAAGGGACCACATACTGAAGAGCTATCCTACCCTGTTAAATCCCTTTGCCCAAGAAAGGGGAGAGTCACGAATCTTCCTTCCCTGAAGTGTCTGTCAGGGAGAGAACAAGAGCCCACACTTCTGAAATGTGTTCAGCCCAACTCCCTTATTCCCATTACAGAACTAAGAATTTACCCCGCAGGGGCAAATCACTGAAACCAGAATCCTAGGGTCACTTGTTCAATGTCTCAGGAATTGAGATGGTAACACCAAGATCTATTGAGAAGCAGCTCCCCTGTCGTTCTTATGGAATCAGAGTCTTAGTCTGCAGGGCAGGGCAGCAGATCTGCAAGGTGATCACTCCGATGGAGAACACCGGAGCTCTGGGAGGGAACACTGGGGAAAACAGGAGGACTCTATCCCAGGGGAAGGGCAAGAACACACAGACCAGCATCTCATCTGGAGGAGGGTCAGGAACACTCGCAAGGTCACATGCAGATCCAGGGTCATGAAGCCTTCCAGGAGCATGAACCAAAGAACATGGACCTAGGAATATGGACCCTTTAGTCTAATGTCTTTCACCAATTGAGAAATTGTCAGTAAATAAAACACTTGAGTGCACCTGAGGGAGCTGAAAGAGATTCTCTGGAGGATGAAACAAGGTAAAGAGACAAAGTCAAGCAGAAAAGACAAAGAAGGTATCATTGGAGGATCTGTAGTCTCTGGCGGGCGTAGAAGGACAGACTTCAATTCGTTTTGAAACCTTTTATCAGTCTTTAGTAATTTATGTGATAAAATAGTTGGCCTCATCAATGGCGTCTTATTATCCCCATCAGGGATGAGGGTCCATGTGGCACAGTTCTAGTCATGGGGCAGGAGAGATGCTCTGTTGAGGTGTTCCAGGTCCTTCAGAGGAGAATCGCAAAAGTCTCTTCTCCACTTCCAGACAATGTATAATATGTGTGTGTGACCCTTGGGAATGTTGTCCCCATGTCACTGTATGAGGGGAGTCCCCTGGGGGGTGAAGCTGACTTTCTGGATGTATCAGTGTGGAAAATTGAGAAAAGAAACTGCCTGGGAAGATGAACTGTCAAATTATTCAGTCCTGGAGCCACTCACTTCCAGGCTTCCTGTTTCATTAGGTTGTGATTTTCCTCATTGTTGAATCAGCGTAGGTTGTCTTTCTTCACTCTCTGCTAAAATAGGCACACATAATAATCTACAGGCTTTGGGGTAAATAAGTAACTAATTTCAAAATTAGAACAAGTCCCAAGTGAAGTCAGTTACCGTGTGGTTAATAATGTGGTAGACAGGAGACATGGCTGTATACTAAGAGAGTGTTCACGTCTATTTTATATTAGTTAGCAAAATCTTTTGTATATTCCTTAGATAATACGCCCATTGTGACCTTTGATTTAGCATTATTTCTTGATGAGTAACACCTAAATAATAAGTGTGATGGTTATTAACCAATAATTTATATTACAAGTACAAACTTCCATTTGGGATCTATTCCTCTACCTGATGTAGAGGAATCCACCCAGAAGGCAGAAGTTATTGCACTTATTAGAGCTTGTTAATTAACCAAAGGACAGGATTAAATACAGATGTTTTACTGTAGTGCAGAATTTTTTTTTTTCTTTTGAGATGGAGTCTCGCTCTGTAGCTGGGGCTGGAGTGCAGTGGCCGGATCTCAGCTCACTGCAAGCTCCACCTCCCGGGTTCACACCATTCTCCTGCCTCAGCCTCCCGAGTAACTGGGACTACAGGCACCAGCCACCTCACCTGGCTAGTTTTTTGTATTTTTTTAGTAGAGACGGGGTTTCACCATGTTAGCCAGGATGGTCTCGATCTCCTGACCTCGTGATCCACCCGTCTCGGCCTCCCAAAGTGCTGGGATTACAGGCTTGAGCCACTGCACCCGGCCTGTAGTGCAGAATTTTAAACTGTGCTGCAAGCAGAAGTTTTTAAATCTTCTGAGAGCCCCATCAAAATGTACAACAAGAAAATACACTTTTAAATAAATTCCTACATTCTAGAGACCTGATATATAAATTTGAAACCAAATGCAAACAAAGAGAAAAACAAAAGTCTAGCATGGAAACTAGAATAATGTTATGGTGCATCATTTCTCCAAACACAGTCTTAACCTGGTGTGTAATATTATCTAAACATCGCCACTGTTCACATTATACAGAATCAATCCCACTCACAATATTCTGGATATGTTGAAAAATGGCATGTTTAAATAAAAAATATTTAAAAATTAATAAAATATGGAAACTCTCTTGGCCAAGAGTTATCCCACTAGCACTATGGCATCAGGGTCCCTCCCTCAGGACACATCAGTTACTGCCCTATGACCGGGAGCTGGAGGATTCATACATTTAGAAATTTTACCCTCATTGCTCACCTTTGTCCTATTGCATGCATGTGTTACACGACATTGAAAATAATTTTTGTATTATACTCACTCCATACACCAAAAGTTTAAGGTTGACTTTTTATGTCATCTTTTCACAGTATTTTGTGATCTTCAACCATGAAATTATGTCTGTTGGAACAAACATCAGAAAAAATATTGTGCTGTTGAAACATTTTGGCATAAATCATATCAGGCACGATTAACCAAAATACAGCAGAAAACAATTCAGGGAGTCAATTATTGGGTTGATATTTTGCAACTAAAGGATCCATTCAGACCAGATGTGGTGGCTCATGCCTGTAATTCCACCACTTTGAGAAGCAAAACCAGGAATATCGCATGAGACCAGGTGTTTGAGCCCAGCCTGGGCAACATAGAGAGATCCCATTTCTATGAAAGAACTTTTTAAAAAATCAGCTGGGTTTGGTGGTGCACCCCTCTAGTCCTGGATACTCAGGAGGCTGAGAGAGAAGGATTGTGTGAGCCAGAAGATCAAGGTTACAGTGAGCTGTGATTGTGCCACTGCGCTCCAACCTGTGTGACAGAGTGAGACCCTGTATCTAACTATAACAATAATACCTAAGAATTTTACATGATTGTACCTGTGTGACAGAGTGAGACCCTGTATCTAACTATAACAATAATACCTAAGAATTTTACATGATTGTAAGGCACCTTAAATAGAAGATACTAAACTGAGTAGCCTCAGGATTCCTCTGATGCTTCTGATGTTTTGGAGCAGACAACTCACCTAAGACGTTCCGAATAAGCGGGTGATTTTACGTAGTGAAAGGTTTCCACACAAGACATTGGAACAGGACCTTTGTCTAATCCCCTGCCTGTACCTTTCACCCCTTTCTCCCCGTTTTCCTCCTCCTTTTCATTATTAGTTGCTTATTCTTATAATTGGTCTTCTCATTTTTTTGTAGACCTGGTTATTGTCCACTCATATTGGACACTGATTTTTTTTATTAATAATTTATATAATTGCTACATAGAGTAAGTCATCAGACTATTCTTTTGCTACTGATAACTTAATGCTTATTCTTCCATCATCGCCCTTCTTTCCAATACAAGATGAATCTAGTTGGGAATCACAGGAACTCCCTCATTTGATGCCATTTGGAGGTTCAAACCCCACAAACTCCTTTCTGTGAGTGAGAACCCTCACTCTGCCTCCACCACCAAACCACAATAGGAACACTGAGCCAGTCTCGTTTCTTGTTCCATTGAGCCATTTTGGACATTCCTGAGAGACCAGCACTAATCTCGGCAGACACCTCCAGAGGTCATTAACCTTTCCATATTCACATGGGGGAGTGAGCGGCACCCACAGATGTGACATCCACACAGCATTTTAGTTGTGATCTCCTGGTCTTTTTATGGTGTCAACTAGAACAAAAGCTGTTAGCTTGGTGTCACGGCTCCTAACCACAGGACACACCTGTTCCCTGAACCAACTCCAGGACAGAGCTGGACATGCCTGGTGTGGTTTGATTAACCCCCATTATGTAATGAAATCATGACATTATTTTCTTGTATTCTAGTGTTTCCCTAAAAATACAGGGTTTATTCATGCATATATTCAGGAGTCTTTGATTTTTTTTATATATTTAATTCAATCATTAATTCTGGGCTGAGAATTTTAAAATTTCTTGAGGTTTATGAGTGAAGTCCTTATGCCATTGTTCTGTGATTTTATTTTTTTATTTCTCATATATTTTATTCATCTCTAACTCATTTTCTACCAAATTATAAGTGTTTAAATTTGTAATATTTTAATGAGGTGAAATTAGCAAATAGTAGCCATCCCATAATGTGTACCATTTGACAGATAGTGACATAACCATTACCTTTCTCAACATAGAAAATACTCAACTACCCTCAAAATATCCTTTGGTTTTCCTATAACTGCTGCTTCCTACACCTTCCCTTCTCACACCACATCCAGAGTCAATTACTGGTTTTCTTTATGTAACTTTAGTTTTCATTTCATATAATTTATAAAAATGGAATCTTATGTATGCACTTGTAATTTTTTTTTATCCTTTTTTACTCATCATATGTACTTGTGAACTCACCCTCGCTGTTGAGCGTATCCAGCTGTACCTGATTGTGACAGTGGGTGTTTTTCCAGTGAATGAATTTACCACAATTTGTTTACTGATTCAGCTGCTGATTGATATTTGGATTGCTTTCAGTATCTGGGTATTATTTAAAAAGCTGCAATCACCTTAGAGAAGTACACAGCTGAGAAACACAATGTTCTTCTTCTTACAACAATATGAACAGCAGCTAAACTGGAAAAGCTGCAGTTTAATCAATTGTCTTCAACACATCAGGTAATTGAAGTTATACAATTCAGTGTATGTGAGTGAGTTTGTGAGTGAGAGAGAAGGAGGGAAGAAGAGAGAAAGAAGATCCTACACAATTGATCTACACAAGAGATCCTACACAATTGACCATGATTTATGAGGTGATCAAATAAATACAATGACTTAGAGTCTTCATGGAAAAGGTCCACATAAGATGGAGAGGACGACTCGATGCACCTACAGATGGTTATATATATGTATAAATGTCATGTCCTAATAATACAAGGAATCACGTACATGAGAACAAACACAGTGGCGGGCGTCCAGTGGTGAAATATGTTGGTGATGCCAGACCCCATCTCCTGCACCTTTTCCCCCGATTGCATCTGCCTTGATGTGTGTCCTGGGCGCCCCCCGGTGTCCTCAGCGCCTCCTGCCATTCCTGAGCTTCCCAGCAGGGAGGTTTGTGTCTGGGCTCACAATGTCTTTCCCTCGCTGTGACTTTTCTGTAAAAATCGTGGTTGTGTACTCGTTGCTCAGTTAGCTCAGCTGTAGGAGAAACTGTTTTTTGGATGTGGATCTGGAGATGGTGACCGGACTCTTGAGGAGTGGGTTAGAATGTGCACTCCCCTCATGACCTGTGCACCTGATTCGCTCCAGTCCCTTCCCTGGGGGGCTGATGATGCAGCTCCAGCAGGAAGCACTGGTTGTGATGGAGAATGCAGACATGGCACAGGTGAGGGAGAGGGTCTGTGAGGGCTTCACCAGGCCAGGAGTGCATGAGAAACACAGTTGTTGGCGTGCACAGGTTCTGAACCGCATGTTGGAGTTCACAGATATTCACTTTTTTGTGAGAAGAAGGAGCTCCCCGTGTGGATGAGAAGGAGGAGCTCACTTTTTCCAATTTGCGGGTCCCCTTGAGCACATAGTAGATTCTGAGGTTAGAATTAGACAAATATTTGGTCACATTTTTTCTTCAAACTTTCAACCAAATAGGAAAGATAATCTGCTGTCAGGAGAATGGGCATTGCATCATTACCTCTATCTATGATAATGCTGATTTTCAGAATCTGGTTGACCTGTGATAGCCTAAAGTGTGTCGTAATCCTGAATCCACAATTAGACCTGAGCAGCAATCACAGGCAGTGGAGGTCGCCTCACATGGGGAAACATCTGACTCTGCACAGCTGCACATGGGGGTCTCTGCAGGCCCTTAGTTGTACAGGAACAGCTCCTCCCTCAGACTCAGAGTGAAGACAACGTGCTCTTTATCTGGGGAACATGATGGTTAGTGTGTGGAAAGAAGCAAACTTACTCTAAACAATATATTTGTACTTGAACAGAAAGCAAAGTTTACAAGAAACAATGAACTTGGGGTAAAGTAGGAAATTATAATTGTTTGCAGGCCGCATGCTTTCTTCTCCATGTCATCTAAGAGAACCAAGGAAAATCATGTTTCTTATGTACATTTCCATAAACCCTAATGTACCTTATGTACAGTTCCACCCTAAGAACACACCTCCGGTACCTCCAACATCAGGGAGCACCTGGATCAGGCACCCAGCACAGCTCTCTGACATCTATCACCCAGGTTTTGACAAAGAGACACATCCTGGAGCTCCTCCCAAACAATGACTGTGCACAGTGAAGATGCAAAGGTGTGGCTGCTGCTGGGCACATGGGAGATTTCTGATGGACAGCTATGCTCTGGGAGGAACCAATGGCCTTGATGGAATTAGCTTGGACCACAGCATAGTTGGGAAGCTCCATCAGACTCCCACCTTCTCCAGCACTCGTTGTGAGATTGGTATAGTGGGCTGACAGTGTCTACAGCCTCACCCGGCCTCCTGGGCACTTTTCTGCCTCTTGCCTCTCCCTGAGACTCCACCATCTGCAAATCACACTACACATATACAAACACAGACATTTTGGTAATAACTGCCAAACAGAATCTCTGTTTCTTTCACTCATATCTACTCACACTCAATATCTCTAGTTCTCCATCATTCGCCTTTGGGACAAGTGAAAATGTTTCCTCCTATGGTAGCAAACTTTAATAACCCAGAGGCTTCAGTGGTAGGAGCAGAACCATACATATAAACGCTGCCAGGAGAACTGTTGGGTGCAGAGTAATCCACAGGTCAGGAAGGAAGGCAGTCCTTGGCCTTCATGTGCACCTGAACCTGCTCCCGGAACTGTCCCTGTCTTCTGTGGGTGCTGAGTGACCCCTACAGCCCAGCTTCCTCCTTTCTCCCTGCAGGAAATTTTGTCTGGGCCCACACAGATGTCCCTGCACTTGGTACCTTTGACACAATAATACAGAAACATGTACTCAGCTCTAAGACTGTTCATTTGCAGATACAACGTGTGTTTGGCATTGTCTTTGGAGATGGTGAATCTGCCCTTCACAGTGTCTGCATATTATGTCTGACTTCCATCGTATGTTATATCTACTACTCACAGCAGCCCCTTCCCTGGAGCCTGGCAGATTCAACTGATCCAGTAGCTACAGAAGGTGAATTCAGAGGCAGCACAGCAGAGTCTCAGGCACCCCCCAGCTTGTACCAACTCTCCCCAAGACTCCACCACCTGCAACTCACGCTAGACACCTACAAACACAGAGACATTTGAGTCAGAACCTGCCACACAGAATCACTGTGTTTTCACTCATATCCACTCACACTCATTATCTCTAGTTCTCAATGTTCACCTTTTAAAATAGCAACAAGAAAAACCCATCTCAGCCCTAACTCTGTGGTGAGCCATGTGTGTTCAGAGCCAATCATCAAATCCAAACTCCTGTTAATTCTGGACTGGGGCTCTTCTCCCAGAGCTGCAGGGTCAGGGCTGGACTGGTTTTCATCAGGAGAGGGAGGGCCCTATTTTCACTTCCCCTCCTCTGTAGCAAACGCTGAGGTGGGAAGCCTGAGGAGAGAGCAGAGCCCACGGCAGATGTGAGACTCCTGGAGGGGTTTAGTGTTGATGGCAGCATTTGGAAAATTTAAATTTTTGTTATGTGATTTTCTCTTTAAAATTACTAAGCAGTTAGTATTTTATTTCTATTTTATGCATTTGTGAAAATAGAAATATAACTGCATTAACCAGACTTTAAGAGATATGAAGGGAGAAATAGAAAACAGAAAAGGAGGAGACTCAACACTTTCCCTCAATGTACAGAACATCCATAAAAATTCTCAGGAAGCCAGTGGACTCAACACTACGGAACAAACTCATCTAGTAGACATCTACAGAATATTCCAACCAAGAGCAGCGTAATACCATGCTTCCCAAACACACAATAAATGTTCTTCATGATAGGTTATAAGTTAAATAAAAATGACTCTCAGCATTTGAGAAAGTCATGCCAGCCATTCTCCAACTTTTTCAAGAATTGATGAGGCGCCAACCTTCTAAACTCTTTCCAAGAGTCTACAATTACTGTATTACCAGCAACAGACAAAGGCAAAGGAAGAAAATTAAACTTTAGACAAATATTCTTTGTATATACAAATAAACTATGCCCAAATGATAGTCAATTAAGTTCTGTAAGACTTTAAAAGGATCATGCACTATGACAAGCTCAAATCTATTTTTGAGATGCACTGATTATTCAACATCCTCAAGTCAATAAATTTGGTGTGTGGACTTAAGAGATTCAAGAAAAAAATCCCATTAACTTCTCCCCAGACACAGAAATAACATTTCAAAAAATTCAAGATTTCTTAATAAAAACTCTGAAAAGTAGGAATACAAGAATATAACCTGTACATAATAGAAGTCGTTATGAAAAGCCATACCTATTATCATACTTATTAGTGAAAGGTTAAAATATCTTGCTGTAATATCTGTAACCAGGCAAGAATAAGCTTGAAAGCATTTTACTTCCAGATTTCAAAAGTAATTACAAAAGTAGAGTAATAAAAACAGGGTAGTATTGGCATAAATATATAGAGAGAGCTCAGAAATAAACTGATATATCGATGTCAAACTGATTTTCAGCATGAGAATCAACAATATACAATGGATATATCAAAGTGTCTCCCTAGGAGGGTGTTAGAAAAGCTGGATTTACATATACAAAGGATTAAGAATTTTAGGTTAGAATAAACACAAAAATTATCTCCAAATGGGCTAAATAGTTAAAGTGTGGCCTACAGCTGTAAAATTTTCTCCACCCGAAAAATAATATTAGCAATAATTTCCTATATTTCACATTAAATTCACAGACAACAACAGCAGAACTGAACAAGTGGAACTCCATCAAAAAAAACATTACACACGGCATGCATGGAAAAAGTTCCAACCTACAGAATAGGAGAATATAATTGCAGCCACGCATCTGAGAAAGTGTTAATATTCAAAATATATATGCAGCTTCTACAACTCATTAGCAAAATCAAAACTGCTTGATCGTAAAGTGGTCAGTATTTCACCTTGAAAATTTTCGAAAACATAGGTCTCATGTTAAAGCTTCTTTTCTATCGGTAATGGTAAGTTTTCTGGTACACGTGGTTAGGGCAGACTTTGCATTTATTCAACCCAGCACTGATATAGGTGGTGTTGGTGAATTTACTTAATAGATGTTATTAGAACTGTCATCGACCAGGCGCGGTGGCTCACACCTGTAATCCTAGAACTTTGGGAGTCCAAGGCAGGTGGATCACCTGATGTCAGGGGTTTGAGACCAACCTGGCCAACATGGCAAAACCCTGTCTCTACCAAAATACAAAATTAGCTGGGGTGGGAGCACATGCCTGTAATCTCAGCTACTCGGGAAGCTGAGGCAGGAGAATCACTTGAAACCAGGAGGCAGAGGTTGCAGCGAGCTAAGATTGCACTGCTACACTCCAGCCTGGGCTACAGAATGAGATTCCGTCTCAACAACAGCAACGAAAAGATAACTGTCATCAGCTGACTCTAGGTTAGGTAGACTGCCACTGATAAAAACGGCTGGGCCTGAGTCCATCAGAGCATAACTGGAGAAAGTGAAACTCCACGGTGATTCAGCAGCTTCACCTCTCTCTGGGACTCCAGCCTACACTTATTGATGGATGATCTTATGGACACTAGATATTCCTAGACAGCTCCAAAAACTGTCATCCTCTACATCTCACAGAAAAGTGGCACGTCCGTCTGTAGATTGTCAACCCTGAATAACAGACAGAAAGAGACTCTAAAATGTAATAATATTTATTCTAGGATGTGTATTGCAGTTGAAGTGTGTATGGGTGCATTCAGGTTGGTAATGGAAGATAAAGAATTAAGAAAAAATGAGAAGGGTTACACAAGCCGTTTTGAGGTAACTATCCTGAGCTAGAAGGATCAGTAACAGGGGTGGCATTGATGTAAGGTTGAACAGTCAGTTTCAGGGCAGACATACTTGGAGAAGTAATTCTTTTAAGGTTGTGGTGGCCTTTGTACAAGGCAGAGTCTATTTACGGTAGTTCTCGTTATCAGGAATATGTGTGTTAGAACCTCCTTCATGGCCTTCCCCAGGCTTATTCTTTAGGGTTTTAACAAAAGTGGCTCCATCTTGATTCTGATAAATTTCACAAGCTCTTTGTAACACTATTTCTGAAGCAGATGACTCTGACAGTGTGCATACGACAGGGTTAATTCCACATCCACATCCCATTTTGTTCAAATAAGTTTATCCCCTTCACTATTAATGGCCAACGGCATTCCCAGAGGAGTCTACACACAACTCAGTGGAGGGTCCTGAGCAAATGGGGAGGAAAGGAAGTTCCATCAGCCTCTCCCACGTGGCTGCAGGAGCCACAGCCTGAGCCCCACCTGAGCTCCAAGAAAATGCCTTGAGCCCTGGAAGGTAGACTACGGAGGTCATCTGTTTCTTTTTCAGGAACCAGGAAAAGCAAATAAAAAAGGAAGAACAAACACTCCCAAGAAAGAACATGGATTGGGAGCCGAAGGAGCACCAGGTCAGTGCTGAGGCTGATTGGATTTAGTGTCAGGAGAAGGGTCAGACGAGAAACCTGTGAGCTTCTACATGACACTGACCCTGGCCCAGCCTCTCTATTTGGGATCGGAATCCCAAAGACTGTTCTAGTCCAGGAATCTCCCTGAGGTTTCTGTCCTGGGCCTGATTGAAGAAAACTCATCAGGCACCCCTGAGTTTCCTCAGGACTCTGATCCTGGTGACCATGATTGAGGACTTTTCATCTCTGTAAACGTCAATCTGCATTTGGTGCATGTGAGAATAGGTCCTCATATTAAAATGATCTTTTTAAACAGTATGTAAAGATGACATTAAGAAGCACAGAATTCTAAATGTAGGTTCACTAGAGACACTGTCGGAAGAAGATGAAGTCCCACATCCTGACAGGAAGTCAGTCTCTATCCGCACCTGCCTCTGGGGTTGACCCTGATCAGTGGGCCCTGAGCGCCCCCTGCCGCTGATTTCCCCCCAGCGTCCCTGCAGGGAGGTTTGTGTCTGGGCTCACACTGACTTCCCCTCACTGTGTTTCACTCACACAGTAATAAATGGCTGTGTCCTCAGCTATCAGACTGTTCATTTGAAGATATAGTGTGTTTTTGGCATTTTCTCTGGAGATGGGAAATAGGCTGTTTACAGAGTTTGCATAATACGTGCCACCAGCAATACTAATACCAGAGACTCACTCCAGCCCCTTTCCTGGAGTGTGGTGAATCCAGTCCAAATCACAGCTGCTAAAGGTGAATCCAGAGGCTGCACAGGAGAGTCTCAGGGACCCTCCAGGCTGCACGAAGCCTCCCCTAGACTCCACCAGCTGCACCTCACATTGGACACCTGCAAACACAGAGACATCCTGGTCAGAAATTGCCAGATGCAACCACTGTTTCTCTCACTCATATCCACTCACACTCCATATCTCTAGTTCTCCATGAATCACCTTTTAAAATAGCAGCAAGGAAACCCCAGCTCAGCTCAGATTCCATTGTGAGTTGTTTGAATTCTGAATTCATTAAATAGAAACACCTGGGCATCCCAGGGCTGGGGCACCCTTCTCAGAACTGCAGTGTCAGGGCTGGGCTGTTTCATATCAACAGAGGGAGGGACCTATTTTAATGTCTCCTACTATATAGCAAGCTCTGGGGTGAGACGTCTGAGAAAGGGACATTGCCCAGATCAGATGACAGTGTCTTGGGGGGAGATTAAAGTAATCACATGATTCAGGAAAATATAATTTTATATTGCCTTACTATGCATTTATCATTCATCATTTTTTCTTTTTTTATGCATCTTCACTATATATACATATATACGTACATACATTTATATATACATATATACATACATACCTTTATATACATATATAAATATATAGATAGTCAGTATCAGTGTTATGTTTTACAGACGATAAGTTACATACAGAGCAGAAAGGTTGTGCAATGCATTCAAGATCACACGTAAGGACAGAGTTTGCCCACTATCTGCACCGCTCTCCTAACGCTGGAGGAGACCGTGCCGCCGAGACAAGTCCAGAGCAGCAAGGGACGGGCCTGGCGAGGCTTGCAGGATTCCCCACCTGTCATAGCAACTTTGTGTAATTTTCTGTATTCTGGAGTTTATGTGAAGTATATGGAGAGTATCAGGGTTCATGCACGTGTATTTTCATTTCTTCATTTTTGCTGCTTTATTTAATTATAATCGGTAAGTAATTAATTCAAGTTTAGAGCGTTCCATGTGGAAAATGTCGAGCTCGATTTGCAATTATTCAACAAGCACTTCCAGAAGTTGTTAACAATTGAAGTTACTGCTGAATTTTCCTCGCACCCCTCTGTGGTTTTCTCTCTCCCCGACACTGTGCCCACCACCCTATTCTCAAAGCAAAATCTTCCTCATGTTAGTTTTGAATTGTTGTACAATTTATATAAATGAAACTATATGACACATACATTTAATTATGTAGTTTTTGCACTGACCATGATTAGAGGATGTAGCAATGCTTTTATGTGGATCAGACACGCCTTGATTTTAACACTGAGTCGTATCTAATATGTGAACACATCTCAAGTTATTCAACTGTTCACCTGTTATGGATTTTTGAACTGTTCTCTCAGTTTTTGGCTTTTATATAGAAAGCAGCTTCTCAGTGAGGGAATGTAAAATCATATGAATATAATATTATTTTTACCTAATCCTGGACAACTGCAGATAACAAGAAAAGAAAAACTTTCAACTTACCAGAATTGATATCACAGACAACAAACAAACAAACAAACCAAACTCCCTGCATCAGAAGAGCTCGGGGCCTGCAGAGAGAATCAGGACCCACAAACTCCTTCACATGGGGCAGGAGCCACTAAATGACATTTAAGATAAAAAAGACTAACTTGAAAATTGTCAATGATGTTTGATGACATCATTGACAATGATGTCAATGATGTTTGTCAATTTGTTTGAGGATGACTGTGCTAATCTTGCTAGAGTGTGAAGCTCCCAGTGTCTGCATGATTTTTCTACAGAATTGGGGAAAATCCACAGAACCCCTCCTCTTCTGTCCTGAGGTGTTTATTAGGGGAAAAGAACAGCAGCCACTGTCAAATATCTGGATCCCCTTCACTGCCTGCAGGGAAAATCAACCAAAATCTGTGTCCTGTGGGCGTTGGTGGAGGAAAAAAAAAAAGGTGGTGCACACCTGTCGTCCCAGCTACTCCGGAGGCTGAGGCAGGAGAATCACTTGAACCTGGGAGGTGGAGGTTGCAGTGAGCCAAGATGGTACCATTGCACTCCAGCCTGGGCAACAGAGCAAGACTCCATCTAAAAAAAAAAATTCATTTAAATTCAAAGACAAATACTGTGTCAGACATATAAACACTGAGAAAATGTATTTCTAGCATAATCATCATTCAGTAGATGTTTTAGCCAATTTTCCAGGTGAGTAGCCACACAATATAGAGTCTAAGCATAAATCTATCCAAAGAAATATAAATGGTCATAAATGGAAAAAATAAGGTGGAAATGTATTTTAATATTTGTGATTATTCTAATATATGACTATGTAAAGCAGTAATAAAAATGTAAACAATATTATATTTTATAGCATACATAAGCCAGAGAAAATAAGATCAAGGAAGTAGAAGGAGGAGTTAGAAGTACACAGTTTTAATATATCTGAACTACATACACAAATATCATTATCTGAGTTAGAATCTGATCATATAAAATTCTTATTGTAAACCTTGTGATAACCAACAAAACATTAATAAAAATAAATTAAGTCATAAGTAAATTTATAGAAGGTATAAAATTTATAATAATATGACAAATTAAAACATTAATTAACAGGCTGGGTGCAGTGGCTCATGCCTGTAATCCCAGCACTTTGGGAGGCCGAGGAGAGTGGATCACCTGAGTTTGGGAGTTCGAGCCCAGCCTGACCGACATGGAGAAACCACGTCTCTACTAAAAATACAGCTTTGAAAAGAAGGAAATTCTGGCATTTGCAACAACATGGATGGGTCTGAAAGACATGATGCTAAGTGGAATACGCCAGATGCAGACAGGCAAATGCTGCACGATCTCATTTACGTGTGAGATCTGAAATATCCAAGCTCTTGAAAGCAGAGAGTAGACCAATGGGTCCCAGAACCTGAGAGGAGAGGGAAATCGGATGATGCTGGACAAAGGAGACAGAGTTCCAGTTGTGCAGGGTGAATGATGTCTGGAGATCTAACGTACAGCAATGTTCCTGTATTTAAAATTGAATTGTAAATGTGATTTTCACTAAAAGGGAAGATTGCAGGTGTTCTCATTGAGACACACACACACACAGAGTACATTTTAAAAATAATAAAATGGGCTGGGCGCAGTGGCTCATGCCTGTAATCCCAGCACTTTGGGAGGCCGAGGCGGACAGATCTTTTGAGGTCGGGAGTTCGAGACCATCCTGGCCAACATGGCAAAACCCTGTCTCTACTAAAAGTACAAAAAAAGAAAGAAAAAAGATTAGCCAGGTGTGGTAGTGAGCTCCTGTAAACCCAGCTACTTGGGAGGCTGAGGCAGGAGAACAGCTTGAACCCAGGAGTTGGAGGTTGCAGTGAGCCAAGATCCATGCCACTGCACTCCATCCAGGACCACAAGAGCTTAACTCCATCTTAAAGAACAAACAAAAAAATAGTAGCTCTGTGAGAAGATGGATATACAAGTTACCTTGACGATGATGGGCATTTCACAATGTGTATCTGATATGGTTTGGATCTGTGTCCTGGCCCAAATCTCACACTGTGTTATAATCCTCAATTGAGAAGGTGGGACCTGGTGGAAGGTAACTGGGTCATGGAGTGGGCCTTTCATTAATGGTTCAGCACCGACTCCTGGTGCTGTTCTCATGACAGTGCGTGGGTTCTCAGAAGACCTGGTTGTCTAACAGTGTGCCTGCTCCCCTTCGTCTTCTGCCATGATTCTAACTTCCCTGAGTCTCCCCACAAGGAGAAGCCACTTCACTTCCTGTAAAGCTTGCAGAACTGTGAGCCAACTAAACATTTTTTTTTTTTTTTTTTTTTTTTTTTTTTTTTTTACAAAATTTTTTTTTTTACCAAATTACTCAGTTTCAGGCACTTCTTTACAGCACTGTGAGAATGGACTAATACAATACCAAAACATCAAGTGGTGCACCTTAACCTGTACATTTAAAAAAATACTTTATTTCTACCTCAATAAAACTGAAAAAAAAAACTTACTCAAAGAAATACATACTTCATATTTTCTCAATAAAAGGGAGACAACACAGAAAAACGTACACCAAGGTATCTTTAACAGCTTTGCTTATAATATTCATAAACTGGAAACAAAGTCCATCGACAAACAAATAGATCAATACATTGTCATATATTTACTTAATGGACTGTCTCAGATATAAAATCACTCTCCTTCCTTTCTCTCTCTCTCTCTCTCCACATATGCGTGAAGACTTTGAGGTTTCATATCAGTCAGCCCATTAATTGAGTAAACGACACTATGTTGATCTAAGTTCATACATTAAATAGCATGAATTAACCTAAAAAGTAGCAAAGTAGCCCCTTACCAAAAAAAGGTCTATAATGTTTGATTCCATTTATACAAAGCTCAAAACAGGGAAAAAACTAGATCTATAGTGTCAGAAATCGAAACCTTTCCCTGTGCAGGATTTGACCACAGACACGAAAAAGACACGTGTTGAGGGGATAGACTTGCTCTTCGCGCTGCCTTAGGTGTTCAGTACAAGGGTATTCACATTTGCCAGAAACTCTCTAGTGACCCATTTCATTATGGATTACTCTAATTTATATTTAGTTCATCATCAAGTTTAATTCTTTAGGACATGTTTCAGAATTATTTTATTACAATGTTAAATAAAAATGACTACACAGGTATGCAAAGGTTTGTGTATTTATACGTATGTCTATAGATGTAAATTAATGTCGCATAACTATGTAGTTGCTGATATCAACAGATGTTAATAAAACTCTAGAGGAATAAGTGCAAATTATTAGGAAGAATTATTTCTTGAAGTTACATATTTTTTTTAAAAATCCCTACATATAACTGTAAAAATTACTAAAACACAAATATCAATTAAAAAACACGTGATAAATAACCATAATAAAATATCGCAACCTTATAAGGCTCCAGAGTTCTGAAAACACAAACCCAACTCCTGCATTTGAGAAAGGAAACCTCCCGCTGCACCTGCTCCTGGGACCTGCACGTCCTCAGTGGGTCCCGAGCGCCCCCTGGTGGCCCCGCGCGCCCCTGCAGGGAGGTTTGCGTCTGGGCTCGCACTGACCTCGCCTCACTGTGTCTCTAGCACAGTAATACACGGCCGTGTCCTCGGTTTTCAGGCTGTTCATTTGCAGGTACAGTGTGTTCTTTGAATCATCCCTTGAGATGGTGAATCTGCCTTTCACAGACGCGGCGTATTCTGTCGTGTAACTGTTAGCTTTGTTTCTAATACGGCCAACCCACTCCAGCCCCTTCCCTGGAGCCTGGCGGACCCAGTCCATGTAGTAGCTACTGAAGGTGAATCCAGAGGCTGCGCAGGAGAGTCTCAGGGACCCCTCAGGCTGGACCAAGCCTCCCCCAGACTCCACCAGCTGCACCTCACACTGGACACCTGCAAACACAGAGACACCCTGGTCAGAAACTGCCACACAAATCCACAGTTTCTCACTCTCATGTCCCCTCACATGTTCTAGTTATCTATAGATCACCTTTTAAAACAGCAACAGGGAAAACCCATGTCAGCCCAAACGCCATGGTAAGTTCTCTGTGTTCAGTGCTGATCACCGAATAGAAACATCTGGGAATTCTAGGTCTGGTCTACTCTCTCAGAGCTGCAGGGTCAGGGCTGGGCTGGTTTTCATCAGCTGAGGGAGGGCCCTATTTGCATGTCTCCTACTATATAGCAAGCTCTGGGGTGGGACGCCTGAGGAGAGGGCAGTGTCCAGAGCGGATGAGAGTGTCCTGGAAAACACGGGTGGTAATCCTATCTCTCAGGAAAATATAACTTCAGATTATGTGACTGTGCCTTGATAATCATTTAGTAATCATTATCTTATTTCATTTTTACATATTTGCAGAACATATTTCATTGAAGTATCAACTTTACATTTTAAAGAAGATAAATTACATACGGAGCAGAGCAGTTGTGTAGTGTGTCCAGTATCACACATCTGGACAGAGTTAGCCCTATTATCTGTGTCTGTGCCTCTAAACACTGGAGGAGACTGCTCCCCTGAGACAACTCCAGGGCGATGTGGGACATGCTTAGTGAGGTTTTCAGGATGTCCTGCCTGTCATAACAACTTTATGTGATTTTGCTTCCCTAATTTTTGAGGTGGGGCCTGGTGGTTGTAGCATGGGGGTGGATTTATAATTAATGGTTAGCACCATCCACTTGCTGTGATAGTAAATGAGTTTGCATGAGCTTTGGTTGTTTAACAGTGTGGAGCAGCTCCACCCTCACCCTTTCTTTGCTCCTGCTCACACCATATAAAGTGGCTGCTCCCCTTTTGCCTTTCACTGTCATTGTAAATTTCCTGAGGCCTCTCCAGAAGCTGAATAGATTTATCATCAGGCTTCCTGTACAGCCGGCAGAATCATGAGTACATTAAACCTATTTTCTATATGAATTACTCAGTTTCAGGTATTTCTTTCTAGCAATGTGAGAACACACAAGTAAACTGGACATCTCCCTCATTTCACCAGGGTCCCCTGCAGCCTGCAACCTCCCGGCTAAGGAGGGGGATGGCCCGATCTCCATCACTGACACCATCGAGGTGCTGCCTCAGGCCCAGATGGTTTGTGATGGATGTCAGTTTACTAATGTTGAGTTCTGGGAGTATAATGCCCTCCTCCCCCATGCCTCAGAGATGAAGAAGCCATCCTGTGATCAACTCTCTCTACTTCTGTCTGAGTGCATTTCTAAGTGTCAGCAATTCCGCAGTGGTGGAATCCCACTTTGTGGTGTGCTTCCTTATTTCAGGTGGGGAAACGTCTTCGGGGGCTAGTCTCTGCTGGTGCAGTTGGCCCATTTTTACGTTGGTGGTAGCCAGCATATGTGATGCGTAGAGAGGACAGGGACCCCCATGGACTTATCCCAATCTTCATCCTCTTCCCCCTAGAGCTCTTCATGGGAACTGGGTCTTAGGGTCCCATGACAATTTAGTCATCATAGCCCTAACTAATTCGTGTATGGTCAGAAATCCTTCAAACGTGCTACTCAACAAGCCGCGGTCCCCAAATGTCCATTCAGCTTCCACAGGCAGGACAGAAAGGTCTCTGATTAGTCTGAGCTGGTCTGGCATGTTTTTCTAGGAGTAGCTCTTCTTATGACTGACACACTGTAGCCTACACAGTGAGCTCTGTCTCAGTGGCTGTTCAGAGTGGAGTCAGGAGGAACCAGCCACCTGAAAATGCAACAGCTTGGGCATCAGACTTTCACTTTGCAAGATGCACCCACTGAAGCTGTTCTTCCAGGACTTTTGGTATTTTGGCAGGATCGCCATACTCACGCACTGGGCCCCGTCCATCATGGATAGCAGCTGTTGGGCTCCACATAGAAATTAACAGCCTGCCCAGAGTTTCTGCAGGGGTCTCCTCTTTTCAGCCATTGTCTGGGTGCTCATGAGATTTTTTTTGAACCTTTTTCCAGGTTCACTGGGGGTCAGGCCAGACCAGTATTGACTCCAGTAGCACTGGCATCACGTACAACAGGCTAAGGAAATAAACCCAGATCAGTGAACAAGACAGAGTTTATTGAGGGCTTTCACGTAGGGTGGTTCAGGAACAGCAGGCTGGACAAGAAAACTACAACCATTTGACAAAGGTATGCAGCTTATGTAGTAATTTTTACTTAACACCCTCCACCTAGCAACTTCCCTTTAACCCAAAAGGAAGAGTCTCAATCACCCCTAAATCCTGTATTCCAAGGAATAGGCCAGGGGTTTGGATGTTATTCATAGACAAAAAATGAGTCTCTGGGTACTCCACTCCTTGATTCCTTAGCTTGGAATGTGAAACGTACATTTCTTTTTTCTTTTCCATTATTCTGGCTAGGATTTTTAGTAATACGTCGAATAGGAGTGGTGAAAGTGTGCATTCTTGTTCACGTTCTTCAGGAATATTTTGCAACTTTTCTCATTCTGTATGATGTTGTTTTGTTCTACATGGCTTTTTTTCCAGTTAAAGTCATTCATTTCGTCACTACCAAGTCTAGCACGTTGAACAAATCAATTGCATAGGTTTTTGCAAGATTTAAGACGATCCCAGTTCTATTGATTTCCTTAAGAGTTTTTGTTGGCTGTTGCATGTGGCTTTTATTATTTTGAGGTAGGTTTCTTTGATGCTAAGTCTGTTAAGGGATTTTTCATGAAGGGATATTGAATTTTATTGAACGACTTTTTTGCATTGATTGAGATGGTGATGGTCTTATGTTTTTTTTATTTCTAATTATGCTATATGTCAAATCATATTTATCGATGTGTTTATTTTAGACAATCTTGGCATCCACAGAATAAAACCCAATTGGTCATGATGGATTATCTTTTTATTGTGCTGTTGGTTTCAGTTGGCTAGTATTTTGGTTACTATTTTGTATCTACGTTCAGTAGGGACATCTCCCCGTAACTTTTTGTTGTTGTAGTTGTATCCTTGCGTGATTTTGGTACCAAGTGATGCGAGTTTTTGTAGGTCAGGCTGGGGAAGAATCTCTTCTCTTTAATCTTTTGGAAAAGTTCCAGTAAGAATGGTACATCTAGTAAAATTAGACTGTGAATTTATCTGGTTCAAAAGAGTTGGGAGATTTTCAATTTCTAATTCAGTCTTATTACTCGTATTGGTCTACTTAGGATTTCTATCCCTTCCTGGTTATATCTGGGGGAGAGGTGGTTGAATACTTCCAGAAATTTATTGATTTCCTCTAGATTTTCTAGTTTATGAGCATAGAGATATTCAGTACAATAATCTTTTGTATTTCTGTGGAGTCAGTTGTAATACCACCTTTATCATTTCTGCTTGTGCTTATTTGAATATTCTTTTTTCTTTGGTTGACCGACCTAGTTAGTGCTCTATCAATTGTGTTCATCTTTTAAAATAACCACATTTTGTTTTGTTAATTCCTTATATTTTGCTTTTTTGTTTCCATCTTTTTAAATTCTGCTATGATCTTTATTTATTTTCTTCTTCTAGCTCTGGGGTTAGTTTGTTCTAATTTATCTAGTTCCTTGGAGTAAATCAATAGATTGCTAGTTTGTAATATTTCTATTTTTTAGTAGACATTTAGAACTACAAGCCTCTCTCTTAGTACTGCTTTTGCTATATCCCAGAGGGTTTGGTATGCTGTGTCTTCATTTTTCTTTGTATTTTTAAAAATTAATATCTTAATTTTATTGGTGAGCCAATGATTGGTCAAAATTGTGTTATTTGATTGCCTCATTTTTTATACTTTTAACAGTTTTTTTTTTCCAATTGATTGTTTAGATTTTTCCCATTGCTGTGCAATAAAGAACTAACATCTAGAATCTAAGAAGAACACAAACAACACAGAAACAACAAGAAATTATAAATTACACCATTAAAAAGTGGGCAAAAGACATCAACAGATATTTTGTGAAGAAGACATTCAAATGGCCAACAAGCACATGAAAATAAAAAGCTGAACAACACTAATTATCAAATAAATAAATATTAAAACAACAGTGAGACACAAGTTTACACCAGTCAGAATGCCTATTATTATAAAGTCAAAAAGTTATAGATGTTGATGAGAATTCAGAGAAAAAACAATTGTACAGTGTTGTTGATAATGTAAATTAGTGCAACCTATGTGGAAAAAATTGTAAAGCCTTCTCAAACAACTAAAAATAGATCTATCATTCAATCAGCAATCCCACTCCATGCTATGTACCCCAGAAAATAAATCATTGTGTCAAAAACTGCTTGCACCCATATGTTTATCGCAGCACTATTTACAATAACAAAGATATAGAGTTAACTTAATGTCTTGCAATGGATAATTGGATAAAGAGGATGTGGTATATATACACAATGAAAAATAATTTAGTCAGAAAAAAGCATGAAATTATGTCTTTGACAGCAATATGGATGGAACTGGAGGTCATTGTCTTACGTCTAACAACTCATAAATAGAAAACAAAATATGGCTGTTTCTCACTTATCAGTAGGAGTTAAATACTGGGTACACATAGACACAGAGAGTAGAATAATAGACATGGGAGACTCATAAGGTTTGAAGAATGAGATCACTAATCACTTAATTGTTCCAAGGTGAGCTTACTTTAAAGTAACTGGTGAGCTTACTTTAAAAACTCGGACTTCATCACTATGCAATATATTTATGTAACATACATGCATTTGTACCCCACAAAACTATTAAAAAATTTAAAAAGGCTAAAAACCCACAAAAAATTGGGATATGTCAAAAAGATGAAGGAGGCAACTGGAAAAAGTTTCCAATTTCCAAAGAACTGAAAAAACTGAATATTAAAATAAATAATATAGAAATAGATTTTGACCAAAGTATTAAATAAATATGTATAAAAACATACTGTTATTAATAAATGAATAAATAAAACATATGAGAGAAGAAGGATGTTTATCTAAAACAGTATAATTACACAAAATTTTGTTGATATTTCTGCATTCAAAGTGTTGGAGTTTAACCTGCATCTGTAGATTATGGCATCAGCTTTGGCACATGAGAACAATTCTTGCTCACTTTAAACTTCAGAAATTTTAGATATAATACCAAAATAAGATATAAAAGTAGATAATTTCACAGGGTCAATATTTTATTAAATTATGTGAAAAACACTCTGATGTACTAGTGTAGAGACAAGTCTCAGCGCCAGTAATTCTTTGCCAAGGCCAATGCAGAGAAGAGTATTCCTAGGTTGTCTTCCTAGTTTTTTGTAGTTTGAAGTCTTAGTTAAAGCTATAACCCATTTTGAGTTAATTTTCCTTTTCATATGATGATAGTTAGGAGTCAAGTTCCCGTCTTCTGCACATGGCCAGCAGGTTATCCCAGCACCATTTATTGACTGGGTTGTCCTTTCCCCATTGCTGTTTATTTTTTTCAGGGTTGTCAAAAACAGATGGTTGTACGTGTGCAGCTTTATTTCTGAGTTTTCTATTCTATTTCATGTGTCTATGTGTTTATTCTTGTACCAGTAGCAAACAGTTTTTGTTAGTGTGGCTTTATAGTAGAGTTTAAAGTCAAATAATGTGATGTCTCTGGCATTGCTCTTTTGCCTTAGGATTACTTTGGCTGTTTTGGCTGTTTTTTTGGTTACATACAAAATTTAGAATACTTTTCTTATATTTCTCTGAAGAATAAAACTGGTATATTGATAGTAATAATATTGAATCTGTAAAATTTGAAGGGCAATATTGTCATTTTTGTAACATTATTTCTTCCAATCCATGAGCATGAAATGCTTTTTCCATTTATTTGTTTCCTCTCTGATTTATTTCCACAGTGTTTTTTAGTTCCTGTAGAGATATTTCACCTCCCTTGTTAGCTGTGTTACTAGGTATTTTTTTTCTTTAGATATTGTAAGTGGGATTGTGTCCTTTATTTTGCTCTCAGCCTGGATGTCATTGCTGTATTAAAAGCTACTGATTTTGTATATTTATTCTGTATCCTGAAACATTACTAAAGTTTTTTTTTTTAATCAATTCTAGGATTCATTTGGCAGAGTCTATAGATTTTTCTATGCACAGAATCCTATCAATAGCAAAAAGAGGTAGTTTGAATTCTTATTTACTTATGTGAATGTCTTTTATTTCTTTCTCTTGTCTAATTTATCTGCTAGAACATCCAGTACATGTTGAATAGGAGTGGTGAGAGTGAGTATTCTTGTTTTGTTCCAGTTACGAAGGGGAATGGTTTGAGCTTTCATTGATTCAGTATGATGTTAACTGTGGGTTTGTCACACGTGGCTCTTATCATTTTAAGGTACATTTCTTTGAGGTCTAGTCTGTTGAGGGTTTTTATCATGAAGAATGTTGAATCTTATTGAAAGTTTCTCTGGATCGATTGAGATAATCATATTGTTTTTGCTTTTGATTCTGCTTATGTGGTGAATCAACTTTACTGATTTGTGTATGTTGAACTAGCCTTGCATGAAAGGAGTAAAATCTACTTGATCATAATGTAATAAATTTTTAACGTGCTGCTGTATTCAATTTCCTAGTATTTTCTTGAAGATTTTTAGGTCTATCATCAGGAATATTGGTTTAAAATTGTCGTCTATTGTATGTCTCTGCCAGATTTTGTGTTCCAAGAACACACAATGAGGAAAAGATAGATTTTTAACAAATGGTGTAAAAACTGGGCATTCATATGCAGAAAAAAATGAGACCATATCTCACATCATATACAAAAATCACCTAAAATGTGTTCAAGGCTTGAATATAATATGAAATCTAAAATTGTAAACTCATAGAAGAAAATGGAGAAAAAAGAAGCTTCTTGGAATTAATCTGGAAAATGATTTATTTGGATTTGACACCAAAATCACAGAAAAATAAATTATGTGCAACTCCATGTCTGACAACTGGTTCTATCTAAATGTTTAAAGAACTCATACAATAGCAAAAAATACAAATAACCTGATTTTTAAGAGGGCAAAAATTGTGCATAGACATAGTATTCAAGGGAGGACATAAACATGGCCAGCAGGACACAGAAAGGTGCCCACATTGCTTATCATCAGGGGAGTTCAAATGAAAACCACAATGAGATATCACCTCACGTTATTTAACATGATTAATATCACAAAGACAAAAGATAACAAAATGCTGACAGCAAACTGGTGAAGAGGGAATTATTCAGTGGTGTGGTAGTAAAGGTTATTTTATAAATTGAAAGTAAAACTATTATGTGATCTGGTGATCCCACTTCTGACTATGTATTCAAAGGAAAGAAAATCAGTAAGTAAAAAAAGGTTTAATACAAGATTATTCATAATGGCCTAGAATTTTTTTTAAGGTTAATGAGCATAGGTAAATGGGTGTAAAAAGGAAATGTATACACATACAATGGAATATTACATGACCTCTAAAAATAGGGAAATTATAACATTTCCAACAACATGGATGGGCCTGGAGGACATAGTACCGAGTGGAATAAGCCAGACACAGAAAGACAAATGCTGCATTATCTCATTTACATGTGGAATCTAAAATATTCAAATTCTTAGAAGCAGAGAGTAGGAAAGTAGTTTCCAGGGCTGGGAGGAGGGGAAGCAGAGTGATGCTTGTCAAGGGCATAAAGTTTCAGTTGTGCAGGTTGGATGGGTTCTGGAGGTCTAACGTAAAGCGATGGGACTATAGTTATCAACACTGTATTGCAAACTTGATCTCTGGAAAAGGGACAGATCTCAGGTGTTCTCATCAGACACATACATAATAAAATAAAGGAGGAAAATGGTAACTGTGAGTTAATAGATATGCTAATTCCTTGGTCATAGTGAAAATTTCACAATTTATATCAAAACATCAAGTGGTGCACCTTAAATATATACAATTTTTGTTGTCAGTTATGGTTCCATAAAGCAACAAATTAACCTTACTTTTATGATGAAGGAATGCATATTTCCACATCTTTTCTCAATAAAAGTTAGAAAATATGGATAAAAAAACAAAAATATTTACAGCAGCTTTGCTTCTGATGTCACTAAACTGGAAACAAACTCAAGTGCATCGACAGGAAAACGGATCCGTTCACCGTCATTTGTTGCTAAATGGGCTGACTCAGGTATAAACTTTCTCTCTCTCTCTCTCCATATATGTCAAAGCTTTGAGATTTTATATCAGAGGCAGCCCATTAAGTGAATAAATAACAATATGCTGATGTAATTTTACACATGAAATAGCATAAACAAACATCAAAAATAACAAAATTAACTCCTTACCAGAAAAAGGGGTCTATAATGTTTGAGTACATTTATATGAAAATCAAAACATGAACAATGAATCTACAGTGGCAGAAATCAAAATATTGTGTTAAATAGGAGAGCTGACTGGAAGCACAGAGAAGGTCACTTGAGCTGGGGGGATGAGCCTCTTCTTCATCCGACCTTGGCTGTTGTGGACAAGTGTGTTTACATTTGCCAGAAATCCTGTAATGATACATCGTAGATCTATCCATTATTACTTATATTGAAATTACACCTCATAAAAATAAAAAATTAAAAAATAGTGTATAAGAAATAGTTTAAAATTCAGTAAATAATGCAACTAAAAATAAAATCAAACTCAAAATGTAAACAATATAATATGAATTAATGAAAATATTTAACAAACCTGCTAGAATTAAATCCCAGAAATCAGAATGATAAGGGTGACGTTTGATAATAATAAGTTAATAAACATGCATTTCATAGAGAAAACAAAATGATCAAAAATATGTGGAACATTTATTTTGTTATTATCAAAAGTTATTAAATAATTGATACAATATTTTCATCTATTTTATTAGTATTAACTACATATATCATGGGTAAAATCATAACTGACAACAGCCTTTAAGGAAATAAGGATATTTAGCAGCACATGTACTAAGTTAAATATATTATCAATGTTTTTCCAGCTATTAGTGTTGAAATTTCTAATTGTATCCTGGATCTCTAACAGAATCTGAATGGGCCCTTGGACAAATTAATTTTCAGAAACAACTTAAAAAATCAATGTCTAATATGGGGATATTAGTATCTCATCTCATAAAGAAATTGAAACTGTGTGATACATGTAAAGCCTCAGAAGAAACCTTAGTACGTGGGAAAGAACTTATTCTTAGTAGGTTGTGATGTTTATTGTTAAAATTATTACCTTGATTTTTAGGGGAAAATTAAAACAAACCGTGACGAATTGAAGTGTGATGTTTCTTGTTTGGTACAATAGCGAGGTGAGGATAATGAAGAGCCCTGCGATCCTGAGGAGATGCCCTAATCCAAGGAGAGGGAGGTTCCAGGTCGTATGGACTCACACAGGGTGCCTGCTTCTGGCCTTCATGAAGCCCGTCTCAGAAGTCTGAAGGAGGCAGGCGTGTGGATGGGTTTCTCAGGACAATCCAATCATACCTGGACAGGGGAAAAAAGATTATGACCTAGGATGGATTAAATAATTGTCTTGAAAATTGATAAATTATGGTTGTGTATATGTATGAGTTACAAAGCATGTTGTGATTTATGAATACAATATAGAATGATTAAGTAACACTAATAAGCATATTCATTACCTCGAAACCTTTTCATTTTTTGTGTCAAGACCATTTGAAATTTACCTTAGCTATTTTGAAATGACCAATATACTATGTTTAAGTAAAGAAAGATGTATTAATTAATATAAACAATATAAAAATATTGAAATCAATTATGAATTACTCCAATAATTTATATTTAGTTCATCAATAAGTCTGACCATTTAGGACATATTTTAAAAATCATTTTATTATAATGTTAAATATAAATGACTACACATTTATGCACAGGTTTGTGGTATTTAGACCTATGTCTACAGAAGTAAATGTATGTTCTCATAGCTATGTAGTTGCTGATAGCAACATATGTTAGTAAAATGTGGAAGAATAACTACAAATAAGTAGGAATAATTATTTCTTGAAAGTATATATTTTTAAAAAAATAACACTACATAAAGTGTTTTAAATTATAAAAACCTAAATATCGATGATAATAAATACATACTAAATAACAGTATAAACATATAACAACCTATAAGACTCCAGAGTTCTGAAAACACAAACCCGCCTCCTGCAGTTGAGAAAGGAAACCTCCCGCTGCACCTGCTCCTGGGACCTGCACGTCCTCAGTGAGTCCCGAGCGCCCCCTGGTGGCCCCGCGCGCCCCTGCAGGGAGGTTTGCGTCTGGGCTCACACTGACCTCCCCTCACTGTGTCTCTAGCACAGTAATACACGGCCGTGTCCTCCGTTTTCAGGCTGCTCATTTGCAGGTACAGTGTGTTCTTTGAATCGTCTCTGGTCTCTGGAGATGGGTGGAATCTGCCTTTCACCCCGACGCAGCGTAGTCCTGTCGCGTAATTGTTAGATTTGCGTTCTAATACGTCCACCCACTCCCAGTCTTCCCGAAGGCCTGGGCGGACCCAGTGCATAGCATAGTCACTGAAGGTGAATCCCAGAGGCTGCACAGGAGAGTCCTCAGACCCCTCCAGGCTGGACCAAGTCTCCCCCTAACTCCACCAAGCTGCACCTCCACACTGACACCTGCCAAACAAGAGACCATCTATCAGAAGCACTGCCACACATATCCACTGTTCATCTCACTCATGGTCCCCTCACACTCAACATCTCTATTTCTCCATAAATTACCTTTAAAATAGCAATAACAGGAAAAACCCAGCTCAGGAACAAACTCCATGGGTGAGTCTCCTGTGTTCAGTGGGGCGATCACCAGTGAGACGGCTTGGGAATCGCAAGGCTGGTCTCCTCTCCCCAGAGCTGCAGGGTCAGGGCTGGGCTGCTTTTCATCAAGCAAAAGGGAGGCCCTTATTTGCATGTCCCTCCTAAACTAAAATATGGCAAAGCTCAGGGGTGGTGACGCCTCAGGAAGTGGCTGTGCACAGAGTAGATGAGGTGTCCTGGGGGAGATTGGTAGTGATCCTATCATTCAAGGAAAATAATAGTTTTCATAAATAATTGATTGGCCTTGGATAATCCATTTAGCCAGTCAATCATCCTAATTTCAATCTTTAACATATTCGCACACTGTGTTTCCCCTCATATATTTCTGAAGTCCCTTGGCTTGTCTGTTTGAGTGATGTCTCTTTCCTCTGTGAAGGGTATAATGTCATTGTTCACAGGTGCAGTCCTAGATGTACACGCAGTTTCCACGGAAACGCTGTCATTTGGCAATGTTGCCTTTGACAGACTCATTACCTCATTTTTCTGCTTGAGGGTTTGTGTCTCTTAACATCCCATCTAGATTTTACACTGTGCTCATTTCTGGCATGGGGACACTGTTTTGTAACATAAATTGATCAACAATCTGATGGAATTAAATTTGGGCTTCTTTTCAGGGGCAGTTTTAGAGGTTTGTCCTGACCCCAAAATGTTACTGATTTTTTTTCAAGAAATGGAGTCTAGCTGTGTTTCCAGGCTGGGCTTAAAATCCTGGGCTCAAGTGATCCTCTCACCTCGAACTGCCAAGTAATGGAACTCCAGGCAGTGCCACAGTGCCCAGCTGGTTATTCTTCAATTATAGATTTTCTTATTCTCTCTGTTAAAATGAGTGGACTATTGTTTCCTATATTGCTTTCATGGAGCTGTCAGCTTTCTATTAATTGCTTACCATGAAAGCTGCTAACATTTTAGATAAAGTTTAGGGTTGAAATTATTCTCATTTGACTGCTAATCAAGTCACGCCCTTTAGAGAGAGCTTCGTTTCACTGTGTTTATGCCCTGCCTCTATCACTGTAAAAATATACCAGACTCTACCTTGGTGCAGAAGAAAGGGTTCAGCTATCTCAGAGGAACAGTCCTGCTTTAAGTACAGAAAACTGCGTGGGAGTGGTGGACTCCTATGATCTCATTGTGCCTCTCCCAGGAAGCTCCCCAGAACCTCTTGCCTGCAGGTAAGCTGGCATGAGAATAATCGGGGTCCACCTGTTTTTGGCCTATAACACATGGCATGGAAACTATGTCTCATGGGTGAGGCTGGGAGGAGAAAGGCATCTATCAAATCACAGACTGGAATTTAGTCTCCACCATAAAGACCTGATGTCATGATGTCAACTGAGATCTGGGGGAGAGGGAAGCACCACCTTCTGGTCAGTTCAGCACAAGGTCAAGCTTCTGTGATCCTGAGATGTAAAGAAGAGGGTAATGCTCTTCTCTCAAGTATTCTGCGTCCTCACTGCACTTGCTGAGACTATTTGAGCCGCTGTGAGAGAATACCACAGACTGGCTGACCCAGAAGTAACAGAAATGTATTTGTCCCAATTTTTCAAGGCTGGGAAGTTCAAGATCAAGATGCCTTAGAGATTCGTATCTGGTGATGTCCCAATTCTTTATTTATAGATGGCCACCTTCCTACCATGACCACACCTGGTGGAGGAAAGAGGAGCTCCCTGGGGTATTTTATCAGGACATTAATTCCACTCATGAGACGGTGCCTCACCACCTTTCAAAGGAGACCAAAGGCCCCACCTCCTGCCACCATCACATTGGAGTTGAGATTCCAACATATGCCTTATGGGGGTCATAACCATTCAGTCAATAGGAGCACATTATGTCAATCAATGGATTTCATTTACTGTGTGTTCTTAGAATAATTTTGCTTGATATTACAGGTTGAGTTTCTACAATTTTTATCAGATGAGGTTACTTCTTTGGAAAGCTTGAAGTTTCTGACATCATCACCCTGGTAATGAGATAACTCTATTTATATTCATGATTGAAGCTTCCTCATTCGGGCCATAAGCATTTGGAATGTTCTTCTTTTAAATCATTTGCCATGATGGAATAAACTTGTCCCTCTCATCAGTGTTATAATTTGTTCAGAAATACATTTTTTATATTTTAATATCACAAATTCACCTTTCTTTTATCTTTATCATGGTGTCTTTCTGTATATTTTTGAATTTGTAAGTGAATATGTTTAAAATTTAGGGTAATTTTAGATTTTAAGGAAAGCCCCCTGTAGTAGGGTGTGATCTCGTGTACAACTTGCCCTGGTTCCCTCACACTGATCCGCACTCTGCCAATGCTGGGCCTCTCTCCTGCCATCTGTGGGGCTCACTCTCTGAACAGTGTTCTGCTATCCACTGTCTATTCTGTGATCTCCACACTTCCCGGCCTGTCTGGGATCTCGGATCTTTTTCCTCAACTTCAAATCTACCTGGTTCCACTTCAGCACTGTGGCCTGGAAATTCTCTAAAGAAAATACCGAAGCGTGCATTAACCACACGGCTCGTTTTGTATATTTTCTCCCTCCCAGCAATCACTGTCCTTGTTACTTGATGTCACACATCTTAAAATCATGTTTAAGAAATTTCACTGTGTTTTACAGTTATTTCTGGTGGAAAGTTACATCTGGTATCTGTTGTTACACTTTGTTTGAACGTTATCTTGCACATAAATATTAGAATCAATTTTATGATGTTCAACTATATATATATATTTCCAAGATAAATCTATATATATATATATTCAAGCCTAAATTCCAGGAGATATCTCTGTAGACATGTGTTATAATGGTTATGTATTTATATATTTGGTAGAATTAATGTTATACTTAATTTTAAAAATATTCAAAGTATCTATATCTATCACATAAGTAATGCACAAGTTCTATGATGCCCTAACACAAAACTTATTTGTCTATGGGTTATTCCCAAGGAAACAGAGGGAGACATTTTAGGCCACTGACCCCAGCGGTGCCTTCAGAGACCCTGCCCAGAACATGACCCAGCAGGGAAGTGAGAGATTTCTGTCTCTTGCTTGGCATCCTGTCTCCTTCACAGGGAAATCTGAGCTCTTCCTCTATCCATGGGTTGCGCAGCTTCGCCATTCAGGACACTGAGGGACAGACAGAGGGTATGTCAGGCCACAGACATCAAAGGCCACAGTGTGGATGAGGATTGAGGTGCTAACCTGCCCTAGTGAGAACGGAGACCTCCATGGTCAGAGCCACAGTAAACGATCTTAACCATGTGGGGATGTGTGTGCCTGTCTGAGAGAAGCGTCCACATGGGGACAGTGTGTGCCTGTCTGAGAGTGAAGGCTCATTCATGAAGGTGTCTACCTAGACTGAGGTTGTGTTTGGGGAAAATATTTCTCACTCACAAGATAATGAGAAACTTGAGTGATCTGTTTTTGGAAAAGAAAAATAGGTCATGTAGAAACCCCATGCAGGAAGAGAATCTGGACAATGCTTATGAAAACACACTTTACTATGAAGGACATTGCTATCTAAGAAGGAAAGCACTGTCTCTTTATAGCCTAAATATTACCCAAATTTGTCCTAGACCACATACAAAAATAATATTGATATGCTTTATAGATTAACTGGATACCAAAGATACTGGTGCCACTTATTTTTATGATACTTCACTAATACCTTATTAATTGACCAGTGTTCATCTAGAGACCCTTTCCCATGAAATTTTTGTTGTTGTTGCTGTTGCTGTTGTTGTTGTTTTTGTTTTTGAGACAACGTCCCGCTCAGTCGCCCAGGCTGGAGTGCAGTGGTGCAGCCTCAGCTCACTGCAACCTCCATGTCCTGAGCTCAAGCCATTCTCCTGCCTCAGCCTCCCGAGTAGCTGGGATTACAGGCGCCTGTCACCGTGCCTGGTTAATTTTTGTATTTTTAGTAGAGACGGGGTTTCACCATGTTGGCCAAGCTGGTCTTGAACTCCTGACCTCAGGTGATCTGCCCACCTCAGCCTCCCAAAGTGCTGGGATTACAGATGTGAGCCACCGCGTCTGGCCAAAATGTAATTATTAATTCAATAAACATTTATACCACGAGACAAATTGTCTTCCTGATGACTAGATATGCTTGCTGATTTTGATATAATGATCATGATGTTGACAATTAAGATGGCATTCTCAGAAAAAATGACCCAGGTTCAAGGAGTTAACTGCAGAGTCATATTTATGTCTCTTTTGCTTTGGGATAAGAAAGACATGAGTTAAAAACAACATAGTGGGTGGTCTCCTGAGGGCTCCATGCTGTGAAGGAAAAGAAGACAACCTTAGATGGTGGTCAGAGGCTCCGTGGCTGGTTCCTCTCTGCAACTGCTTCTCACTGGGTCTCTGCCTTGGGTGAGTTCTGAGCATCTCCTGCTGGTCCTTTGAGGTCTGTGCATCCCAGATAAAGGAAGCTTGGGGATCTGCTTCTGAGATGCCAAGTTGTTTGTCTGGTTCCTGGAAAAGAACTCAGCCAGGGCTGGGAGCTGCACCTTGGATCTCAACCATGTGACCTCACCTCGGTAGTGAGCTTCCTCAAAGCCCAAAGACAGGATCAGCTGAGTGGCTCTCCCTTCAGACGTTACTGGAGGCAATTTTCTGCAAATCTAGTTGTAGTTTGACTATACAACTCAGCAATTATGGTTTTAGTAATGCACTTAAATCACTATGTCCACACAATGAACTATACATGGCTGTTCCTTTATATTTCCCAAATACTGGGGACATTAAAAAAAATCCTGATTAGTTCAGCAAGTTGTGGGGTTTGAATCAGGAAACTAGGGGTTAACATTTTCTATAACCAAACTTATAAATGAAAAAGATAAGAAAATGGAGTCAGAAAAATGGAGCTTCCATTATTATGTAGAATCTGATGGTAGTAATTTATGAAACAGAGCTGCAGAGAAATAAGCTATCAAGTGACCTCATTCTGAACTCATCTTTAGAGCTGACCAGCAATCACCAGGAGTGGGGCAGCCCATAATTCCCCTACATAGAAAAACACCCTGACTCCATAAAATGGCACTTGGGGTCTCTTCAGGCTCTGAGGTGTGCAGGAGAAGCTCCTACCCCAAAGTTTGCAGTCAGTCAAGTCTCTGCTCTTTCCTTTGGGCCATGAGAGTTAGAGTAGATAAGGCCCAGACATGCTCTACTCAAGGCCTCTGCACATGGCTAAAAAAAATGCAAATGTGAAATGCATGCTATCAATCCATGAAACGATACCCATGAAAGATGTAATTGTTCCAGGACGTCGTGCAGAATGAAGAAATAACACAATTGGAGTAAATGTGAAAATTGCAATTGTTTGCAGACTGCACATTCTTCATGTAAATTAAGTAAAAACATGTGTTCTCTCTAAAAATCCACAGCATGTTGGCTCTGAGAATGCACCTTCCTCCCTCCACCTACAGGCAGAAGAATGCACTTGGATCATGCATCCAGCTACTGCTCTCTGACGTCCGTGTCGTGACTCATGCTGAGGCCCATGTCCTGTGCTCCATTCACCAGGATAGAGTGAGCTCTGCACTCATCTGAGGCAGAGCCACTGCAGGGAGTCATGGGGGTTTCCAGAGGGGCAACTTTGACTCGCATGAGACTCAATGATAATGTGGACCTTCTTTGCACGGCACAGAAGTGTAGGAAATTTCCACCCAATCCTCCCTCCCTCTCTCCTTCACTCAGGGACAGGCTTCCATCACATGACTTCAGCTTCCCCAGCCTCGTTTACCCTCCACACATTTTCTCTCAAAAGGGTGGATACCCTGCTTCAACAAATGCATGCAAACTTAATCAACTACTGGAGATTTATGCTCAGAAAACCAATAAGAACACACATATTTTAGCAAAATTATTTATGACATGACTCTGATTCTAATTATGTATAACATGAGTCTGATTATATTGTCAAATATAAAATATTAACTTTTAATATTAAATTAATATTGCATTGATTAATATTAGTATTACAATATTAATCAGTATAAAATGTAAAATTTTAATCATGGTAATAATCAGTTGTGTGTCATCTTGACTGGAACATAGTCTCAGATATTCATCAAACACTAATCTATGTGTTGCTCTGATGGTATAATACAAGCGTTATTAAAGCCTGTCATCACTTTTCTCTAGGTCAGGAAGATTGTCCTAGATGAACTTGGCCGGTCTGATTTAATCCTAGCAGAAGAGAAGACAATGGAACTGTATGATGGACAGCAGATGTAGGCTTCCCAGGAATTCCAGTCTGTCTTTCCTGATGGCCAACTCCATTGCCTTTGGCTGTGCCCACCTAAACCTTACAATTGCCGTCACACAGAGCTCACAGCACAACAATCTCCATCCTCAACTCTCCCAGAAGCCACAGGTGAGGGTGGGGGCTCTGTGACAGGGTAAGAAGCACAAGATCATCTCTACCTCAGTGTCCCATTTGAGGAAATGACTATGAGTGTTCACTTGCGTTTCCCAAATGCATCCACGCATAGAGGACAGCAGAGGTGTCCAGGCAATGAGGAATGAGCAAGACCCCTCAGCCTACCAGGTCGTCAGGAGCCATAGCATGGGCCACATCTGAGTTCCAAGTAATGATTCTGAGACCTGTGGTTTAGACCACAGGAAGCATACCCTCCATTTTCAGAAAAATAAGGAGAAAAGGGAAGTGTAAGAATGAAGCCTAGAGAAAAGGAAAATAGATTAGCAGAGAAAGGGCCAAATGCATCAGTTTGAGTTGGATTTTTTCTTTTTTTGCTTTTTTTTTTTAATGGTTCGTTTTGTTTTGTTTTATACTTTAAGTTCTAGGGTATATATGCACAACGTGCAGGTTTGTTACATATGTATACATGTGCCATATTGGTGTGCTGCAACCATTAACTTGTCATTTACATTAAGCATATCTCCTAATGCTATCCTTCCCCCCAACCCCCTCTCCAGAATAGGACCCGGTGTGTGATAATCCCCTTCCTGTGTCCAAGTTATCTCATTGTTCAATTCCCATCTATGAGTGAGAACATGCTGTATTTGGTTTTCTGTTCTTGCGATAGTTTGCTGAGAATGATGGTTTCCAGTTGCATCCATGTCCCTACAAAGGACATGAACTCATCCTTTTTTATGGCTGCATAGTATTCCATGGTGTATATGTGCCACGTTTTCTTAATCCAGTCTGTCACTGATGGACATTTGGGTTGATTCCAAGTCTTTGCTATTGTGAATAGTGCCGCAATGAACATACATGTGCATGTGTCTTTATAGCAGCATGACTTATAATCCTTTGCGTATATTCCCAGGAATGGGATGGCTGGGTCATATGGTACTTCTAGTTCTAGATCCTTGAGGAATCGCCACACTGTTTTCCACAATGGTTGAACTAGTTTACAGTCCCACCAACAGTGTAAAAGTGTTCCTATTTCTCCACATCCTCTCCAGCACCTGTTGTTTCCTGATTTTTTAATGATTGCCATTCTAACTGGTGTGAGGG
>NW_016816895.1:65781-97788 GCF_001698545.2 Rhinopithecus bieti
AGGCCTCCCTGAGCACTGGGGCAATGGGGAGAGCTTGTGGAGATGTCATCCCTGCCCTGGACACTGACCAGGGCCCAGCGAGGATAAGGAGCCCCTGACCAGGCTGCAAGGAGGGGCAGAGGGAGCTGATGCTCCACGGAGCCGGTGGGAGCCAGGAGCAGGCAGCAGCCCTGACCTCTCAGGTGTGGCTCCAGCTGCCCAAATCAGGGCAGTAGACTCGGCCTCTTTGTGCTCTCGGAGGTCGAGGAACAGGCAGGAGCCCTGCGCTCCTGGGTGCTGCTGCAGCCACCCAAACCATGGCTGAAGACACGGGCATCTCCCTCCATGGAGCAGGTAGAAACTCTGCCCCTGCAAACCGGGGGCTGCAGCCTCAGGCGCCCCTGCAGTCTCGGGGTCCCCAGGAAAAGCTCTCCCCTCTTGCATGTCCCGAAGTGCCTGCTCCCACTTCCTGGCTTCTTCCTGCTGCTGGCGCCTGCTCTGATCCTGGAGGAAAGTCGGGGGGAGCCCCCTGGGCCTTGAACTGCAGCAGGAGGCAGGAAGACTCCTGGGCACAGGGGCGGGTCCCTAGGAAGGGCCTGAAGGCTGGGGCCCGGGCTCCCAGATCCTCGGACCAGAGTCGGGACTTGTGGTGCCTTCTCTGCCCACCCATGACCACCCGTGGACCAGTGGGCACGCACTTCCCCCCCTCGGAGGTCCGTAAAAACCCCTGGGCTCAGCCGGAGCAGGACAGAGGATGGAGAGATGACAGGAAGACCAGCTGCAGACAGGAGCTACTCTCTCTGCTGAGAACTGGGAAGACCGCAGGACGACCAGCTAGGAGAGGAGCTACCCTCTCTGCTGAGAGCTGAACACTCAACTGGTCAACTCACCTACAGAGAAGAGCTAGTCACTGTGGGCCTCCTGTGAGAGGCTCCAATGCTTCATGAAGCTAGTCTTTGCCTTGCTCACCCTCCACATGGCTGCATACCTCATTCTTTCCAGATGTAGGACACGAACTGAGGCAAAAGCGCCACTGGCCACAGGGGGTTCTGGCCAGAAAAAGCAACACCCCAGTGACTCAGAAACAACCGTAGTGAATACTGTTGGCCATGGAAACATAGTAGTAATTATCTGTGTACCTAAACGTAACGAGATATAGATAAATAAGGAAGTATAGTATTGTGGAACCACCATTGTTTGTGCCATCTGTTACTGGCAGAAACTTTGTTATGCAGCATATTACTGTATTTAAATTTCTGGGGGAAAAAACAGCCAGCCAAGAACCTAAAATTGAAAAAACATCTCTTATGCAATGAAGGATAGAGAAATACTTCCCAGACAAAGGAAAACTGAATAAATTCATCATCACTGGAATAACCTCACAAGAAATGTCAAAGGGTTTCCACGAGGTACCCCGTAGATTGAAACTCCTGTTTCAGCCCAACTCTGGCATCTGCCATGTGATTGTTCTGTGTCGATTTGCTTTCTGCTGTCTTAGGGTTTTTCCTCTCTTGAGTCATGTCTCCCTTTCCCTCTTTATTCTAAGTCTATCACCACAATTCATATGTAGCCGAGAACAGTGGAGCCTTTGGAAGACATTTTTATCTTTCCATCACCAGGTCTAATGAGCTCTCTTCATGGGTGTCCATCTCTGTTTTGCTTTCTTGTGTTCCCGTGGGATGATGGCCTTGCTCCTATTTCAGTCCTGCCCACATTTTCATACACATGAGCCATCCTACAATCGCCACCCAGGAAAATCTGGAGGGAATGGACCCTGCCACGCACCTCATCAGCCTCCATGTGCATGGTGATCATTCCTTCAGCTTTCACACATGCTGTAGGGCTTCCCACTCAAAAGTGCCTTTCACCACCCCCCAGAACTGCAGCTCTTACACCCTCAGTAACTCTGAGACGGTTTCACATTTCTGCTGCTCTCTAACATAATGCCATGAACTGTTCCCTAGTCTCACTAAATCTATATGCAAGTCACCCGTCTTTATTTCAAACACTTTGTGGATGGGTTCTTACACATCATGGTTCATCTTGCAGTGTTTTTTATAAGTAAATGTGGCAGCGAAGTCAACTGACAGTCACACAACACCTGACTCCTGAGCCCACAGGGTCACTGACCATAACAATGGAAAATAATGAAGATACGATGAAAATATGCTACATAACTCTGAGTGCTTAAAGAAACTGTTAACAAAAACAACAAATAAAAAGTGAGGATGATGTGCAGAAAATATCTACAGAAAGGTTGTAACTAGAGTTGTGCTCATTTCATCAACAGGGTGATTTCTGAGCAACACATGAAGCTTCCAATATGGAATCGTTTTTACTGACATAACATAAAAACAAAATATCAGTTTTGCGGAGTGATTAGAACAAGGGAGTGAGTTGTGGTATTCGAGGTAAAAAGGTAAACAGATGGTACACAACACTGGATCTTACGGCATTGTTTCCATTTACTGTGGAATGCACAATTCAGTAGCTCTTTATCTCAACATGACTTATTTATCAGGACTCTTCTTACTATCATTGAATTATATATCATTTGAAGGACAATAAAATATTCAGGTGACAATTGTTGTTTCTATAGTTCATGTCCAATTTAAATTATTTATGTTTTATGGGTATCCCTTGACTATTTTATGGGAGTGAAAACATGGTGTTTAGCTGTCTGTTCCTGGCTCTTTCTCTTAACATAGGGTCTTACACGTCACATGCAAGTTTCTATGAGTGACACAATTTAACCTTTCATGGCTGTGTAGAATTCCATTGTGGACATATTCCACATCATCTTTCTCTAGTCATCTTATATTGAACACTTCGGTTAATTCAATTACTTTGCTACTGTGAACAGTGCTGCAATAAACATGGGAGTGAAGAAACCTCACCAAAATAGTGATTTTCCTCTGCAATATATTAATTTCCTGTCCTTGGGAGAAATGTCCAGTGATAAAATTTCTGTATCATATGATTGTTGCATTTGTAGTTACACTAACTTCTATACATCTCTCCATAGTGGCTGTATGAGTGTACATTCTCACCAACAGTGTATACATGTCCCATTTTATCTTCATCCACATTAGCACTATTTTAATCTATTTGAATATAGTTATTCTCTCTGGGGTGAGATAATATTTCATTGTAGTTTAAATTTGTGCTTTCCTGATTATTAGTGATGGTGATGCTTCTTTGAAAAATGTCTGCTTATTTGGATTAATTGTCCATTATGAAATAGTATCACTTGTATTTCTGTGGTTGAGACTTTTTTTGTCTGCTATGTTCTGGATATTAATAGCCTGTTTAATTAATAGTTCAAAATACATTTTACCATTTTTATGTTATCCAATATTTGGATTATTTTACTGTGTAAACACTGTTTAATTTGATAAAATTTAATTCATTTGTGTTTTATTTAGTTGACTGTACTTTTGAGGTCTTATTTATAAAATTGTTTTCCAGCCCGATTTCATGAAGCATTATTTCTAAGTTTTTAAGAGCAGCTTTATAGTTTTGGGTCTTCCATTTGAGTATTTAATTTATTTTGATTTTATTTTTATATACGGTTAAATGTGGGAATGTAAGTTCATTCATCTGTATATGGATATTCAGTTTTCCCAACAAAAGTTATTCAGGAGACTTTTCTTTTCCCAATAAATGTTTTGGTGCCTCTGTTGAAAATAAATTATCTATAAATGTCTTTGTTTCTCTACTTTTTTCCATGGATTTTATACCAGCACTATGCTGTTTTGTTATTACAGTTTTATAATGTTTTTTGAAATCTGGTTGTTGATATCTCCACCTTTGTTTTTTATTCACAAGATTGCATTGGCCATTTGGGGTATTTTCAATTGTATACAAAATTTAATAATGCTTTTTAATATTTCTGTGAATAATGTCATTGGTATTTTCATAGAGATGACGTTGAATATGTAGATCATCATGTGCATTATGGTCGTTCTAATGATGCAAATTATTCCAGTTCATGAATGTAGATTTCCTTTTTATTTTGTGTTTGTCTCATTCAATTAATTATATCAGTGTTTTATAGTTTGTTCATTTACAGATTTTCACCTCCTCGGTGAAATGTATTCCTAGTTGTTTAATAGTTTTTGTAGTTATTGAAAATGGCATTTCTTTCTTGATTTTTTTTACCTAGTTTATTGTTTGTGTGTAGAAACCCCACTGATATTTCTATGTCTATATTGTATCTTGAAACTTTACTAAATTCATCAGCTCTGAGAGAGTTTACAAGAGTCTTTAGTATATATATGATTATGTCATCTGAAATTAGAGGTAATTTGGCTACCATTTTTCTAATTTTAATCTGCTTTATTTCTTTCTCTTGTCTAACTGCTCTGGCTAGTACCTTCAGTACTGTGCTGAATAAGTGCTGAGAGTTGGCATCCTTGTCTTTTCCAGTTTTCAGAAGGAAAGCATTAAACTTTTGAGTTTTATAAAGTGCTTATTCTGCACCTATTAAAGTAAAAATATGTTTTCATCCTCATCATATATATGTGATATATCATGTTTATTCACTTGTGTATGTTGAAGCATAATTGAATCCCTGGGTTGAATTCAACTTTGTCATGCTGTATCATTATCATTATTATTATTGTTATTGTTATTGTTATTATTATTTAAATGCTGTTTGATTTGCTGTGCTAGTAATTTGTTTTTTTTATTTATGTTCAATAGGATATAGATTTTTTAAGTGAGTCCATCTCGTTACTTTTATTGGTTTGTTAAGGCTCTCTATTTTCCTTTTTTTACCTTGTTAGGTAGTATATGGCCAGGAATTTATCCAATTCCTCTAGGTTTTCGCATTTATCACATAGAGTTATTTACTATAGTATTTCCTAATTTATTTAAATTCTTGGGTATCAGTTGAGACATCTTCTGTTTCTATCTTATTTATTCATGTCTTAGCTCTCTATATCTTTTGTTAGCCCAGCTAATGGCTTTCAATTTTGCTTATCTTTTTTAAAAGACTATTGCTATTTTAATATTTTCTGGTATTTTAGTCTTAATTCCGTTTATATCTAATCTGCTCTTTAGTGTTTTCTTTTGTTTTTTTTTTTTTTTTTTTTTTTTAGACGGAGTCTCGCTCTCGCCCGGGCTGGAGTGCAGTGGCCGGATCTCAGCTCACTGCAAGCTCCGCCTCCCGGGTTCAGACCATTCTCCTGCCTCAGCCTCCCGAGTAGCTGGGACTACAGGTGCCGCCACCTCGCCTGGCTAGATTTTTTTGTATTTTTTAGTAGAGACGGGTTTTCACTGTGTTAGCCAGGATGGTCTCGATCTCCTGACCTCGTGATCCGCCCGCCTCGGCCTCCCAAAGTGCTGGGATTACAGGCTTGAGCCACCGCGCCCGGCCTAGTGTTTTCAAAATAATTTTGAATTTAGCTTTTTCTTGTTCTTCAAGTTCTCTAACACGCATCAGTATGTTGGTTAATTAAAATATGTCTGCTTTTTGATGTGGGCCTTTATTGCTCTAAACTGGCCTCATAATACTGACTTGGCTTCAATGCCATAAGGTTGGTATGTTGTGTTTCTATTTTGTTTCACACATTTTTATATTTTCTTCTTAATGTCTTCTTTCACCCATTGGCCATGCAAGAGTGTTTTGTTTAATTTTTGTGTTTATATTGTTTTGAAATTTTCTCCAGGTTGGGTGGTGGCTCGCACCTGTAATCCCAGCACTTTGGAGGCCAAGGCTGGTGGATTCGTTTAGGTCAAAATTTCAAGACCAGCCTGGCCAACATGGTGAAACCCCCTCTCTACTAAACGTACAAAACTTATCCAGGAGTGCCTGGGATACAGAGAAACAGTCTATCTCAAAAAAAGAAAAGAAAAGAAATTCCTCCAGTTACTGATGTTTATTTGATTCCATCTTTGACTCTGTCTTAGTCAGATAAAAAGTTGGTATAATTTTATTTAAAATTTCTGATACCTGCTCTGTATTAATATATGGTCAACCCTGAAGAATGTCACATGTGCTGAAGAAAAGAATATGTGTTCTGAAGTTATTTGGTGCAATGTTCTATAAATGTCAGTTCCATTTGGAATATAGTGCGGTTTAAATCCAATGTTTATCTGTTAATTTTTGGCTAGATAACATATCCAATGCTAACTAATGTGTTAAATTCTCCAACTATAATTGTATAAGATTAGTATCTATCCCTTACTATGTAATAGATTTGCTTTATATATTTGAGTTCTCAGGTGTGAGTGCACATATATATATATATATATATATACACACACACACACACACAATTATCTGTTCTTGCTACATATATGTAACATATATGTGTATATATATTTATAATTGTTATGTATTCTTGCTACATTGATCATTTTTTATTATATAATGTCCATTTTGGTCTCCCTTTACAGCATTTGGCTTAGAATTTGTGTCTGCAATAACTAGAGCTATCTGTATTCAGTGTTGGTTTCTGTTTTTGTAACATATCTTTTTTCCAACCATTCATTTTTAGTCTGTGTGTAGATTTTCAGATGATGTGAGTCTCTTGTAAGTGGCATAGAGTTGGGACTTTAATAAAATCTATTTGAAAAGTGTATTTTTAATTTAGGAATTTTATTACATATAAGGTTATTATTTATACATGAGTATTTACTCAAATTATTTTCTTTATTGTTTTATGATTGTATGTATCTCTATCTTTGCATTCTCTTTCTGTTTGGTTTTATGATTTGATGTTGTTTTGTGGTAATAATGTGTGTTTCTTTTCTCTTTTTTCAGTTGTTTCTACCATTGAAATACAATTTTTGTGTGTTTTTTTTCCAAGCTGATGGCTTTCATATGCTGGCTTTTATACAAAAATTCCCTTGAATATTTTTTGTGTGACTGGTCAAGTGTGAAGAAAATATCTTAGTTTATCTCACCTCAGAAATAATTTATTTCTCTTTTATTTCTGAGAGAAAGACCATCTAGGTATACTATTTCTGAACTGGAATTACATCTCCCTTTATCAGGAAACAGGAAAAGCAAATGGAAAAGTGAAAGCCAAAAGTGAAAGCCACAACTGAAAAACAAGAAAATGGAAAGCAAAAGAAATATCAAACAGTGCTGATATTGAATTTCTTATTCCATTGTCAAGAGAAGGGTCATATATGGAAGCTGTGAGTTTCTATATGACACTGACCCTGGTCCAGACTCCGTCTTGGGTATGATCAGAAACCATAAACAGTATTTGAACCATGGAATTTCACTAAGGTTACTGTTCTGGGTCTGATTGAAGATGACCCACCAGAACACCTAAGCTTTTTCAGGACTCTGATCTTTTTTATATTGGTTGGTACTTTTTCTACTCTGTAAGTGTCAGTCTAGATTTTGTGCATGGCAAAATATGTCCTTACATTACCATGATTATATATATATGTGTGTGTGTGTGTGTGTGTGTGTGTGTATAAAACAATGGTACACACAGAATTCTAAAATGAAGAGGTTCCCTAAAGAAAGTGACAGAAGAAGATGATGAAGTCCCACATCCTGAGAGAAAACCAGCCCCTAACCTTCATGTGAACCTGCCTCTGGAGTGGACTCTGATCAGTGGACCTGAGTGACCCCTGTTGCTGATTTCCCTCCAGCGTTCCTGTAGGGAGGTTTGTGACTGGGCTCACATTGACTTCTCCTCACTGTGTCTCTTACAGTAATAGACAGCCATGGTGTCAGCAATCAAACTGTTTATTTGCAGATACAGTGAGTTCTTGGTGTTTTCTCTGGAGGTGGTAAATCTGCCCTTCACAGAGTCTGAGTAGTATGTGCCTCCACCACTAGCATTAATGTAAGACCCACTGCAGTCCCTTCCCTGGAGGTTGGTTCACCTAGTGCATGCCATAGCTACTGAACGTGAATCCAGAGGCTGCACAGGAGAGTCACAGAGATGCCCCAGGCTGTACCAAGCCTCCCCCAGACTCTACCAGCTACACCTCACATTGGACACCTGCAAACACAGAGACATTCTTGTCAGAAACTACCACACAGATCCACAGTTTCTCTCACTCATATCCACTCACAGTCAATATTTCTAGTTCTTCCTGATCATCTTTTAGAACAACAACAAAGAAAACCCAGCGCATTCCTAACTCCATGGCATGTCTTCAGTGTCCAGTGCTAATTACTCAATGGAAGCACCTTGGTAGTCCAGGGCTGGGGCTTCTCTCCCAGAGCTGTGGAGTCGGGGCTGGGCTGGTTTTCATCAGCTGAGAGAGGGCCCTAGTTTCATGTATCCTAATATACAGAAAGCTATGGTTTGGGATGCCTGAGGAGAGGGGAAGATCAAGAGAAGATGAAAGATTCCTGGGAGATTTACATTGAAAGTTAATATTGATCAGTGAGATGATTATGTGGTTTTTGTTTTTACTTCTATTTATATGATGAATCACTATTACTGATTTATGTATGTTTGAGAATGGAATACAATACAGTCATAAGAATAAGATCATGTTATTTGCAGCAACATAGATGGAGCTGGAGGTCATTATCCTAAGGAAACTAACACAGTAACAGAAAATCACATACCATCTGTTCTCATGTATAAGTGGGAGCTAATCATATTAACACAAAGAAAACAACAGACACGAGTTCCTACTCGAGTGTGGAGGGTGAGAGGAGGGTGAGAATTGAAAAACTACCTATCAGGTACTATGCTTAATTCCTTGGTGACAAAATAACCTGTACATCAAACCAACATAACTCACAATTTACCTATAAAACAAAACTTGCACAGGTTCTTCTGAACCTAAAATAAAAGTTTAAAACATTTTGGCTAGTTTTCATTATGAATACAACACTTGAATACACCTTAGTTATTGCAAATGCTCTCTAGAATATTTTTGTGTCTGTTTTTTATTATATTTTAACATAAAAAAACTTAGATTTATATAACTATACAAGTTAATAATGTATTTTGAAACTTCATAGTCACACCCATATATAGAGACACAGACACACACACCTGGCAATGAAACATATATGTGCACAGGCAAAAATAAATGCATTTCCAAACATCAAAGCGACATACATTTGTTTCTATGTTATTCTATTTAATTTATATGGATTTATTTATATTTATAGCTTAAGGTTTTAGTCCAAAGTAACATTCTTCTATGAGTGAGTCTGTCTATTCCAATGTAAATTAAGAAATATATGTAAATGCATGTTTTAGTAAAACTTACTGTAACTGCCATTATTGACAAATGTATCAATGAAATATACAATGGTATTCTTTACATACTCTGTGCTGGCTTCTTTCCCATTTTTACTAACAGCATACTTTTTAAATAAACGTTTTAATGCATTTAATGTTATAAATAAATATAATAATCAAAAGGCAAACATCTCTCTTAAAATTGTATTACACAATTGGTTGAAATAACATTGTACTTTACAAAAGGCATCACTTCTTTTCCAATTTAAATAGCATTTAAATATTAAATTAAAGATAAAATATTAAGTAATTAATTAAAAAATAGCCTTATTTCAGTTTAAAGATTGTTTTTTTTTTTTTTTTTTTTTGGCACTGGCCTTCATTTAACATAAACTCAATAGGTTGTTTATTTGACAATATTCCTGAATACCAGAGAATATCCATAAATATAGAACTAATATCAGCCCAGGGTTCCCAGGATTAACTCACAATGATAGCTTGCTAGAAGGTGGTCAGAAAGTGTGCAAACGCATTAGGGATTTGGGCTTTATCATCAAAGCACTAGTGAGCCCCAAGACTGAGCACATGGGGCAGCAGGAACTGCAGAGCCCACTCTGTGGTACTTAGGGAAGGGAGGGGATGGGGTGGGGTGACGTCTGCAGGACTGTAGGAAGAGGTGAGGAGGGCAGAGAGTCTGCAGGTAGATGAGCATATTCTTGGAACAGTTGCCTGCGTATACTTGGTTGGCTTCAGTGATCATAAAGGGAAGTGAACTGATTCACCAGACATGGATGAGACAAAGTAAACGGACTTGCTGATTCCTTGAATGGAAATTGAGGATTATAAAAGATTTGGACAGAAGGAGGGAAGGTGGAGAAACAGACTGAGGGGCAGAACACCAGGAGCCACCAAAGTGGAGGACAGGAGCCCTTAAAGTGGGGTTTCATCTTCACAATCAGCAGATGAAAGAGAAAGAAAGTCAACACCATGCATATGCTGAGTTATTGTTAGAAAATCTTTAAAAAGTGTGACTGACACAGCACAGTAACAAAATCTGTTTGTGGAAATAGTTTGAAGTAAGCATACACAATTCCTTCATTTTAAAATTGTACTGAGATACTATTGCTCGTATTATTACAAAAATATAAAGATTTAAAAGTTTAATTGAATTTCTGTTTTAAGTTAAGATTTTGTAGGTAAGAGAAAAATGGATTCTGAGGAAGAAATGGCAAAAGATGCACAGAAGACTTTCACTTCACCAGGTCAGGAATCACAAAGCCTAAATAAAGAAACCCACCCTCCCCAGGGATCTGATGAGGCACTGCTTCCTAAGAGAACCCTGATGTCCTGACCCCGCCCCCCCCAGTGTTCTTAGCGCCCCCTGGTGTCCCGGGCGCCCCTGTTGGTGCTGAGCTCCCCTTGCGTCCTCAGCGTCACCTTATGTCCTGAGCGCCCCTGGTGGTTCTGAGCTACTGCTGGTGTCCTGAGCGCCCCTGTTGGTTCTGAGCTCCCCTTGTGTCCTGAGCTCCACCTCATGTCCTGAGTGCCCCTGGTGATTCTGAGCAGCCTCTGGTGTCCTGAGCGCCCCTGGTGGTTGCTGACCCTCTCCTGGTGATTCATAAGCGCCCCCTGGTGGTTCTGAGTGATGGCTGGTGTCCTGAGCGCCCCCTGGTGGTTCTGAGCTCTCCCTTGTGTCCTGAGCTCCACCTCATGTCCTGAGGGCCCCCTTTGTGTCCTGAGCGCCCTCTGGTGTCCTGATCCTCCCCTTGTGTCCTCAGCGCCCCCTGGGGTCCTCACCACCCTGAGGTGGTTCTGAGCATCCCCTGGTGGCTCCTGAGTCCTCCTTTGTGTCCCCACTGCCTCCTGATGGTTCTGGTTCTGAGCTCCCCTTGGTGGTTCTGAGCAGTGTCTGTCACACAGTCCCCTCCTGTCTCCCTGCAGGGAGGTTTGTATCTGGGCTCAGACACAAACACAGATGTCCCCTAACTGTGTTAGGTTGTCACACAGATGTCACACAGATGTCTCCTAACTGTGTCTCTCATGTGTCTCTCCTTAGCTCTCAGGTTGGTCATTTTGAGGGAGACCGTGCTGACAAGGGTGTCCCTGAGGATTATGATTTTTCTTTGTATTGATGGAGGGTACCACTAACAAATGCCACTTGAATCACTCACTGTTGCCTCCCACACCAACCCCCATCCTGAAGCCTGCTGGGTTGAGCTCATACTAGAGTCAATGAAGGTAAATTCAGAGGCTTTGTAAAAAAGGTTCTGAGAATTGTTGGGCTGTACTATTTCTCTTCCAGATTCCACTAGTGAACTTCATGTAGGACTTTTACAAACAGAGGGAACAGGCTGAGAAGCAGCCACAGGTAGGCATGATCCACAGGGAGCCTACCTCTGAGAATAAGAAGATAATCCCAGATTAGCATAGATCCTAAGGTGTGGACACTGAAGAAGGGCACAGACATCAGGTGGCATCCTCTTCATGGACAGGGGATAAGCTGTCCATGGGCCATTTTATGAGCATGGGTGGGCAGCACATTTACACCTCTTTCTCCCTGTGGACAAAGATGCACTGTTCAGCAGGGCTCATCCCTCTGCCTCTACTTCAGGGAGGGCAGGGTCAAAGAATCACTGAAACTGGATGCTCCAGCTTAATCTCTCCGTCACTCTCTTCTTTTTCTCTACTGTAAGCATGGTTTAGTTATTTTTATGGTATCAACCTTCATCAACAAATAAGTCAAGGAAGTACATGAAAAGAAAGTGTTAGGAAGAGTTAGTACTTGAACAGGAACCTGTTTGCATGTCTCCTACTATAGAGTCAGTTCTGGGGTGAAATTCCTGAGGAGAGAGAGTAATGCTCATAGTAGGTGAGAGTGTCATTTGTAGCATTTGGAAAAATATAATTTTCCAATCTGTCCTTAGGCAACTACTGATCTTTTTTTTGTTACTTTAGATTCATTTTCATTTTTTATAATTCCTAGAAATAGAATCATACTTTATGCACTTTTATGTGTTGGCTTATTTTAGCATACATTCTTGTGAATACAACAAATTTTTTTTATCAAAGCTGTATTACTCAGAGTTCTCTAGAGAAATAGAACTAATATAACATATGTATAGAGGAAATATAGTTTATTAGAATTTTCTCACAAAATTACAAAATGAAAGTTCCATGACAGGCTTTCTAAAAGCTTGGGAAGAAAAAGAAACTGGTAGTGGCTCAGTCTAAGTCCATAAGTCTCAAAACCAGAAAAGCCAACAGTGCACACTTCATTCTCTGACCAAGGGCCCAAGAGCCCTCAGCAAGCCCCTGCTTCATGCCCCATAGTCCAACTGCCAAAGAACGTGAAATCTTATGTCCAAGGGCAGGAAGAGTGGAAAAAGGCAGCCAGCAAGGAAAACAAAACAAAACAAAAACAGAAGGCGCAGCAAGCAATGTTATCTTGTCTTCTTCCAACTGCTTTATTCTAGCTGTGCTGGCAGCTGAGTGGATGGTGTCCATCCATATTGAGGCTGGGTCTTTCTCTTGCAGGCTACTTACTCAAATGTCAGCCTCCTCTGGCAAAACCCAAGAGACACACAAAGAAACAATACTTTCCCAGCCATCTAGGCATCCTTTAATCCAATCAACTTAACACCTAATATTAACCATCAAAGCCGTCCCCTTGTTGTCACATCACCCGAAATCATGCTCGATCTCCAAATAAAGACCTGAACTACTTTTATACCTTTGTTTATGATGATTTTCACCTTCTTATTATGTCTTCTTGAGTACCTTAATAATCAACACTGTGAATTTCTTATCTGGTATTTTAAAGACTTCATTTTGGTTCAAGTTTATTGCTGGAGACCTAGTGTGACCTTTTTGGGACATTATAGCACCCTGTTTTGTCATATTACTTGAGTTATTTTTCTCATTTCCTCTCATTTTGGTAGACTATTTCTTCTAATTAATATTGAATTTATATTTGTTTTAACTGTTTCTTTTGTTTGTTTTTAAATTTATTTTTTCCGTTAAGAATGAAATCCAGTCTTATTCTTTTACATGTGGTTTGCTAGTTTTCCCAGTACCATTTATTAAATATGGTGTCTATTTTCCAATTTATATTTTTGTATGCTTTATAAAACATCAGTTGGCTTTACATATTTGGCTTTATTTCTGGATTCTCCATTTTGTTCCAGTGGTCTATGAGCCTACATTATATTAGTACCATGTTGTTTTGGTAACTGCATCCTTGTGGTATAATTTGAAGTTCAGTAATGTTATGGCTCCATTTATTTTTTTCTTATTAGGATTTATTTGGCTATTTGGGCTTTTTTGGTTTCATATGAATTTTCACTTTTTTTTAATTCTGTAAAAAGTAATGTGGGTATTTTCATAAGTATTGCATTGAATCTGTAGATTGCTTTGGGCATTATGGTCATTTTCACAATATTGCTTCTTCCAATCCATGAGCATGGGATGCATTTCCATTTGTTTGTGTCATCTATGATTTCTTTTAGCAGTGTTTTGTAGTTCTCCTTGTAGAGATCTTCTACTTTTGTGGTTAAGTGTATTCCTAAATATCTTTTTGTAGCTTCTGTAAAAGAAATGGAGTTCTTGCTTTGCTTCTCAGCTTTGTGGTTGTTGATATATAGCAGTGCTACCAATTTGTGTACATTTATTTTGTAACCTGAGACATAAGTGAATTCATTTACTAAAACTGACAGTATTTTGGAGGAGTCTAGGGTTCTCTAGGTATATAATCACTTCATCTGTAAACAGCGATAGTTTGACTTTCTCTTTCTCAATTTGGATGCTCTTTATTTTTCTCTCATGAATGATTGCTCTGGGTAAAACCTCTGGCACTATGTTGAATAGAATTGGTGAACATGGACATTCTTGTATTGTTTGTGTTCCCGGGGGAATGCTTTTAACTTTTTCGCATTCAGCATGATGTTGGGTGTGAGTTTTCCTATATAACCTTTATTAGTTTGAGATCAGTTCCTTCTATGCCTATTTGACTTAGAATTTTTATAATTAGAAACACTGAATTTCGTTAAATGCTTTTTCTGCATCTATTGAGATAATCCTACGGTTTATGTGTTTAATTCTGTTTATGTGATGTGTTACATTTGTTGACTTGTGTATGTCCAAATAATCCTTCCATTTCTGAGATGAAACCTACTTTTATCATGACGAACTACCTTTTGGATGTGCTGTTGGAACAGGTTAGCTGTTTTTTTTTGAGTATTTTTGCATCTACATTTACCAGGAAAATTCCTATGTAGAATGTGTATATGTGTGTGTGTGTGTGCACGCGTGTGTGTTTTCCTGGTTTGGGCATCTGGGTTATAGTAGCTTTAGAGAAGAATTTGGGGAGGATTCCTTTTTCCTAAATTAAAAAATAAACAGTTTCAGAAAAAACGATAGCAACTTTTCTTTGAGTTTTGTATCGACTTCAACTGTGAATTCACCCGGCCCTGTTGGTGTTGGCATTGCTGACCATTCTTGAGTTGCTGATTCAATCTCACAGTTTGTTATTCATCTATTCAAAGTAACGGTTTCTTCCTGATTTAATCCAGGAGAGTTGTATGTGTCTAGGAATTTTTCCATTTCCTCTAAGTCTTCTACATTGTGCACATGAAGTTGGACATAGTAGTCTCAAATTATTTTATATATTAGCAGTGTAGATTGTATGGTCTCGTTTCATTTCTGATTGAGCTTATTTGGATCTTTCCTCTTCTTTTCTTGGTTAATATGGTTAATGGTCCATGAATTTGATTATTTTTTCAAATAACCAACTTCTGTTTCATTTTTTTGTATTTTTTGTTTGATTTTCACTTAGTTCTGCTCTTATCTTTGTCGTTTCTTTCCTTCTCCTGGCTCTGGATTTAGTTTGTTCTTACTTCTCCAGTTTCTTGAGGTGTGACACTGTTGCAGAAATTCAGGAGGGCAAGGGAGACCTCAGGGTATAGGAGGAGGATCTTTTATTGAGTGCACTCCATCCCAGTGAACTCAACATCCAAAAAACTGGGCCCTGAACAAAGACAAGATTTTGCTTATATACCTACTCCTAAGTGGCACAAACGCAAATATACAGAGGCAAGACAAAGGCTGTTAATCAAGCTAACACAGGCGTATAACTCAGGTTTAGTATACTCCTTACTATACTGCCCAGATGGTCATTATCTGCTTAGTTCAAAGGAGTCTCACAAAGACTCATCTTGCAACCCCCACTATGGTGTCTAGCTGGCTACAAGCCAGAACTGCTCAGGCTGTACTGCTTAGATGAAGAAGCAGGAACCTACAATCACTAACTATAGGAAAAAAAGAAACTCCTAAAACGTACAAACCAAGGGGCAAGGTATAGTTTACATAGCAGAGGGGATGGGATTCGATGGGGAAGTTCACTTACACTAAAGGAGAGATAGGAAAACTCATGTCTTTTCATCTTTATGTTGAGGGAGTGCTGGGAAAGTCTTCAGAGCACATTCCTCTGAGCTCTGGCCCTTCAATAACGTTGTTGAAACTTTGCCTGTTACTGCCTTTGAAATGAGTCAGCCTAACACAGGCAGCTTATTTCTTTCTCTTTTTTAATTTCTATTTTCTTTTTTCTTTAATTTTTTTCTTTTTTCCCACCTCATACCTCATCTTTGATGCCTCCTATGTATGAAATTTTAATAGAAGTCATCACTACAACTTTGTTCTTCGTGACAAGGCAAGTCTTCTTCGTTTGGTACAGCTTGGTATTTAGTTAGAGCCATTAGTCAAGTGGTGATGGTTCTGTCAACTACAGCTTCTATAGTTGATTGGATGCCCCTGATGAGGGGGGGTAAGAGGCAGGGGAGTATTAAACAGCCTCCTAATATAACTAGTACTATGCCTATTGATGTTTTAAAACTGCCAAAGGTTGAAAGCCAACCTCCAAAAAGGGAATCTAGAGACCATATTGGCTTCCAGGTCTGAACTGGGACATGAGCTAGCTTTCACATTCTCACAGTTATTTCCATGATGGCCTTTCCGTTATCACCGATTTCTAAACAACAATGTGTCAGATTCAACTTCCCGCCTACACCTCCTTCCTGGGCTAGAAGGTAGTCCAAGGCTAGCTTATTTTGATAACTGGCATTTCTCATCTTTGTGGCTTGCTGGGCCAGCAGGTGTAATGCATATGCAGTTTCATTGGTGATGATTTCAAGTACGTCCTGCAACCTTATGCTACGGCTGAGCATGTAAATAGGTGTATAGTATCCCTGCATCCCATCTTGTGCCCATGTAGCTGGCCCATAGTATTGAATTATTCTTTCAGGAGGCCAGTCGGTGTCCTTCCAATCTCCTATCTTTATATCCTTTTTTAGGTCTGTATTCCTTTTGCTCCTTCACTTAATTTCATCACAGATAGGATACCCTAAAACCTCTACCTGTTGTAACGGGTGCAGGAAGAAAGATGGTCTTATTGTCCCTAACATGCAGGCCCCTGTCCAACTGGCAGGTAATTGCCCATAAGCTCATGGCCCACAGATCCAATAGAGGCCAGAAGGTGCTTGCCAGGTGTTCGGTGCCTCTAGCTGATACCAGGAGTGGATTAAAGAGGGAAAACGGGAAAATGGATCGCAACGTGGCAACCTGGTTGTATCTTTACCTTGCTTATATTTGCCCCACCATAAAGTTTTCCCTAATATCTCATTGTAATATTGCTGTCCTAGGAAGACTAATTCCCCTACTGGGTTTGTAAAGGCTTTTCCCCAGTTGGCAATGCAGAATCTTCCCAAGACAGATGATTTTAGCAGCCAGACACTTGAGCTCGTGAGTGCCGGCTCTGGGGATGAAAGGGTTAAAGTGTAATTTTCTTGAGGCAATAGCTCTTTTGCTTCCCAAGGTCACGGGTCTCCCATATTTGTTCCTCCACAGACATAGCACGAGGAAACACCTAAGCTGTCAGCTGTTTTCAGCCAACCGTGCAAACAGATCTACAGCTATAGGAGGAGGCGCTTCAGGTACCTCCTGCTTAAAGTGCTCATTGAATGACTTAAAGACCTGGAACTGCTGCTGGGCCAGAAGGATTTGGTTTTCTTTTTATATATATAAAATATAGACATAGGCTCTTGAGTGTATTTCTTGGCTGCTGGCTTGTACCTCTAGTGGCGCTTTTAAACCTGTAGTCCATAAGGGCCGATTTGGCTCCAAGATGGTAAGATTCACAGGATTGCAAATGCTAGTTTTACAATCTGGTTCTGAAGGTATTTTGGTAAGCATGATTAGCCCTGGTGATTGTTGGTTAGTAGACCATGTTGCACAGCCCCAGCAAGTTGTTACTGGGGAACTGGTGGAGCAAGCAGGGGTGCACACTTATTTATATGGCAGCTATTATGGTACTCCATGGAACTGTGGATTACGGGAAAGAGTGAGTCTATGGATGTTATCCAGCAAACATCAAAATACAAAGATGTGACTCCTTTGTGGGAGAGAGAAACTTTGGTCTTGTTTAAGAGACTTCCTTCCCTTGACCCAGTGTGAATCTCAAACCAGGTCCCAGGTAAAAGCTTAGGGTGATAGTATGCATGAAGCTAGCTATCCCCTGGGTCAGAAACTGAATAGTTTGTTTGGTTGCACGTACAAGTCCCCAGAGGGGTTCCTGTGCGTTCATAGTATGTATGGTACAACAAAGTCATAACTAGTGTATTTCCTATCCATGTAGTACGCATGCAATGTGGGTATTCCTCCATAGGCGCTTCCTCTTCTAGTACAGATATGGGGATCAACAGAAACAAGACAAGGTGTAGCATTCTTACACCTAGCATTGGCAGGGTGGAGGAGATTTGTTGAAGCAATAGCATAGCAGTAATATAATTAATAATACAAATAAGATTACTGGGCCTAAGATCTCTGGCCATATTTACTCATCTGCTGATGACTCCTGAAGCTCCAGCCGTGTGTAAACTAGTCAGCTTCCAGTGTGACTAGAGCAAAGCTTGCTGTTTCCTCAAACTTCCACCATGCATACACTGCTCAGCTTCCGAAGTGAGCAGAGCAGGGCTGTCGTCGTCTCTGCTAGGAACCCAGTCTCGTCGCAGGATCAGCTGGGTCGGATGGTCTGGGTCCTGCTGGCTGGTCCTCTGGTCCTGGGCTGCCAGTTTCAGCCAGTCATGGTGGATCCAAGGCACGATTTCTGCAACTTTAACAGCAGTGGGAGTGAACAAAATTACAACATGGGGCCCATCACATGAGTCCCAGAGGTGGGATTCTGTTTCTTAACCCCAACAAGGTCCCCAGGTTTGAGAGGGTGTACTGGGTCTGTCAGACTAATGGACATTCTTTCTTGCACCCAGCTATGCACTTTCTGCATAGTTAGCCCTAAAGCCTGCATTTGCCTCCTTAGAGTTCTCCTAACTCACAGAGATCACCTTTATTTGACCTGTGATTGGGGGCGGCCGCCCGAATAAAATCTCATAGGGTGAATACCCATTTTGTCTTGTGGGGGTGCATCTGACTTGGAGGAGGACCATGGGTAAGACCTGATCCCATCTCAGGTGAGTTTCCTGACAAAATTTCTTCAGTAGCTGCCTGAGTGTCCAGTTCATGTGCTCCACTTTACCTGAGCTCTGCACCCTTTAGGCTGTACATAATTTTCATTTTATTCTTAATAGTTAAGTCCTGCACTATTTCAGCCACAAATGCCAGTCCATTGTCTAACCCCAGAGTCAGGGGTAGTCCAAATCTGGGAATAATGTCTCTTAACAATACTTTGGTCAACTCTCATGCCTTCTCTGTCTGGGTGGAGAAGGTCTCAATCCATCCTGAAAAGGTGCAGACAAGCACCAACATGTACCAATAGCCCCCTGCTCAGGACAGTTCGGTGAAGTCCATAAGCAGGTTTTCATACGGCATGGCTCTTCTTTCCTGAATTCCTGGGGGTTTGAGTGGGCCCTTGTCGAGGATTATTCTGAGCACAAGTTAAACACTGTTCCCAAACTGCTCAAGTGACAGCAGTAAGCTGGGGCACATAGAAGTGACAACTAGTAATGTCTCTAGTGCTGTTTTTCCCATGGGAGTCCCTTGGTGGAACTGTTTTACAGATCTGGGGGCCACCATTTCGGGTATGGCTAGCCTCCCACTGGAGAAATTCCACCACCTTCCTTCAATGTAGCTCCCATTTTCTTGGGCAAACAAAGCCGTTTCATTTGGAGTGTAGCTTGGGATCTCCGGGAGGGGAATCTCTGGGAGGAGAGGCATAGCTAAGGCATCCTCTTTAGAAGGTGGAGGCACCATTACAGCCTGCTTTGCCTCTCGGTCCGCCTTTCCGTTTCCTTTCACCTCTGATGTTCCTGCCCTCTGGTGCCCCCTGCAGTGCACTACGGCCACCTGCGTTGGGGCCCACACAGCATCTAAGAGCTGTAGAATTTCTGCCTGGTACTTTCTTTCTTTCCCTGTAGCAGTCAAGAGTCCTCTTTCTTTGTAAACAGCCCCATGAACATGCAGAGTGGCAAAAGCATATTCAGAGTCTGTGTGAATATTTGCCTTTTGGTCTTTTGCTAGCCAATGAGCCCTTGTCTGAACTATTAGCTCTGCTTTCTGAGCAGAAGTTCCTGTAGGCAAAGACTACGCCTCTACTACCGAGTCCAAAGTCACTACTGCCCGCTCAGCGGGCCTCCTCTAGGATGAAGCTGCTCCCATCAGTAAAATATTCAATGTCCAGGTCCCCGAGGGGCCCATCTGTGTGGACTTCATCTACTACGTCCACACAGCAATGAAGGGGGCAAGGTAGCTGGGTTTAGGGGATTCACAGTCTCTAAAGTTAGGCAGGGATTTTCACATAAGAGCTCTTGATGTCAAATCATTCTCGGATTTGACAACCATTGGTGCCCTCTTTTGTCCATTAAAGTTATAACCGAGTGTGGTACCCGGATTATCAGTTGCTGTCCCGAGGTCAGTTGATTAGCTTCCTGTACCAGTGAAGCAGTAGCAGCTAATGCCTTAAACAAGGAGGCCATCTAAGTGCCACAGTGTCTAATTGCCTGGATAAATATGCCACCGGGTGGCGCCATGACTCTAGGACCCCTATGACCATTTCTTTTTGCTCATGGACGTATAAAAAGAAAGGCTTAGTTAGGTCCGGCAGCCCTAAAGCTGGAGCTTGAGTCAAGGCTCCTTTGATTTATTTAAAGGCTTTTCCCGGGTTGGCCTCCCAGAGGAGGGGCTCTTTCTCTCCCCGCTTTGTGGCTTCATATAACGGCTTAGCCGTTAGTGAGAAATTTGGGATCCAGATGCAGCAGGACCCAGATACCTTTAGTAACTCTCTCATTTGTCACCAGGTGATTGGAGTGGGAAGCACACAAACAGCCTGCTTTCATTCACTACCGAGCAATCTTTTCCCTTGGCTTATACAGAAGCTTAAATACTGGATACTTTCAGAGCCGATTTGATCCTTTTTCCCTGACACTTGATATCCTGCCTTCCATAACAGGGGCAGGAGGTCTTAGGTCCCCTGAAAGCAGTCCTCACAGCTTGGGACTGCTAGAAGAGGATCATCAATGTACTGGAGAGAGACACAGTCACTGCTTGGTGGGGTGTAGGCTTTAAGGTCTGAGGCCAGTGCCTCTTCAAAGATTGTGAGAGAGTTCTTAAATCCCTGTGGGAGTCTTGTCCAAGTATCCTGTGATTCACCCCATTGCAAAGCAAAAATAGGCTGACTAATCGGGGCCAGCTGGAGACAGAAAAATGTGTCCTTCAAATCTAGGACTGTAAACAAAGTGGCACTCACTGGAATATGTGCCATTAAAGTATACGGGTTTGGCACCACTGGGTGGATGGTCACCGTGGCCTGGTTTACTGCACACAAGTCCTGCACTGGCCTATATTCTCCAGACAGCTTCCACACTGGCAAGAGAGGGGTGTTCCATAGTGACTGGCATTTGACTATGGTTCTCTGCTTGTGAAACCACTCCAAGTGTTTGTGGACTCCCCGTATGGCCTCAGGGAGGAGCAGTACTGATGGACCTGAACCAGAGTTGCTCCTGGTTTTAACTCCACTATAATTAGTGCCTGATTGACTGCCAGTCCAGGCAGGTTACTTTCAGCCCAGACTCCAGGAGTTTTAGTAAGTAACCCATGCATTTAATTTACTGCTGGTTCTGGAGTCTTTCTTGCATAGTCTCCATTCCTCAGCCCGTGGGACAGTAAGGGTTAACACCATAGCCTCTGGGTAAGCTGGATTTAAAAAGTTACATCCCCTTGTGGCCCAAATGTAACCTGTGTCTGCAGTTTTTGAAGCAAGTCTCTTCCCAGCAAAGGAACTGGGCAATTTGGGAGGTATAGGAATTCATGTTGGACTCATCGTCCTCCTTTAACATACCTCTTTGACTGACAGAAAGGCCTCTTTTCTGAGACTCCAGTGGCTCCTACAATAGTTGCACAGTCCTTGGATGGCGACCCTATAGGTCGGGTCACTACCAAGTGCTCAGCCCCAGGATCTACCATAAAGTCCACTAGTTGGTCCCCACTTCTAATCTGAACATAGGCTCTTGGGGGTCCAATGAGAAAGAGCCCGGTCTGTCCTAGTCCTCATATCCTTCAGCCCCAGCCAGTCCCATCAGATCGGTGTCAGGTTCCTCCCAGGGGCGGCAGCCCCCTGCTGGTGGCCTTCCCACACCGCCGCCCTCACCATTCTCCTTGTTACCATTCTCTGGACACTCGTTCTTCCAGCGTCCTTTCCTTTTGCACCACGCACAGTGATCTCTTTCTAGTCTCAGCTGACTCTCAGATCCCCATCCAGTCTGGCCTGTTCCATGCCCTCGTCCACGCCCGCATCCCCTTGCAAAACCAGCTTCCTCTCCTGTAAGGGCAGCTGCCAGTAAATCAGCCTTCTTCTTAAGCCTTCAGTCAGCCTCCCTCTTCGCCTCCTGATCTCGGTTCATGCACACCTTGGTGGCTACCTCAATAAGCTGAGTAGCATTCATACCCGTGAAACCTTCCATCTTCTGCAACTTTCGCCTGACATTGCCCTGGGCCTGCCCTACAAATGATGTATTTACCACATGCTGATTCTCAGTAGTCTCAGGGTTGAACAGGGTGTACAGCTGATATGCCTCACAAAGTCTCTCATAAAACTGGCTTGGGCTCTCATCTGCTCCCTGGAGCACCTTCAAGATTTTTCCTATATTAACTGCTTTTCTCCCAACATCCTTCAGCCCATGCAAGGTTGCCTCTCAGTGCCACTGCAGGTGCTGCCACTGGGATTCATCGTTTGGGTCCCAGGTGGGGTCCGTTTCAGGGAACTGAAACCTGTGCATATGCATGGGCTTTAACTGTCTGCAGGTGCATTAGCTTCTAGCCACTGGAGGGCTGCCCGTGTCACTCTCTGCCATTCCTCCATATTAAACAGGGTCGAAAGAAGCTGTTTGCAATCTGGCCAGGTTGGATTGTGTGTCTGAAAAAGGGACTGCATCAAGTCTATGAGAGCCTGTGGCTTTTCTGTCTAGGAAGGTGTATGATGCTTCTATTTCAGGAGATCAGTGGTTGAAGAGGGCTGGTGAATGAAAGTTCACTCTCCCCGCTGGATGTGGCTATGCTCATCATAATAGACAGGTCCTCTCGTCTCCCTGAGGTGCATTTGCAGGACTCAGGTGCGGCCAGACCCGAGATGGCCTGCCTGACTTCCCGGACTTTCCACTTAACTTTCTGCAGCTCCAATTCCTCCTTCTCAGGTGAGGCTGGGGGTGTATACCCACCCGGATTTAACTCCTCATGGGCGGCTGGAGCTGCTGGCCTAACAACTGAACCTGCAGTAGGAGCAGTTGGTCTCGGCAAAGCGGGGTAGACTGGAACATAGGTGGAGGAGGAAATTCTGTTTCCTCCTGAGGTGCCTGCAGAACTGGTTTATCTTGGCTTTCCTGTGACTTTCCCTTTTTCTCTGCAGCTGCCAGCATGGCTGATTTTACTTTCATTTTGTGTTCAGCTGTTCGGGCCACAAGCGTCTTACAATATGCTGCTGGGGGGTGCAACCATGCTGGTTGATTTTGTATAATATTGAGCCATGAATCGATGTAGGGAAATTGATCTGGATACCCTTGCTGTTCTCCCACCCCCATCACCACCTTAAACACCTGGCCAATCACCTCCCTATCTAGAGTACTCTCGGCCAGCCAGCCGACCCCAAAAGAAGGCCATTCTGACTCACAGAGAGTTCTCAACCTTTGGGGGGGTCAGCTTAGTTCCATAATCCCCTGCAAAACCTTTCTTAAAATTCTTTAACGTACATTCCAGTGGAGTGGGTTTCAACAATTTTCTTCCTATTTCCTCCCTCTGTGACGCACACTCATCCTGACTATCTTTTCAGACCAACCAGACCATCTCCTGTTACAGGAGTTTTCAGTGGCCGCCTGGCCAGGAGAATTCCTTATCCCACCACATATTAGCCACATCGCCACTGTCCCTGGCGGCCCCAGACTCCACTGGGAGGACACGGTCCATGCTGAGATCTGCGCCTCCCCTGGAACTGTCTCTTTCAGGCCCTTTCACACACTTGCCCTCCCCCAGGTCCCTTTCCTAACCGACTTAGCGAGCCTCTCTCACGTATCTTGCGGTTGGGGTGGCTGCTTTATCCGAATTAGTGAACCACTCTCGCCCCCCAGCCTCTCTCCACCCTGGGAGGACATCAGGCTCCCCTCTGTCCTCATGGGACAGGTCCTGTCTTGGGCCCCCAAACTGGACAGTGGTTCAGTAGCACTGCCTCTGGGATCATCATCCTGTTACGCTTTCCAGGTTCCATTGCTCTGTCAGGGGAGGGCGCCGGGGACCGGGAGAGCCAGTCTCTCCTAGGGTTGAAGTTCTTCGGAGGCTGCCTGGGGTCACAGAATGACCCTCAGGCAAAGGAGAAAGCCAGTCTGTTGTCTCTCGTCCTCCTGGCTGCTCGCTTGCAAGAAATGTTGTGGAAAATCAGGAGGGCAAGGGAGACCCTGGGGTATAGCAGGAGGATCTTCACTGAGTGCACTCCATCCCAGCAGACTCAACGTCCAAAAATCTGGGCCCCGAACAAAGACAAGGTTTTGCTTATATACCTGCTCCTAAGTGGCAAGAATGTGAATGTGAAGAATGTGAATGTGGCAAGAATGTGAATGTGAAGTGGCAAGAATGTGAATATATACCTGCTCCTAAGTGGCAAGAATGTGAATGCAAGACAAAGGCCTTTAATCCAACGAACACAGGCTTATAACTCAGGTTTAGTATACTCCTTACTATGCAGCCCAGATGATCATTATCTGCTTAGTTCAAAGGAGTCTCACAAAGACTCATCCTGCGACCCCACCATGGCCTCTAGCTGGCTGCGGGCCACACCTGCTTAGGCTGTACTGCTTAGATGAAGAAGCAGGAACCTGCAATCATTGACTATAGGAAAAACAGAAATTCCTAAAACTGACAGAGCAAGGACCAAGGTATAGTTTACATAGCAGAGGGGATGGGATTCGACGGTTAAGTTCACTTACACTAAAGCAGAGATAGGAAAACTTATCTCTTCACATCCTTATGTTGAGGGAGTGCTGGGAGAGTCTTCAGAGCACATTGCTCTGAGCTCTGATCCTTAGATAACATTATTGAAACTTTGCCTGTTACTGCCTTTGAAACGAGTCAGCCTAACACAGGCAGCTTGTTTCTGTCTCTTTTTTAATTTCTATGTCTTTATGTCTTTAATTTTTTCTTTGTTCTCGCCTCAACATTAGGTTGACAACTTGTGCTCTTTCGGGCTTTTTCATGTAGGCAGTAGGCACTATGAATTTTCCTCTTACCACTGCTTTTGCTGTGTTCTTAAGGTTTCAATAACTTGTTACCATTTAATTAAAATAATTTTTAAATTTTCATCTTTATGCCATTGTTAACCCAGATATTAATCAGGAGCAGATTTCTTAATTTTTATGTATTTGTTCAGTTGTAAGGGTTTCTTTGAGAGTTCATTTTTAGTTTTATTCTCCTGTGGTCTGAGAAGATATTTGATATGATTTCATTGTTTTAAAAATTCATTGAGACTTGTTTTGTGACCTATTATATGTTCTATCTTGTATGTACTGATTACAGGAATGTTTATTCTGCAGATCTTGGACAGAATGTTCTGTAAATATCTGCTACATTCATTTGTTTCAGTGAGTTCTTTATGTGCATTTTTTCTCTGTTGACTTTCAGTCTCGAAGATCTGTCTGGTGCTGTCATGATTATATTAAAGTCTCCCACTCTGATTGTTTTTGCTGTCTATCTCATTTTGTTAGCTCTAATAGTACTTGTTTTATGAATCTAGTTCCTCTAGGGTTTGGTGCATATAAATTTAGAATTGTAATATTTTCTTGTTGAATTGATCCTTTTATAATTGTATAGTGATCATCTATGTCTTTTTCTTACTGTTGCTTTGAAGTCTGTTTTGTCTTATATCGGAATAGCTCCTCCTGCTCACTCTTGGTTTCCGTTTTTATGAAATGCCTTCTTCCACCCTTTTACCTTGAGTTTATGAAAATCCTTGTGTGTTAGGGGAGTCTTTTAAAGACATCAGATATTTCCATTGTGATTTTTTAATCCATTCTGCCATTGTGTATCTTTTATATGGAGCATTTAGGCCGTTTACATTCAATTGAATATTTAGATATGAGTTACTGTTCTCTTTGCCACGTTATTCTTAACTAGTGGTTTTTTTTTTCCACTGTGTTATTGTTTTACATGCCCTGCAAGTTTCAATCTCTTAAGAGGTTCCTTTTATGTGTATATTGGGCTTTTGTTTTGTAATACCTAAACTTGCTTTTTACTAACTTTGTTTTTAGACTCTTCCCTTCTCCCCTAATCACCTAGCCTTGTTTCCACATGAATAAGCTCCCCCTTAGCTGAGAAAGCTGGATGGATGAACTCCATTTGGCTCCGTCATTGGCAAGGGTTCAAGGACTCCTTACCCACTCCCTTCCTCAATGAGTTAACTTGTGTAAGACTCTCAACATATCAGAGTCCAATTAACTGAAAAGATACTGAAGCAAGCAATGTATGAAGTTCCCAGGATTTTGCTCAAGAGATAACACCATAAAACCTTGGGTCTGTGTCTGGCAGAGCCCCCATATATAACATCTTATCAAAGATTTAGAGCCCCTGCACCTGGAACTGTTTGTTTCTCTATAACCATTTGTCTTTTTAACTTTTTTAAATGTTTTACTTCTGTAGACTTGTTGCAGCTGAGCTCCCTCCGCTTCCTAACCCGAAGCATAAAAGAAAATCAAGCCACTTCCTTGGGCCGAGAGAATTTTGAGCATTAGTCATCTCCCCGTCACGGATTAATAAAGGACTCTTAAATTCATCTCTAAGTGTGGCGTTTGTCTAACTCGCTCGGATACAACAGTTTCAAGGTTTACAACTTCTTCTAGCATTTCTTGTACTGTTGGTTAGGTAGTGATGAATTCCCTCAGCACTGGTGATTCTGAAAATGACTTTACTTATTTCTGATGTATCAAAGTTTGGCAGGATACAAAATTCTTGATTGAAAGTTGTCCTGTTCACGGAACTTGAAGACAGAAGTTTCATCCACCTGGCTTGTGAGGTTTCTGCTGAGAAGTCTGCCAGTAGTCTGATGGGTTTCTTTGTTTTGTCGTGTTACTGCTCTTGGAATGATTTCCTTCATGTTGACTTTTGGTAGCCTGATGACTATAAGCTTGGTGAAGGCAGTTTTTCAATATATTTCCCAGGAGTTATTTGAACTTCTTGGATTTGGATAGCTAGGTCTCTAGGCAGGCCAGGACAGTATTTCTCGGTTTTTCCCTCAAATAAGTTTTCCAAACGTATTATTGTTTTTCTTCTTCAGAAACATCAATTATGCTTAGGTTTACTCATTTTGCATAAACCCGTATTTCCTGGAGACTTTGTTTACTTCTTTTGGTTCTCTCTAAATTTATTTTTCTCTGATTTGATTAATTCAAAATACTCTAGTCTTTTCTCTCCTTCTCCTTTTTTCTTCTTATTTCTGCTTTATTCTTCTTTTGTCATCTAATACTTTTACTTTAACTTTTGTACTTTTCGAGTCTATTGTTATATTTTTTCTTCTACTTTTTCTAGTCTATTTCTAAAACTTTCCATGGCGTTTTGTAATTCCCTTACTATTTTCCTGAATTTTGTCTTTTATTTTCAGAAGTTCTGATTGGTTTCTCTTTCTATCTATGTCTCTTTAAAAATTTGTATTTATATTCTGAACTGCTTTTATACATTTGTTTATGATGGTTTTCACCTTCTTGTTATATCTTCTTGCGTATCTTATCTGATATTTTAAAGACTTCATTTTGGTTCAAGTTTATTGCTGGAGACCTAGTGTGACCATTTTGGGACATTATAGCACCCTGTTTTGCCATATTACTTGAGTATTACTGTGGTGGTAAGTCCCACACAGTTCCCACACACTTGGTGAGGCAGATCCACTCCCATGATGCTCCACAGGCAGCAGTGAGATGAGTTCCAGTCAGCCTGTGATCAATACCTGCAAATAGCAGGAGTCATAACTGTCCCCGTGGAGATTGCAGCCGTGGGTTTCATGCCATGCCCCTTCCTGTCTGCTGCAAAGCCGGGCACCACCTCCTGCACCCATGGCTCCTGACCTTGCAGCCCACTTTTCACTCTTCCCTGCCCAGGCCCTGGCTAAGGGAGTTCATCCCCACCCGAGGTTATATCACACACCCCTGTTGACAGCTTCTTTCAACCTGTGACTACTGCCTGAAATTTTTGGCTGTTCTCCCCAGGGTCTTCTGTGAAGAACGTTAGGAAACGGTGGTCCTCAGACCGCACGGAGATCTGCGGGTTTGTGCAAGGGTCTTCCTGCCACTGCTTCTACTTTATATTCCATGAGCCTCCACAGCGGGTCCTGGCACTGGGTGAGGTTAGGGCCTTCTCCTGAGGCCTAGACTTTCAGGATCCCAGGTGGGGTTGTGTATTCCAGAGGCAAACTCTCCCCTGGAACTCTGTGGACTCCGAGCCCTTCACCTGACTCACAGTGTAGGCTGCAGCTTCCTGCTTTTTTCGGAAAGTTTGTAGATTATTTCAGTGTTTCTGTTCAGCTCCTTCATTGCCTCTTGAAAGTAAGTGCACCATGTTCAACTCTCCACATTAGTTTGTCCTTCCAAGTGGAAGAGATACGCTAGCAATGCCTCTAACCTGCCATCTTGAAATATAAGTTTGTTTTTTTATTCTGGAAGTTTATTGAATCTCTTCATTACTTCCAACCCTTTTGTTGGAGTCTCTTGGGCTTTTATAAATAAGAGCATATAATAAGTCAAAACATATTTTAAATTTATTCATTACTATATGGATGACTCTGTATCTTATTCTTGCCTAACTCTTCTGTCTAACCCCCCAGTGCTATGTTGAATAATATTAGTGGTGGCGAGGATCTTGTCTAGTTTCCAGTCTTAGAGGAAGATAAGATTTTCCCCATTGAGTATAATGTTAGATGTGGGTTTGTTATATGCTGTCTTTATTGTGTTGAGGTATATATTTTACACATAATTTGTTCAGATTCTTTATAATGAGAGTGTGGTGGATTTTGTCAGCGACTCTAAATCTATTGATATGGACACGTAGTTTTAGTCCTTCGTTGTTTTAATTTAATATATCACCTTTATTTTTGTAGGTTAAAACTTCATTGCATCCTAGAAATAAACCACACCTGATAATGGTGAATTCTATTGTCAGTGTGCTGCTGAATTTTGCTTGTCATCTCATCACCCGTAAGAGTTTTTGAAACTATGATAATCAGGGATATTGGCCTGTAATTTTATTTACTTGTAGTGTCTTTCCCTTGCTTTGGAAATAGGGCCTTCCAAAATAAGCTTGGATGCTTTTCTTCCTCTTTATTTTGTTGGAAATTTGAGTAGAGATTCTAGCTTTGTAAAAAAAATTAATAAAATTCGGTAGTGAATCCATGAAGTTCTTGACTTTGATTTGAGATGTTTGAAAAATCACTGACTCAATCTCTTTACTCATTGGTCTGTTCAGATTTTTTTTTAACTGGAGTCTCACTCTGTTGCCCAGTCTGGAGTGCAGTGGCTCAATTTTGGCTTTCTGCAACCTCTGCCTCCCAGGTTCAAATCATTCTCCCACCTCAGCCTCCCGAGTAGCCAGGACTACGGGACTGCGGGCGAACACCACCACGCCCAGCTGATTTGTGTATTTTTAGTAGAGACGAGGTTTTTGCCATGTTGGTCAGGCTGATCTCGAACTCCTGATCTGAGGTAATCTACCCGCATGGGCCTCCCAAAGTGCTGGGAATACAGATATGAGCAACCACGCCCATTCCAGATTTTTTATTTCTCGGTGGTTCAGTTTTGATAGGTTGCATGTCTTTAAAAATTTATGTATTTATTTTAATGTATCCTTAATCAAACAGGTTCTAAAATAGCTGCAAGATTACTCACAGGAAATTTACTTATGAAGGAAGTCTTTGTTATATCGAAATACTTACAAATTTGCACAAAGATGAATTATTCAGTGCATATTGTTAAAAGGAAAACAAAAAAAAAAGCAAGAGAACCGAGTAATAGTACAAAAAGGGATTACATGATTTTCGAAAAGTAAGTAGAAAATAAAAGAAGGAGGGAGTGAGAGTGGATAGGAAGGAGGAAGGCAAGCAAGCAATGATGAACTGTGTTAAATTTTCACTAATTAAAAGGCTATCATATTGAAGAGGTGCCTATTAGACAGCCTTTGGATGTTAACCATGTAATATACACCATGAACAACCTTGTAGAACACACAAGAGCCCCCTCAGAGAATTCACCTCCCTTGGTCAGTTCTCCCATCCAGTTACCTTAGGGGCTGGGAACCCTCCCACGTTGTTCTCTGTTTCTGGCTCCTGAGGACACAGACAGCCAGTGTTTCCTCCCCGGATGAATAGAGAGGTCCCTGGGGAGGGTGTCTCTGGCACCTCACTCTGCACCTGCACCATGGAGGGTTTTAGATGGTCCCTCTTGCACAATAATACATGGCGGAGTCCGAGGCCGTCAGGCTGCTCCACTGCAGGTAGACGGTGCTGGTGGAGCTGTCGGCTGAGATGGTGATGTGGCCTTGGAAGGACGGGTTGTATATGGTATCAGAGTTCCCAGGATAGATGCTCCCCATCCACTCCAGTTCTTTCCCGGGCATCTGGCGCAGCCAGTGGATCCAGTAGCTGGTAAAGCTGTATCCATAAGTCCTACAGGAGAGCCTCAGAGACTCCCCGGGCCTTTTCACCTCTGCTGCAGACTGCACCAGCTGCACCTCAGCAGAGACACCTGTGTGGGAGACACAAAATTTGCATCAGGGGCTCCCTTCTGCTCATTTTCCTCTGTGACCTCAACCCCTGGGCAGGACTGACCTTGGAGAACAGCCAGGAAGAGGGCGAGGATGACGGTGGACCCCATCCTGGAGGAGGACAGAAAAGGAAGCACTGAGATCCCAGCTGGTGGTGCAGGAGACTCACTGTGGAGGAGAGCCCTGGGTTTAAGTGGGGAGGTCCCCCTTGAATTTACATAGTTTCCACACTGGCCCGAAGGGAAGAGTCTACATGGTTTACAACCCAGAACTGCAATTGCAGAAAAAAGGCTGGCCTGAGCCTCCTGGGAGGAGCAGAATAATTTCTTACAACCTCCTCTTGTCCCTCCCCACTCTTGTCCATGGTCCTACAAGACCCAGACCAGGGCCTCCCTTCTTCCCACCCTTCTCTGTGACCCTGTGAAGGTGGCGAATCTAGATGAAATCATGTGTGTTTTAAAAAATGAGAAATATACCCAGGAAATGCTATGAAGACAAAATTCAAATGCACATATGCCTGATAATAAGAACTACCAAAAATAGAAAAGAAACCTACTTTCTATTCGCTGGCAATTTCCTGTGAGTGTGGCTATGGTCTGGGCACCCAGCAAAGGCAGGATCACCCTAGGGCTTCAACAGTCCTCAACTTGATTAAGTTGCCAGACCTTCACCCATGCCAAATCACACATTTTTCCTGGTCATTTTGTCTCCTAGATTTCTACAGTCTGCAAATTCGGCATAAATAGGGAATATTTGTTTAGGTCTCTGAATTGTTGATGTACCTGAAGCGATCGCCATTAATGCTCCCAACTCTTGGTAGTTCTAAGTCTTTGTATCAACCCCAGCACCTTCTTGTTTAGTTCGTTCATTTTTTAACATTTATTTTATGATACCCGCATTGCTTGGAGAGGCCCTTAACTATCCTCTGTGTCTGCTCCATTTTCTCGTGAACCACTCTCATTTCCTCATCATTTAAAAGATTCCCATGAAAAGCCAAAAGGCAACACAAACTACACAGTTTCTAAAATATTTGCCAGGTTGCTCACAGGAATTGTACCTGGGGTGCAGAAGCAAAAGGTCTTCTCTTTATCACTGCACAGGCCATGAACTAGATAAGGTGCATACGAAACAATGTCCATCGGCATCAACGTAAACACACAGCAGCAGGACCTGGGCAAGGTGCATGCTAAGCAGTGACTGTCAGCATCAATGTAAACACACAGCAGCAGGACCTGAGCAAGGTGCATGCTAATCAGTGACCATCAGCATCAATGTAAACACACAGCAGCAGGACCTGGGCAAGGTGCATGCTAAGCAGTGACCATCAGCATCAATGTAAACACACAGCAGCAGGACCTGGGCAAGGTGCATGCTAAGCAGTGACTGTCAGCATCAATGTAAACACACAGCAGCAGGACCTGAGCAAGGTGCATGCTAATCAGTGACCATCAGCATCAATGTAAACACACAGCAGCAGGACCTGGGCAAGGTGCATGCTAAGCAGTGACCATCAGCATCAATGTAAACACACAGCAGCAGGACCTGGGCAAGGTGCATGCTAAGCAGTGACCAT
>NW_016816895.1:101782-111055 GCF_001698545.2 Rhinopithecus bieti
AAAAAAAAAAAAAAAAAAAAAAAGAGAGAGAAGACAAAGTTGTGTGTGGTGATTTCTGACAGAGGGAACAGAAGATTGGAGGCTCTGAGACAGGAGGGGTGGGCAGGTCTGAAGAGTAGACGGCTGTGCAGTGAGGGCCATTAGCAAGGGCCTGGGTGGGAGAAGAGCCATCGGTGAGGTGGTGGGCTGTGAGACAGATCCCCAAGGGGCTTCTGGGTCAGGCAAGGGTTCTGGGTTTACTCTGAGTGGAAGCAGAAGGTTCTGGAAGCTTTTGAGCAATAGCAACTCCAACTCCATCCTGGTCAGAATGGAGGGTTATTGTGACGATGGCCTTCTCTTTTCTCAAGGCACAGATATGAGCCTTCAGGGAGACATTTCTAATGGAAAAACTGAAACGAACCCTACACCTAGGACATTGGGGGCCATGCAATTTTCCTGTGAGATTTTATCAGGACTCTGCAACCCAGGGGAACTCCCTCTCCAAGAATCTCCTCACACCTTGCGCACATGTCGTCACACCTTGCACACAAGGAGGGCAGCCCAGCAGGGGGAGGCCCCTGGCAGGTACAGGGGTGCGGACACTTGGGGACTCCCTGTGGTGGCCTCTGCACTGCTGGCTGGGGCTGGAGGAGGCCAAGCCGGTTGTGCTGCTCCAGGCTGTAAGGCAGCAGAGGCTTTTCTCATCTTCGCTTTTCTCAGGCCCTCCCTTTCCTCCTCCCCACCTCACCTACCCTCTCCTCCTTTTCTTTACTTGTTCTCCACCAACCTGATTTTTCATCTGTGCTTATTTTGTGGAGGATTATTTCTGCACGGCATAGGAAGGAGACTGTGAAAGCCCACTGGTATAAGGAGGATTCTTCAAACTAAAGTATCCGTAAGTGTCCATTTTAAACAGCTAAATGAATACAGTCAATGGAATGACAAATTGCCAAATCATGTCTTAAAGCCAGCTGACAAGAAATCCCTGGAGCATATATAAACCAAGGAACAGGTGCAACTCCGAAAAAGCATTCAAGATGAGTTACAAAGATTATGACAAGGTAAGACAGAGCCAGAACCACTAGTTCAAGATTAGATAAAAAAGAATTACATCGTAGCTAGATATTTATTTGTTTAAACATACCACTTTATAATATTGTTTATTTTCAGAAATAATTTTTTTAATTTAGTCAAATTATTTTAAGGAAAAGTACAGAATTTTTCTATTTTAATCTGGGTTCTGTAGTTTAGACTATGGGTTTCTCCCTTGAGATTCCATCTCTATCTAGTAACAGTGTTTTCTACCATTATGCCACTTGAGTGGGAGGACATTGTTGGTCCAATACTAATCCTGCAAACTGCAGCTTACAAGATTTTACAACATGGTCTTAATTCTTTCCCTGAAAAACCACTCATGGCATGGGGTTGGGGATTAGAATATTCAGGATGGACAGAAAGAATTAAGGGTACTCGCAAACACAAAATTTACTTCTCCTTGGTCCATATACAGACGTGGAGATACAGATTAAATTGTTACTTCTTGAGTCAGGTACATTAGGCCTAAGTCCTAATTCTGCCATTTGGCATTACATTGGTCAGGCTACTACTACCTTTACATATTTAAAATATAGGGATAATAATAATACCGACCTTATAGGGTCATTGGTAGGATGAAGTGAGATTTTGCCTGACCTACACTTAGCCAGGTCTCTGTATCATAGTAGGCATTGCTATAACTAGCTATATTAAGGTTGTTCCCACTGGTCTTTTACCTAGATGATTGCTTCTAAATTAAATAAAAGTAGATAAATGAACATTATACAATTTTTGCTGTTTTTTATTTATATAAATTTATGGGGAACATAAGAAATGTTGTTACATGTATATAATGCACAGCAGTCGAGTGAAGGTATTGAGCACGGCCATCACCCAAGTACAATCGATTTCGGTTAAGTACAGTCCCCCTACTCCACTACCAAACATGGAATTAATTCCTTCTGTCTTACCATATGTTTGTACCCTTTAACCCAGTCCTCCTCTTCCTCCCTTTTCTCCCACACTTCCCAATCTCTGTTATTTATTTTTCCCCTCTTGACCTCCATGTGATCAAATATTTTAGTTCCCACATGTAAGTGAGAACAGGTGATACTTATTTCTTCGTGCTTGGATTACTTCACTTAAGATAATTCTCTCCAGTTCCATCCATGTTGCCACAAATGACATGCTTTTCTTCTTTTTATGACTGAATAGAATTCCCTTGCATATATTTATGACATTTTCTTTATTCATTCATTTGTTGATGAAAACGGGTTGATTCTATATCTTTGCTATTGTGAATAGTGCTGCAATAAACATTCCAGGTTTATGTATATCTTCTATGTATTGATTTCTATTCCTTTGGATAGATAGGATGTGTACATGAAAAATCCAAAGAAATCTATAATTAACAAGCAAGGTAATTAGATACGATAGTATACACAAATCAAATGTATTTTGAAACAATAGCAACAATTAGAAAATCATTTTTTGAGACAGTATCTTACTCTGTCACCTAGGCTGGAGTGCAGTGGCACAAACTCACTGCAGCCTTGAACTCTTGGGCTCAAGCAGAGTCCTCCCACCTCAGCCTCCTCCCACCTCAGCTTCCTCCCACCTCAGCCTCCCCAGTAATTAGGATTACAGGCAGGTACTACCATGTTTGGCTAATTTTGTGTGTGTGTGTGTGTGTGTGTGTGTGTGTGTGTGTGTGTGTAGAGATGGGATCTTCCTATGTTGCCTAGGCTGGTCTTGAACTCCTGGCCCCAAGTGATCTTCCTGCCTCAGCCTCTCATAGTGCTGGGATTACAGGAGTGAGCCACTGTACCTGGCCTGAAAATTAATTTTTAAATGACATCATTTACAATTGCATTAAAAATATCAAACACTTAGGAACTAGCGAAATGTGTGCAAGAAAACTATAAAAAATTGACATAAATTAAAGAAGAGTATCTCCAAATAAATAAACAGATATTCCATGTTCATGGACTGAAAGTCTTTATACTGTAAAATATAAATTATTCCTCACATAATCTACAGAATCTAAGTAATACCATTCAACATCCCAGCAGGTATTTTTATGGAAATTAACCAGTTGATTCTAAAATGTATATGGAAATGCAAAAAGCTAAAAGAGCAAATACAATTTCAAAGAATAACAAAGAATATTTATAATACTAGATATCAAGACAGTAATTCAAACAGTATGATATGGACATGAGAATAAATAAACAGACCAATGAAAGAGAATAGTTTTAGTGAGCATACCTCTTTGGAAAACCACTTAGCAGAATCGGTTGACACTGAACATATGCACACCCTACATCCCCACAAGTCCCCTCTCTTCTAGGTACAGAATAATGCTCCCCCCTAACATAAATATCTAGCTACAATGTAATTAGTATGTCTCCATACTAATCCCCAGAATCTATGCATATGTTACCATACATGGCAAAAAAGAATTAAGGTTATAGGTAGAATTCAGTTGACCTGATCATCTGACCTTAAAATAGAGAAATGATCTGGGATTATTCAAGTGGCTGCAAACCTAATGAGATGAGTTCATAAAAAGGAAGGAAGAAGAACCTGTGAGAGGGGTTTGACCTACCCTTGCTGGTTTCGAAAATAGTGGAAGGGGCCTCAAGCCAAGGCATGCGGGTGGCTTCTAGAAGCTGGGAATGGCCCTCATCCAGCAGGAAAATGGGAACCTCAGTCCTACAACCACAAGGAATTAAATTCTGCCCACAGCCCAAATGGGCAGGAAATGATTCTCCCCTAGAACCTCCAGGAACAAACACAGCACTGCTGGTACCTTGATTTTAGACACTACTGGACTTCTGATCTGCAGAACTGTAAAAATATAAATTTGTGTTCTTTTGAGGAACAAAGTTTATAGTAATTTGTTACAACAGCAATTGAAAATGAATACAGCAGCAGAATAAACAAAAATAATGACATATGTCACTGCAGTCCACCCCCTTGGTTCCTGAACAAGCATGCCTGTGTGCACATACACAAGCACACGCCTCTTCCCATACGAAGAATTCCAAAATGACTGCACCTATTATAATGCAATGGTCCTTCTTTCAACCATAAAAACCCTCCTCTTCTTCCAATGGGAGATGGCCTAGAGTCAGATCCACACAGGTCATTCTGCAAGTCGAGGATCTGAGGATGCCATCCACCCCTCTGGGAAGGTATAACTGCAGTTTCATGATCTTGCAACTTCTAGGCTCCAGACAAATTTAACTATTACCAAGGTACCTCATCTAATCAAGGAGAGAAAACAATTTGAGCCAAAAAATTAAAGAGAGTCTGATACAGTAAATGGTGGTCCAAACAACATGTTGTAGCCACCTGGGCAATGAGGAAGGGAGACCCTTGGTCAGATGGACAATTTGGCTGATGCAGGTTCTGTCTGTGTGGAGGATGTGGTTTCTGCTCCCTTTTATTCTCTGTGGCCCTGCCAGAGAGGAGCCTCATGAAGGGCTGTGGTCCAGCATAGAGCAGCCATGAAAGCCCACACTCTGAGGGTGGGGGTGAGGAGCCTGAGGTGGCCCAGGGGACGGAACGGTCACAGGCTCCTGCATGCCAGGCCAGGGCACTGTGCTGCAACATTCTCTCCAACATTGTGTTGATGCCTATCAATTGATTCTGGCTGTAAACAAACATTTTCCTCTGAATCTTGCAGTTCTTCCTGCCCTGTCTCTAGGCCTTTAGTCCATGACTTCTGTTCCTGCATCCTCTCTGGCTCCAAGCAGTGGGAACAGAGAGCTGAGGTAGCACCAACAGCCCCAGGAACTCTGCTCAGCCCCCAAGCCATGGAGAAGTGAGAACTTGCACCAGGAGCAAACACAGCAAAAGGAGTTTGTGAGGGTGCAGGATTCTCTGCTCCCCCATCCTGATTTCCAGAATCCCAGTTTGATGGTTCCCTGCCCAACTTTGTCTTGGAGAAAGGAATTTAGATTTACAGTTCAAAAAGACAATTGTGGGACTGTAAGTGGCCCTGGTCCCTGGCCTCAGGAAGTGAGCACATCTTTACAATCTCAATACACCTTTCCAGCTGGTGGCTGTCTGCTGTCATATTAGGACTGAAGCCACATTTGTCTGTCTTGCATTGCCTCACCGATGGCCTCAATAAACAGCCAACACTCCCTAACACAGCGATGGCTTTCTACCAAGAATGCTAGACACCAAGCCATGACACCTTTGCTAAGTAATGAACACTGCATAATTTTAGATAAATTAAAGTTTTAGATAAGTCCAAGACTCGTGGACATACCCTAATCGAAACATAGAATAAAGCTCACATCCAGATTCATTTAAGCTCACATCCAGATTCACTGATCATTACTAGATCATACTTTATCATCACTAGGAATTTTCCTTGTTACAAAGTCCAAAGAAAAGGGCTCAGCTTGATATTCATATTATCTTACTTACCTATTTTCAAGATATAAGAAGAAAAAGGACTCCGGATGACACAAAAGAGACGGTCGTCATTATGAAACATCATTTGAAGTCAGCGGCTCTAATAATGAAGACATAACTGGAGGAAATATTGTAAAGGAGGCAGAGACCCCCGCACAGCACTCCTCAGTTTGGAGAGACGGAAACTGAGGCCTGATCACAGTCCTCTTGCCAGGCTGTAGCAAAACGGGACCTAGAAGCAAAGTTTTCCATCCCTGGACCCAGTTACTGTCCTTGGTCAAAGCTCAGACTGAAATCCTTGCCTAGATTCGATTATGAAGAGAGCAAAGAAGAAGGAGGAGGAGCTTTAAGAGAGAAAAGCCTGGGAAGGGCCGATGGGACCTCCGTGGGATCGCTGAGGCTTGCTTGCCTCCTTTGGGAGTCTCCAGCTGTGGCGGCGGAGGGGCTGCACCCAGGGACGCTGGAGAGGGGCGGCAGGGAGCTGAGGAGAGGTTCATCCCCCAACTCCACCCACTGCAGTTAAGAGTGTAGCGACTTGGTCTTAGAAAACCTGGGTCCTCTCTATTTTGAGGTCTGGAACAGCTGGAACAATCTGGCTGCAAGACGCATGCAGGACGCAGATCTGCCCCACATCCACTTTTGTTCTTCACTATTCCAATTAACTTCATAAAACTTAAAGTAGGAATGTGTTGCTGACATGGCAATACTTGCATTTTGTGTTTGTTGTACTTTCTGAAGAAACTAGTTCCATTAATTTATTTTATTAATGTTTTTGTATGTCCTTCATTGTTTTCCATTTTATGAACACTAGGACGCATGAAAACAGAAGCATTTCTTGTTCCACATCCCGGTGCCAAGGTGAGCAGTTTCCAGTGCAAGTCAGGGGCCCTGGGAAGACTTCAACAAGCAGCTCTGGAAAACCAGGAGGCTCCACCCTGGAGAAGCCGCACCTCAGCTGTCACCCCAGTGTGGTGAGAGCAGGAGGCATTTCCATTATTCGTGTAACACCTCGCTCCCAAAAGCATCTGAAGCATTTAACACACGTGCACGCATCGGGCAGAATTAAGAGTAAATAGAGGCTCCTGGACGCTGACGTTCCCATCAGGGAGGCCTTCGTTTCCAGGGGTCGACGCGTGGGCGCTTCCTCCGTCCAAGCGCAGCGGGTATTTGCAAAACAACCGCAACAACGAGCTCTCCCAAGAGGGGTCTAAAGAAGGGCGCAGACCTCCCGCTGGAGGCGGTCCTGAGCGTCAGGGCTGGGCCGGCTCGAGGGCGGGTCCTCTCCACCCGGACCCCGCGGTCCCCTGTCTGCCCAGCGTCCCCGCTGCCCGCTCAGAGCGGCTCCCAGAGCACGTGTCTCTCCCCACGCCTTGCGGACTTCCCCGCCCGGGGACCGCGGAGTTCTGCAGTGACGCGGCGGGAGAAAGGAGCGGGTTAGGGTCTGCGCTTTTTGTGGCTCGAAGGACACACGGAGGGAAGCGACCGCGCGTGGGAACAAGGACTTCTCCCAACTCCTTCCAAGTGGGTCGTCCACGGACGCGCCGGCTNCCTGAGCCCGAGGAGCCCCTGGAGCCCTGACTTTAGCATCCGCAACGCTGTCCCACATGGCCTGCCCAGTCTTGCCAGCAGGACCAGAGTCTCTTCCACATAGCCATGGGGAGTGGTGGGGAAGAGGCCTAGCTGGGAAGCTAAGACCCAGGTCCAAGCCAGAAGGCCATGAGGCTACCCCACCACCCAGCAAGTCACAGAAATCCCTAAAGCAATGCACTTGGAGCAACTCAGGAAACAAGACAGCACAGTGTTTGCAAATGAGGCCAGTTTTTACACTAGATCACTGTTAACCAGCCACTTAGTTCAGTCCCCCATCAACTGGTTGCAAACCTAAGACGTCCACAGTTCACCACGGTTTGACTCCCCAGACACCTGGAACTCTGCTCCCATCAGGTAAGCTGTGTACTAACCCAAAATCACTGCTAAATGTCCCCACACCTTTTAATTTCAACTCTTTCTGTTATGATTGTTAATGAAACGAGAGCAAAGAGAAAGTGTTGTTTCTTAGTGAACTATGATGGATGCTTTGGAAAGACTCGCAGTATGGCTGCAGAAAAAAAAAGTTGCTGGTGAATTAGTCTACACGTCAGGATCATATTGAGATGCAAGTGTCTTTAAACTGAAGACAGTACCTTGTGGGTGCAATTTATGCACACACACACACAAAGAAGAAGAAGAGGACCCCAACCAGCATCAGAGGATTAGCAAATTGATAGCCATTGATATTTTCAGTTAAAATAAAATATTTAAGGTATTTGTAACACTCTTAAAAATTTCCCATTTTGAACATCTTTTTCAGTTATCCAATGATTACTGGTTCTACTGCCCTGGAAAATAAACTTCTCCTGAGGAGTGTAGTTCTGAGATATCTTGTGCCCCTACTGAAAAGTTTCATGAGCTTTTGTTTATTGTGGTAAAATACACAGACAAATTTCACCATTTAAAGGCAGTAGGTGCAATCACAATGCTGTGTAACCATCACCTATAGCGAGTTCCAGAACACCCTTAGGAAACCCGTCTGCTTTCATACTCCCTGGATGTCCGTTCTTCTGGACATTTCGTACGAACACTTGTGTGACATTTCATATCTGCACTTTCTTTTTTATCAGGCTCCTCTCCTGGCATTTTGTGTATTTTTAAATTACATGGAATGAGAATTGATATCTTGAGATCTTTCGGAAGTTTTTCGGACGCGGACCAGCCTTCTGCATTTGAAGCTCGCGCGGGGCAGCCGGGCTCTCCCCGGGGTCGCCGCGTCCCTCGGGACGGTTCCAGGACCCGAGCTCTGAGGCCAGGGGGTCTCCGCAGCCATCGCGGCTCAGTTTCGCACAACCTCTCCCAGGCCCCAACCCGACCTCTGCACACTGGACGAAGACTCAGGGGTTTGTGTCCTACACCGGATTTCCGATGGACTCTTCCTTTAAGAGCGTCTGCCCAACCCTGGGGCCGCAGCGAACTCGGCGGTGCCGCCTTCCCCATCTCCACGCAGCTCGCTCGGGCCTGACCTGGGGACCCGGAGGGGACCCTGACCCTCCGGGGTCCTCCACCCCGCAGGGCCTCGCATCCCCTTCCCTGTGCATGAGGTGGGGGCTGCCCATTGGCCTCTCCGTCGCAACGGCACCTCCGTGACCCGGAGACCTCCATCCCTGCCGCTGCGCACACGCTGTAAACCCAGCCCTGGTTTGAGGCGCAGCGTCCTGGAGGGCGCAGATCACAAAACGCAGGCGACCCCAGCACGCCCTTTCCAGAAAGCGAGCGACCCCGGCCGACCAGTGCCCGAACGAGGTGTGGATCTTACTGTCAAGGTTAAAAATCCCCAGCGGCAGGTTCAGGGGTGGGGGTGTCTTTAAAACGAAATCCTTTCTCCCCAGGCTCCCCAGGAGCTCAGCGCCAGGGCGCCGCGGGGGCCTCAGAATTCGCCGCCAGAGCTGCAGGGAAGGGCCGCGGACTGGGAGACAGGCCCGGCTCGGGGACTGCGGGAGGACGCAGGGGTGCCCCCGCCTTCCCCTCCGCACCCCGGCCCGGCCGCCCCCACTGCCCGACGCGGTCCCCATCCCAGGCTCGGTCCCCAGAGGCGCCGCTCGCGCCCCCTCGGCCCCGCGTACCTCCTCCGCACCGGCTTTTTCCTCTTCTTGACGGCGTACTTGCCCCCGGTGGATAGCATGGTGTCTGCAGGCGGCTGCTCCCCTCCCGGCCGCACAAAGGGGACGCGGTGGCCGTCGGCGCGGGCCGGGGGAGCGGCTGCCGGGCGCCCGGGAAGGTGCGGCCACCCTCACG
>NW_016816896.1:0-1297 GCF_001698545.2 Rhinopithecus bieti
TAATAATAATGATAATAAGACAGTCCAGGCTGGGCATGGTGACTCATGCCTGTAATCCTAGCACTTTGGGAGGCCGAGGCAGGTGAATCACCTGAGGTCAGGAGTTGGAGACCAGCCTGACCAATATGGTGAAACCCCCTCTCTACTAAAAATACAAAAATTAGCTGGGCATGGTGGCAGGGGCCTGTAGCCCTAGCTACTCGGGAGGCTGAGGCAGGAGAATTGCTTGAACCCGGGAGGCAGAGGTTGCGGTGAGCCAAGATGGCGCCACTGCACTCCAGTCTGGGCGACAGAGCGAGATTCCATCTCAAAAAAAAAGCCAGTCCAATTTAAAAATGAGCAAAAGCTTTGAATACTGTATCAGAGAAGATGCAGTAAATATAAGTAAGCACATAAGATGCTTGATATCAGTAGACATAAAGGAAGTACAAGTGAAAACCACAGTGTGAAACTGCTACACTTCTGCTAAAATGGCTAAGATCAGAAAGGCTAACAGTACCCAGTATTGGTGAGTAGGTGGCAGATTCAGAACTATCAAACACTAGGGCTGGGCACGGTGGCTCATGCCTGTAATCCCAGCACTTTGGGAGGTTGAGGCGGGTGGATCACGAGGTGAGGAGTTCGAGACCAGCCTGGCCAACATAGTGAAACCCCATCTCTACTAAAAATACAAAAATTAGCCGGGCGTGGTGGCAGGTGCCTATAATCCCAGCTACTTGGGAGGCTGAGGCAGAGGATAGCTTGAACCTGGGTGGCAGAGGTTGCAGTGAGCCGAGATTGCGCCACTGCACTCCAGCCTGGGTGACAGAGTGAGTGAGACTCTGTCTCAAAAATAAATAAATAAATAAGAGAGAGAGACTTGTAGATCTCACCATTGCATTCCAGCCCGGGTGACAGTCAGAGACTCTGTCAAAAAAAACCCAAAAAACTGCCGGGCGCAGTGGCTCAAGCCTATAATCCTAGCACTTTGGGAGGCCGAGACGGGCAGATCACGAGGTTAGGAGTTCGAGACCATCCTGGCTAACCCCGTGAAACCCCGTCTCTACTAAAAAATAGAAAAAACTAGCCAGGCGAGGTGCTGGGCACCTGTAGTCCCAGCTACTCGGGAGGCTGAGGCAGGAGAATGGCATGAACCCGGGAGGCGGAGCTTGCAGTGAGCGGAGATCTGGCCACTGCACTCCAGCCTGGGTGACAGAGCAAGACTCCGTCTCAAAAAAAAAAGAAAAAAAAAAAATCAAAAAACTATCAAACATTACTGGTGACAATGTAAAATGTTACAATCACTGTAGAAAACAAT
>NW_016816897.1:0-5395 GCF_001698545.2 Rhinopithecus bieti
CCCAGGTGAGGCAATGTCTCGCCCTGCTTCAGCTCTCGCTGGTCGGGCTGCAGCTCCTGAGCTGCACCGATTGTCCGGCACTCCCCAGTGAGATGACCCCAGTACCTCAGTTGAAAATGCAGAAATCACCAGTCTTCTGTGTCGCTCGCGCCGGGAGTTGGAGACTGGAGCTGTTCCTATTCGGCCATCTTCCTCCGCCCCAAAATATATTTTATTGGTATTCTTATAGTTTGCTTTTCTACTTCCAGAAGGAATCATCATAGATGTTGGCCAACATTTAACTGCTAGTTGTTCATTGAAATACTGTTTGTAATAGCAAAACAACTGGAAACCACCTGTGTTTATAATAATATGGGATTGTTAACTAAATGAGATTTACTAATAAGTATACCCTGAAACCATATTAAATTACTGAGGAAAATACTCATAAAAAGCAGATATAAATGCCCAGAATTATGCCATTAAAGATGTTTTTCATGAGCTGATGTTAAAGATTTTTTGGCTTTGGAGTGGCAAGACACAATGATATTTCACTTCACATAAGAAGCAACCTTTACATTTAATACCTTTTTAACAGTTTTCCTAGTCTAGGGTTATATAGAATGTGTATGAAGATGGTTAAGTGAAATGGTAATGGTAGACTTTACACCACACAGAACTAGATATGTTTGGTGTTTAGAGGGAACTCAGAACCGTCCTAGCTTTCTACCTTGATGAAACAGTGTGGAGCACTAGAAAGAATATGAGATCAGAAATCAGAAGGCCCATATTTTAGATTCTTTCACTGACCTGTTATGACACCTGGAACACTTCTTTCTGCTCTGTGAACCTAATTTCCCTCATCTATACCATGGAAAGTTTGGATTAAAACCATGCTTCTCAACCCTGGCTGCATATTGGAATTTTCTGGGGAGCTTTTTAAACTACTGATGCCTGGGCTTACTCATGAGCAATTAAATATGAATCTCTGCAGATAAGGCGAAGGGGAGTGGTATTTTTGTAAAGGTTTACTACCTCCCTCCCAACTCGCAGGAGATTCTGCTGTTAAGTCAGGGCTGAGAACCACTAAACTAATTGATCTCTATGGAAGCCTTCCAATTCTGATATTTGAGACCCTATACATTTTGAGAGACTAACATTGAGGTCATCTTCTATTCTTAGTGGTTCTGACAGTTCCACCTCCAAGTAGGACACATAAGGTGTTTGTGGATCATTGGGCTCAGGAAGAAAGTCATATAGCCAACTACTAAGGACTGTTGGGAGGGAAAGCCCTAGACAGGATGGAATTGATGTTCACAGTTTTACCTCTCCTGGATTTACACTTCTTTCTGTGCCCAAGTTCACTAGTTCTTTCCAAGATGCTGAACATCTGGTCTCATCCCTTTCTTTGGTCAGTTGAAATCTGTCCAAATCCCTTTCCCCTTAGCTCAGCTATGGCAGGGTTGAACTTTTCCAAAAGAAACATTTATGAGGAAATTAAAGGAAGAGGAAACAATCACAAAAGCAAAGTGGTGTTTATAGAGAACATAGTTTTAAATTCAAATCTAGCTGTTGCATGGCCTGGCTGACTCATAGCTTATAAGGCATCTGGTCCCAATTCTCATTCTTTGCCTCAAGATTGAAATATTGGATTGTAGTGGTGCCAAAGATGTCCAGAATTTAGCCCAAGGTAGATTCAAGCAGGCTGTCATGCTAGATCTTTGGAAATTAGTCCCAATTACTAGTCAGTCCCCTTTGTTTGAGGCTTGTGTTACCCTCTTGTCCTGCAACTACTATGACCCAAGACTATCCTCACCCTCAGGATAGATATTTCTCTCACTTGGGATCTGGGTGGATGACCATTACTGACTGGGCATTCAGCTCCTGCTGCTCTTCCTCCGGAGGGCCTAAAAGACTTCATTTCCCAGAAACCCGATTTTGTATCTGGGGCTAGATCTTTAAGGGGATCTTCATTTGCCTGATATACATTAACTCCTTTGTATTAAGGCTCTGCTGTCCCTCTGTGAAACTGGACTCCTTCACCTGCTGATTGCAGCTGATGGGTTTGTTCTTTCTAACTTTGTAACCAAGACATCCTCCGTGAAAAGCTCCAAACATTGGAGTCCATAGAGAAGAGCTGGTTTGCCTAGCATGATACTACAGCTTCAAGGAGAAAAGCCACAGAAAAACAAGCACAACATGCATCTGAGAAAGGCCAGCAGTCAAACCTGGGAAGATATATTCTTGATTTTTTAAATTGATACACAATAATTGTACATATTTATGGGGTGCATGTGATATTTTTGATATGTGTATACAGTGTGCAATGATCAAATCATTACAGGATAATTGAAATATCCATTACCGCAAACATACATGTGGGAAGACATATTCTATCGTGAAATCCAATGAATGGGCACAAGGCAGTGATGACAGTAAAAGACAGAAAATTATAGCCCAGATAGACTCCATAAGGGAATCACAAGCCAAGATGGCAAAAAATAAAGTAAGAGGGCAAAATAATGGCCTTGAATGGGATCACAGTATTGTCCAAGGTTCATTTTATTGGCAGCCTTATGGATGGGTTGACCTTGTTTTTTTTCTTGTCCTTGGTAAGATGAGCTGATCTTATTTTATTTGTATTGTTTTACCCAGTGACGACATCCCTGTGAGGTCCCCAGTCAGCCTGGGCTCAGATGACCTGATTTTAAAGCATAGCATCTAGGCTGAATTTACAGCCTCTTCCTTATGCTCTGTATATCTGCTTCAGAGTTGTTAGCCTCTTGCCTCTCCCATATGAGGGCCACTACCTGCCTATTCCAGTGAATGTTCCTGAATGGTCTTACTTCCCCCTTATGGTTGCCAGCTTCCCCACACCTCTCCCTCAGACAGACCATTTAGAAGTCTATCATCAAAGGCTCATAATTGTAAAACATTTTGCACTCCCAGCAATGAAACAAGCAATTGGCATCAATGTAAAGAGTTCACTCCCCAGAGTAGACAGTAGAGGGCAACACTGACTGGGAAAGCAATGATGGCAGGACCTGGCCCTACTCGTCCTTCCAGAGTTGGGGCAAAGTGGCCATCTAGTATAAAAGGAAAGGCTGAACACTGGATTTGGCAGGATGGATGTCTGAATTCCAATCTTAACCTTTCTTATAGCAGAGTGATTTTAAGAGCATGGGATTTATAATTAGGCACACCATGGTGTCCTGGCTTAGCTTAGTAGCTGTGTGAGCTTTGGCACGTTGCTTCATTTCTCAGAGCCTCAGTTTTCATATCTGTGCAATGAAGAGTCTGATAATACTCACCTTCTAGGGTTGTTATGAGGTTCAAGTGAGGTAATGTACATAAATACATAACTAATAAAAGATAGTTATTATTGCTGCTTGTTGGAATCCCTTATGGTTCCTGGGCTTCAGTTCCTTCAACTTAAGAAACGGGGATGATAAGGCTCAGCTCATCTATCTCACTGGGCTGTGACAAGAACTACAGGTAAAAGTACTTCATAAACTCCAACGTGCTGCCACAGCTTTACTTTGACCAGGTATAGCGGGGCAGACTGCTGGAATAAGTCAGCATCCAGTCATCTATCTCCATGAAGAACAAATATGAAAAAAATTTTCTTCCCCATATCTTTTCCCTGGAAAGAGAAAAGACTGGATTCATACATTTCTGAATGGGGCTCTATCCAGAGGATAATTAACCAATTGGGGAATATTAGAGAAAAATCTCCCTTTCAGTGAAGAATGAAAAACATTTGGGGAGATGAAGTGAAATTCTGGATGTGAACATGGCCAGCATGTGGCTGAAAAAATAGTAGGTAATGATCTTTTCTGCTGTTTTTCTTCTTGTTTTATAATAGAGAGTAAGTAGTACAAGTTCTAGCTTAAGAGTTGATACCTAACTGCAGGGAAGATCTGGCTACCTACCCAGTGTTATATGTCTGCAATCACAGCTCTTGGGTCAATTCCTTTTGGAATAAACATAATTAAATAAATTCACACCAAAGAGCCTAGAAAATTTAATGGAATGTAATAACAAAATTACAATATCATAGTGTGTGAGGGTAGGAAGCATCCTTAGACTATGAGTTCTATCTCTCACCTGGGTAGATGAGCAATGGTGACATTTGAACTGATAGATTGATTCAATTCCTTGAGAAGCATTAGTTGTGTGCCTAGAATATGACAGAAGTATGTCAGAAATTGAGTGTATATTTGTGAGTGGGAAAATATCTCTGTCCTTATTGAGTTTATAGTCTAGTAGGGAAAACAGACAATATGCAAGTAAACAAATGAGTAAATAAAACATGTGCAAAATTTGAAGTGCTATAAAAATAAGCAAATACTGAGGTAGAGAATAAATATGTGGTGGGAGAGAGGAAATTTGTTAGAATTGTTTGTATATGATGGGTTCAGGAGAAGTCTCAGAAAAGATTTAAGTTTATTTTGTTATTTTTGTTTTTTGTGGGTACATAGGAGGTGTATATATTTATGAGGTACATGAGATATTTTGATACAGGCATGTGATACCTAATAATCTCATCATGGAAAATGAGAGATCCATTCCTTCAAGCATCTATCCTTTGTGTTACAATCAAATTATACTCTTTTAGTTATTTTAAAATGCAAAATTAAATTATTTTTACTATAACAGTATTTACTAGCACAGCAGTCACCTTTTCATATACCTGTTTGCCATGTGTATGTCTTCTTTTGAGAACTATCTATTCAGATTTTTTGACCATTTTCTAATTAGACTACTAGATTTTTCTTTTTCATGAGGGTTGTCTGAGCTCCTATATATTCTGGTTATTAATTCTTTGTCAGATGGGTAGTTTGCAAATATTTTCTCCCATTCTATGGGTTGTCTCTTCAATTTGTTGATTGTTTTCTTTGCTGTGCAGAAACTTTTTAACATCTTGTGATTCCATTTGTCCATTTTTGCCTTGGTTGCCTGTGCTTGTGAATTATTGCTCAAGAAATTTTTGCCCGGATCAATGTCCTGGAGAGTTTCCCCAATGTTTCCTTGCAGTAGTCTCACAGTTTGGGGTCTTAGATTTAAGTCTTTAATCCAGCTTACTTTGATTTTTATATATGATGAGAGATAGGGATCTAGTTTCATTCTCTTGCCTATGGATATTCAGTTATCCCAACACCATTAATTAAAGAAACTCTCTTTTCCTCAGTGTATGTTTTTGGCACCTTTGTCAAAAATGGGTTCACTGTAGGTGTGTAGATTTGTTTCTGGGTTCTCTGTTCTGTTCACTTGTGTGTCTGTTTTGTGCCAGTTGATTTGTTTTCTAAGACCAACAGAGCGGGCACAAACAAACCAGCGAGTAGGCAAGGGTAGGAACAAAACTGCAAATTTATTTTTGGTCACCTAACTTCAGGGGAAGAAGGTGGGCAGGGAG
>NW_016816897.1:7835-15725 GCF_001698545.2 Rhinopithecus bieti
CCTCGGACCTGTGCAGGATTTTTGGCCGAGGGAGGTAAAGAGGAGACAAGGGCACTTACCCCAGAGAGTCCGTGAGAGTGAGGGAAGCGGGTCTCAGGTCCTGGTCCGTCTGCAGTGTGGGAGCAGGAGGAGGTTCCTCAATCCTTAGAGGCCTGAGGAGGGGTCTCCTCCCGGGTCTTCAGCACCAACTGATTTGTTTTTCTAAGACCAACAGAGCGGGCACAAAAGAACCAGCAAGTAGGCAAGGGTAGGAGCAAAACTGCAAGTTTATTTTTGGTCACCTAACTTCAGGGGAAGAAGGTGGGTAGGGAGAGGTCTGTCGGCCTCCAGCAAAGGAGGCCGACAGAGTCCCCTGGTGGGGCTCTCCGGTGGAGTTCCTGACACAGTCCCGACATCCTGACAGGAGTGGGGCTGGGAAGTCCGCGCGTGGCGTCCGTCCAGAGTGGCTTTTCTAGGAGTGGGAGGGCAATAGGCGGGGCATGGGCGTGTCGGGGGGCGTTCCGCAGGTGCGACCAGGTAAATCTTAGTCTCTTTGGATTGACGTCACCTGGAGCATGCCCGGTTGGTCTGCACCTTCCCGGGTGCTGGCTGCATTTTCACGCGCGCGGGAAAAGTTGGTGAAGAAGAACCCGGAAGTGCACCATCTTGCCTCCGTTCGTCCAAACACCAGTATTATGCTGTTTTGATTTCTATGGCTTTGTAATATAATTTGAAGTCAGGTAATGTGATACCTGCAGTTTTTTTTTCTTTTTTCTTTTAATTTTTAGTTTTTGTGTGTACCGTATATAGTAGGTGTTTATATTTATGGGGTAACTGAGATATTTTGATGCAGGCATGCAACGTGAAATAAGCACATGATGGAGAATGGGGTGCTCATCCCCTCAAACATTTATTTTTTGAATTATAAACAATCCAATTGCACTCTAAATTATGTTCAAATGTACAATTATTATTTACTATCGTCACCCTATTATGCTATCAAATAATAGATCTTATTCATTTTTACTATTTTTTGGTACTGATTAACCATCCTCACACCCCCACCCCCCACCCAAGGACCCAACTACCATTTCCAGCCTCTGGTAATTATTGTTCTACTCTTTATGTCCATGAGTCATATTCTTTTAATTCTTTGATCACACAGATAATGAGAACATGCAATGCTTGTCCATCTGTGCCTGGATTATTTTGCTGAACATGATGATCTCCATTTCCATTCATGTTGTTGCAAATGACTGGATCTCATTCTATTTATGGCTAAATAGTACTCCATTGTGTGTCTGCTCCACATTTTCTTTATCTATTCATATGTTGGTGGACACTTAGGTTTCTTCCAAAACTTAGCTATTGTAAACAGTGCTGCAACAATCATAGGAGTAAAGATATCTCTTCAGTATACTGATTTACTTTCTTTTGAATATTTATCAAGCAGTGGGATTGCTGGATCATATGGTAGCTCATTTTTAGATGTTTGAGGAACTTCCAAACTATTCTCTGTGGTGGTTGTACTAATTTACTTCCCTCCATCAGTATATGAGGGTTACGTTTTCTCCACATTCTCACCAGCATTTGTTATTGCCTGTCTTTCAGATATAAACCATTTTATCTGGGTTGAGATGAGGTTTCATGGTAGTTTTGATTTGCATTTTTCTGATGATTAGTGATGTTAAGCATCTTTTCTTATGCTTTGCTTGCCATGTCTTCTTTTGAGAGATGTCTATTCCAATTTTCCCCCATTTTTGATTGGATTATTGAATTTCTTTTCCTATAGACTGGTTTGAGCTCCTTCTATATTTTGGTCAGATGGATAGTTTGCAAAGATTTCCTCCCATTCTGTGGGCTGTATCTTCACTTTGTTTATCATATCTTCTGCTGTGTGGGAGTTTTTTAACTTTCCTCCTTTTTTATTTTTTGGAAGCGTTTGAGTAGAATTGGTGTCAGTTCTTAAATATTTGGCAGAATTCAGCACTGAAGCCATTGGATTCTGGGATTTTCTTTACCAAAAGACTCTTTATTACAGCTTTGATCTTGTTATTTGTTATTGGTCTGTTCAGCTTTTGGATTTCTTCATAGTTCAATCTTTGTAGGTTGTAGGTGTCCAGGAATTTATCTATTTTTTCTAGGTTTTCCAATTTATGGGCATATACTTGCTCATAGTAGTTACTAAAGATCTTTTGAATTCCTGCAATATCAGTTGTAATGCCTCCTTTTTAATCTCTTTATTTATTTATTTAGTTAGTTCCTCTCTCTTTTTTCTTAGAATAGTTAAAGTTTTGTCAATTTTGTCCATCTTTTTTAAAAAAACAATTACTGGCCAAGTTAGTTGACTAGAAGCACCTAGTGTATGCTACTCTGACAGAGAGGAATAAAAGGTGCAAGTAAATACAGCACCTTCAACTGAAACACCCAGTTACATGCATTGGCATAAATTAAGAAAACAATTTGACCCATGGAGAACAGACAAAGCAAGGCTGGATAATTGCCCACTTGGGAGCAACACAAAGCCAGTGAACTCTCCCCTGCCCAGGTAAGTGGTGAGTGAGTGACCCCAGGGACCCACGCTTCATCCATGAATCTTTGCAACCCTTGGGTAAGGTGATCCTGTTGCGAACCCACCCCACCAGGGCCTTCAGTCTGACATGCAGAGCTACATGGAGTCTTGGCAGAGCATCAGCTTAGGCATGTACAAAGCCCTGGAAGCTTTAGATACCCAGGCTTCCCAGCAAAAGTGGCTGCATATATACTTATTAAAAAAGGTGCTGAACCCAGGGGGCTGAGCAGTGATAGTCTGCCAGCTCCACTTCCGTGGCATCCCTAAGGATAAGACCCACTGACTTGGAACTCCAGCCAGCCTTGGGTAGCAGTGTTACACCCCACTGAGACGGAGCCCCTAGAGGGAGGGAAAGGCCATCATCTTTGCTGTTTTACAGCCTTAGCCATTTATGCCTTCAGGCTCCTGGGAGTCTGAGCTGACTAGGGACTGGAGTGGCCCTCCAGCACAGTGCAACATCTCTACAAAGAGGCAACCAGACTGCTTTTTCACTCAGGTCCTGGATCCCATTTCTCTTCACTGGGCAGAACCTCCTGACCAAGGTCTAGAGCCACCCCTCCTGGTGTTTTCCAGCCAGCAGTAGTTCCAAAACTCCCTGGGACAGAACTCCCAAAGGGAGGGGCAGGCCACCATCTTTGCTGTTTTGCAGCCTTAGCTGTAGTTTCCTTTGGGTTTTGGAGGGCCCAAGGTGACTGGGGGCTGAAGTGGACACCCAACACAGCACAGTTGCTCTATGAAAAGCAGCCAGACTGCTTTTTAATGCAGGTCCCTGGTCCTGTTCCTTCTCACTGGGTGGGACCCCCTGACCAGGGTCCCCAGACACTCCCATCAGTGTGTTTGGACTGGTAACAGGTTCATACCTCTCTGGGACAGAGCTCCTGGATGGAGAGGCATGCTACTGTCTTTGCTGTTTTGCAGCCTTCATTGTTGATACTTTCAGGTACTGAAAATCCCAGGTGACTAGGGACTAGAGCAGATCCTCAGAATACTGAAGCAGCCCTACAAGAAACCTGGCCAGACTGTTTGTTATGAGGGTCCCGAATCCCATATCTTCTCACTGGGAGGATCTTTGTGGTTTGGGTCTTCACCCACCCCCTGGGACCATCAAGCCAGTAGCATTTCTGTAATTCCGTGAGACAGAACTCCCAGTGGGAGAGGTGGGTTGCCATCTTTGCTGTCTTGCAGCTCTTACCCTTGATGTTTCCAGGCTCTGGAGAGTCTGCAGAACCAACGGCTTGTCTGGACACCCAGAAGAGCACCCACCTCATGGAAAAGTGGTCAGACTGTTCTCTACAGAGGTTCCAGTCCTCAATTCTCCTCACTGGGCAGGGCTGCATGACCTGGGACGCCAGGAAAACCACTCTGCCCCTACATGACCACTTCAATCAGAAACAGCCCGGTGGTTTGGCTGGGTGTGGTGGCTCATGCCTGTAATCCCAACACTTTGGGAGGCCAAGGCAGGTGGATCGCTTGGGGTCAGGAGTTCAAGACCAGCCTGGCCAACATGGTGAAACCCCATCTCTACTAAAGTATATATATATATATATATATATAAATTAGCCAGGCATCGTGGTGCATGCCTGTAATCCCAGGACTTTGGAAGGCTGAAGCAGGTGGATTACTTGAGGTCAGGAGTTCANGGAGGCCAAGGCAGGTGGATCGCTTGGGGTCAGGAGTTCAAGACCAGCCTGGCCAACATGGTGAAACCCCATCTCTACTAAAGTATATATATATATATATATATATAAATTAGCCAGGCATCGTGGTGCATGCCTGTAATCCCAGGACTTTGGAAGGCTGAAGCAGGTGGATTACTTGAGGTCAGGAGTTCAAGACCAGCCTAGCAAACATAGTGAAACCCCATCTCTACTAAAAAAAAAAATACAAAAATTAGCCAGGCATGGTGGTCCATGCCTGTAATCCCAGCTACTCTGGAGGCTGAGGCAAGAGAATCACTTGAACCTCAGAGGCAGAAGTTGCAGTGAGCCAAGATCCTGCCACTGCACTCCAGCCTGTGTGACAGAGTGAGACTTCGTCTCAAAAACAACAAACAAACCCAGCCCAGCAGTTAAAGAAACACCCACATGCAGAGGTGAGAAAGAACCAATGCATGAACTCTAGCTCTCAAATGCCAGAGTGTCTTATGTCCTCCAAACAGTGGGACTAATTCTCCAGAAAGTGTTCTTAACCAAGCTGAGTTGGCTAAAATGACAGAAATAGAATTCAGAATATGGATAGGAAGAAGATCACGAGGATTCACTAGAATGGCAAAATCCAATCCAAGGATACTAAGAATCATAATAAAATTATACAGGAGCTGACAGACAAAATAGCCAGTATAATATAGAATCTAACTGATCTGATCAAGCTGAAAACTACACCATAAGAATTTTACAATGCAATTGCAAGTATTAATAGCATAATAGACCAAGCTGAGGAAAGAATGTCAGAATGTGAAGACTGGCTCTCTGAAATAAGACAGTCAGAAAAAACAAACAAACAACAACAACAACAAGAATGAAAAGGAAAAAACAAAATCCATGAGAAAAAATGAGTTTATACAAAAAGATAAAATCTATGAATCATTGGCATCCCTGAAATGGACAGGAAGAATGGAAACAACTTGGAAAACACACTTCAGGATATTATCTATAAAAACTTCCCCAACCTTACTAGAAGGCCAACAGTCAAATTCAGGAAATACAGAGAACCCTTGCAAGATTTTACACAAGAAGTTTATCCCCAAGAAACATAGTCATCTGAGTTTCCAAGGTTGGAATGTAAAAAAGAATGTTAAAAGGGCGCATCACCTAGGAAAGGAACCATATCAGGCTAACCGTGGACCTCTCAGCAGAAACGCTGTAAGCCAGAAGAAATTGGGGGCCTATATTCAACATTCTTAGAGAGAAAAAGTCTTCAACCAACAATGTCATGTCCAGTTGTATTCCTTGGTTCTTGTATAGCTATAAAGAAATACCAGAGACTAGCTAATTTATAAGAAAAGAGGTTTAATTGGCTCATGGTTTCACAGGCTGTTCAGGAGGAATGATAGCTTCTGCTCAGCTTCTTGGAGGCCTCAGGAAACTTACAATCATGTTGATAGGTGAATCTCTTCCTCCTGCTCCAGCATCTTACATGGCCAGAGCAGGAGGGAAAGAGAGATGGAGAAGGTGCTACACACTTTTAAACAACCATATCTCATGAAAACTCAATCATAAGAACAGCAATGGTCCAAGAAAATTGTGCTAAACCATTAGAAACCACCCCAATGATCCAATCACCTCACTAGGCCCTAACTCCAACATTGGGAATTAAAATCAAACATGAGATTTGGGTGGGGACACAGATCAAAACTATATCACCAGCCAAACAAAGTTTCTTCAGCAAAGGAGAAATAATTTTTTTTCTCAGATAGGCAAATGCTGAGGGAGTTTGTTATCACCAGATCTGCTGTACAAGACATTTTGAAAGAAGAACTAAATACGGAAAGGAAAGACCATTTTCAGCCAATACAAAAGCACAATTAAGTACACAGAACAGTGACACTATAATACAACCACACAAACATGCTGGCATAATAAACAGCTAACAACACAATGACAGGATCAAATCCACACATGTCAATACAAATCCTGAATGTAAACAGGCTCAATGTGCCCCATTTAAAAGGCACAGAGTGGCAAGCTAGATAAAAAAGCAATACCCAAGTATACGGAGTTTTATGAGACCCATCTTACATTCAATGACCATCCTCCCACGTAGACTTAAAATAAAGGTATGGAGAAAAATCTACCAAACAAGTGGAAATCAGTAGAAAGCAGGGGTTGCAATCCTGATTTTTAGACAAAACAGATGTTAAACCAATAAATGTTTACAAAGACAAAGAAGGGCATTGCATAATGGTAAAGAGTTTAATTCAACAAGAAGGCCTAACTGTTCTAAGTATATATGCACTCAACACAAGAGTACACAGGTTCATAAAGCAAGTTCTTAGAGACCTACAAAAATACTTTGATTCCCACACAGAAATAGTAGGAGACTTCAACACTCCACTGACAGTATCAGACAGATCGTCAAGGCAGAAAATTAACAAAGATATTCAGAACCTGAACTCCACATCGGACCAAACGGATCTGATACACATCTTCACAACTCTCCACCCCCAAACAGCACAATATACATTCTTCTAACTGTCACATGGCACACACTTTAAGATGAACTACATAATCAGACATAAAACAATCATCACCAAATACAAAATAACCGAAATCATAACAAACACACTATTGGACCACAGCAGAATAAAAATAAAAATCAAAACTTAAAAAAACTCTCAAAATCATGCAATTACATGATAATTGAATTACCTGCTCCTGAATGATTTTTGAGTAAATAATGAAATTAAGGCGGAAATCAAGAGGTTCTCTGAAATGAATGAGAACAAAGGTAATACATATCAGAATCTCTGGGAAACAACTAAGGCAGTCTTAAGAGATAAACTTATGGCACTAAGTGTACACATCAAAAAGTTAGAAAAGGCCTCTAGTTTACAACCTAATATTACAACTAAAAGAATTATAGAACCAAGAGTAAGCCAACCCCCAAGCTAGCAGAATACAAGAAATAACCAAAATCAGAGCTGAATTGAAGGAGATGGAGACACAAAAACCATTTAAAAGATCAACAAATCTGGGAGTTTGTTGTGTGAAAAAATTAATAAGATAGACCACTAGCTAGACTAATAAGGAAGACAATGGAGAAAATCAAAATAAACACAATCAGACATAATTAGTGGAACGTTATTACTGATGCCACTGAAATACAAATAGACTTCAGAGACTGGGGTGAATACCTCTATGCACATAAACTAGAAAATCTAGATGAGAGGAATACATTCCTGGAACATACACCTTCCCAAGATTGAACCAGGAAGAAATCAAATTCCTAAACAGACCAATAATAAGCACTGAAATTGAACTAATGACAAAATGGCCTACCAACCATAAAAAGCCCTGGACCAGACAGATTCAAAGTCAAATTCTACCAGATGTACTAAGAAGAGCTGATACTATACCTACAGAAACTGCTCAAAAAAATTGAGGAGGAGGAACTCCTCACCAACTCATTCTATGAGGCCAGCATCATCCTGATACCAGAACCTGGCAGAGATACAACAAAAAAAGAAAACTTCAGGTCAATAGCCTTGATGAACATTGATGCAAAAATCCTCAACAAAATACTTGCAAATCAAATCCAGCAGCACATAAAAAAGCTAATCCACCGTGATCAAGTAGGCTTTATTTCTGGAATGCAAGGTTGGTTCAACATATACAAATCAA
>NW_016816898.1:0-37306 GCF_001698545.2 Rhinopithecus bieti
GCCAAACTTCATCTCAAAATAAATACATAAATAAATAAATAAATACACAAAACAACAACAACAAAAACTCTATGGGATTGCTTTCCTGAGCAATCTTCATGGTATTTGCCAGTTTCCTGGGGCTCCCCATTTCGGTCGTCAAGCCAGAAAGCTAGAGCTTTCCTTCCTTGGTTTTGCTGTGCACGTTCCATGGCTATGCCTGATTCCAGGGCCAAGGGGTGGGGGTCACAGAGTGAAAGAGAAGCTGGGAGTTCAGTTCATCTTCCTTGAGGCTCTCCTCTCTGGGAATTCTGGGCTCCTGTGGAGCCTGTGCAATGCTCCCATGGGATTACTGTGGGCTGGGGTATGAGGAGCAAAGATTTTTAAAATGGATTTTCTCCATGCTCTGTGAATAATAAGAGACTCTCCTCCCGTTCCTCAAACCAGAAGCAGAGGGTTTCTCCTGGAGTTCACTGTTAGTGCTGATGTCCATCCAGGTTCCATGCTGCCCTGAGTGCAGGCTTGGCTAGACCAGGGGAAAAATGGCAAACCTACTGCCAGCTGCGTAGTACTCCAAATTCCAGTTTTCAAAGCCCTCAAGTAGCTGCTCTATACATTCTGTTGGTTTTAAGCTGCATTCAGTGGGAGAGTGGAGTATGCTCAGACTATCCCAGAACCAGAAAGCTGTTGTTTACGTTACAATTTCATTCATTTTAAAAATAAATAATGTTTGCTTTCATTACATTAATGTTTATGGTCACTTTCTATTTATGGGAAGTGATACTGCTGATTTAGGTAGGAATATAATATTTCATTACAAAATATATCTACTGTAACAAATGAGCTGATTTTATGAAACAAAGTAAGCAAGACTAGAACAGATCTAACTCCCTGCTGCCGGCGCCCAGAACAGGCCATCCACACTCCCACCTTGCCTTGGAATAAGGGCCTTCATGGCTCCCTCCGTTTGGAACACTTCCCCGGGCCCCTCTGAAGGGGGCTCCAGTGTCTGCTCCCGGAAGAAGTGTCAAAAATGCAGTGGTTGGGGCGGGGCCCGTGTATTTTGGAGGCAGCCACTAGAGGAAGTGAGTGAAGTGAAGGAAAGGTCCTCTGAGCAACAGGGTCAGAGGGGAAGGAGTGGAGAGGGCTGGTCAGCCGGGAGAGGGGCTGGGGGATGTGAGCAGTGGGGGCGGGGCTCCTCACTGAGCCTCAGTTTCCTCTGTACACAAGGAGGATCATGAGCATGGAGAGGCTGTGAGCCTGTGTGCCCAGCACGGCAAGGGAACTTGGTCTGTACCCTCACTGGCTATGTCACACAACCGGCCCTGTCCCTTCTCCTAGCCCCATGTGCACCCCCCAGCACCACCCCGCCCCGACCCCATGGGGCTCCAAGCCCATCTCTCTGGCCCAGCCCCAGTTCTCGCCTCGCCCTCCCCCTGTGCAGGCTGCCTTCCCGCCCTGGGGCTCCAGCTTGCTGTCCTGCCCCTGGGCTATCTGCTCCAGGCCTCCAGACGGCTTCCACCTGCCCCTGCCTCGGAGACCTTCCGTGACCACTGCTCCACCCGGCACTCGCTGCCCAGCCCCTCTCCACCCTGGACCCCATTTCATTTTCCTCGTGGCTTTTCTCCAAATCCAAATACATGTGTCTCCCCAGGGACTGGGAGCTCCCCTGGGGCACCGCCTTGCCTGTTCCTGCTCACGTCTGCACCCCAGCACCAGGGCAGGTTTCAGCAAAAGCCTCCTGGCCGAATGGGTGAGTGAATGAGTGAATGATGGCCCCTGGGATGCAGGAGGAGACCGAGCCGGGCAGCAGGAGAGGGGCCGAGAGCTCAGGAGGCCCTGGCCAGGGCTGAGGCTGACAGCAGTGACCCGGCTGCTCCCGTAGGGCCGCCAGCTAGGAGACAGCTGCAAGGAGGGGAGCTGGCCTGTTCTGTGAGGGAGAAAACAAGCGTCCTGTTTACCATGAGAATGAATATCGGGCTCTGTGTGAAAATCCCACTCACCACTGAGATGTGTGAAGCCAGCAGGGCCGGGGACGCAAGTTGTAGCATCTCATTCAACTCCCCACGCCCCAGCCAAGGGGTACCATCCTTCCAGCCCCCGCGCTACACAGCTGCTGCCTGGTCCTTGCCTGTCCCCACAGAGCCACCGCCCTGGCCAGGCTCACTGCCCTCCTGAGACCTGCCAAAGTCACCGTCTGGTTTTCTCTTTCATCGAACCTTCCGGAGATCCCTGTGGCAGTCACGAGCCACACCTGGCCCCCCAGCGGTGCTCTCCCTTTACCCTGGTCCTGCATGGGGCCACCAGACCTTTCCGTCCCAGGCCTGCCTGCCTGGCCACCTGCCTCGGAGCCCCGACAGCCAAAAGGGCTTCACAGGTGCACTGTGGCACACCCCGGTCCTGCTCCGCTTGTCTTTAGGGCCAAAGTTGGAACGTGGTGGCAGCTGTGGGTCTGCCCAAAGGCAGAGCTCCCTGCTCCTGTCCCCTGTCCCCTGTCCCCACCTTGCCTGGGGGCCTCTCCCTGCCTGGAGAGTGGGGAGGAGGGGCTGTCAGTGCTGCTGCTCCAAACTGGGGGCCCTGAATCCCAGACAGCATTCAGACGGCCCAGGTCAGAAGATGCGGCCGGAGTTGCAGGACTCAGGGACCCCAGTGTGAGACGCAGCCAGGCACCGCCATCCAGGCCTCCTGTGGCCTTCCCCCAGCCCAGGAATGGGACCCCCGCGGGCTTCACATCTTCAGGGAGGAAGGAGCCAGGGGAGCACGGGGAGGAAACCGTTCTCCAGAGCTTCGGGTCTGAGGCTTCTGAGTTCAGGAGCCCGGGACTTTCTGCCTGGGAGGATCTGGAAGAAGTGTGGTGTGACCTGCTTTTGTGGAGGAGAGGGCAGGTCCTGAACTGCTGACCCCAGCGGCCTCAGCAAAAGACTCGTGTTCAGACCTGAAGACTGGTGGAAAAGGGACATTAACAAGGACCTCCTCCTACAGCCTGGAGAATCCAACCCGCCCATGAGAAGACGGGACCCCCTGCAGTGACAAGCACCCCAGCACCCTCAGGGCCGCTTCCTGGGCCGAGGGACGTGCGAAATAACTGTCACAGGTGCGGACTGTCTGTTCCAGGGGTTCCAGGGCAGGCCTCCACAGCACTCGCACTCAGCCCCTGGGCCCCAGGCCCTGTGCCCACGCAGGTCGGCCTCAGCTGCCAGAGCACCTGCGCCACTGCAACGGGCACCTTGCAGGGATGCCAGAGTCCAGGGCAAAAATAGCCAATTCTGTCACCACGTGATGGCATGCATCACTCACACCTCCTGACCAACACCCCTTCGGTGCTCTGGAGAACAGCGAACGCGTAGCAAAAATAAGTGCTTTGTTTTCTCCCTGCGGCTTCTGGGAGTCAATTCCGAGTGGTCTCGGGAGGTAAGCCTGTGAGGGCCACGACCCGCTCAGTGGCCAGGGTGTGGGCCCACTGGGGTCTTCTCACTGCCTGGCTGTGGCGCGGGCCCCTCAGCTTTTGGAGCCTCAGCTTCCACATCTGTAAAGTGGGCTCATGAGACCCATGCCTACTGGGTGAGCCTACTGGCTTGCGATGGGGTCAGTGGGTGCACTAAAGGCCCATACACACGCAAGAAATCTGCACTTCTACCTTTAAATTAATAGACATACAAATAGTGTTTAAAAAGTCTCAATAGCTATAAATAGATCTGTGTGTCCTGCCCTGCCCACCCACCCTGTCCGATTCATCTAAAGGTAGGCAGGCCAGGCAGGGCCACCTTCCCTGTGATGACAGCACAGTGGGCAACAGCAGCCACTGGGTGTCTCAAGCCTGCCTGAGCACTCAGGGCCCCGGCATGCCCAGATGCTGGTGGTCCCTCCCACCTGCTCCCCCAGACCTTAGCTGCCACCTCCAGGAAGGCTCTCATGCCTCCTCCTAGGCAGGAACGGCCGCCTGGCCTGGGATGCCCAGCTCTCTACTGCTGCATATGTTCCACTGGCCTCTCTCCTGCATGTAACCAGGGCCCAGGGGTCATGAGGCAGGCAAGGAAACAAGGGCTGAGGGGTAGAGGGACAGGGGGCCCAGCAGCCTGACACTGAATTTGTGGCACACGCCACTCCAGATGCTGCCTGCCTGCCACTTCTCTCAGACCCTCCCATAAATCCTAGTCCCGGGTGTCTGCCAGGGCCTTCCAGCCCCAGCTGGCAAAGAGCCAGGTCTGCATTGCCCTTTCTCCAGAGAATCTCTGCCTGAGGCTCCACCCCAGAGCTTCGGGCTCCCAGCCCTTCTCCCATGCCCAGCTCCCCAAGAGGGGAGGCCAGGCCACCTCTGCCACCTGCTCCCCACCTCCCTAGGCTCCTCTGTGCTCCTCATCTCTGTGCCCCTGCCTCCTGTACTCCCTGCCACCCTGCACTTCTCACTTCCCTTGTCCTCTGCCTCCCTGTGCTCCTCACCTCCCTGTGGTCCCCACCTCCCTGTGCCCCTCCCTGTGGTCCCCACCTCCCTGTGGTCCCCACCTCCCTGTACCCCTCCCTGTGGTCCCCACCTCCCTGTGGTCCCCACTTCCCTGTGCCCCTCTCTGTGCTCCCCACCTCCCTGTACTCCCCACCTCCCTGTGCTCCCCACCTCCCTGTGCTTCCCACCTCCCTGCCTCTGCCCATGCTCTACCCTCTTCTGGGTTGCCCTTTCCTGCCAGTCTGCCAGCCAAGGCCCTGAGGGTCAATGCATCTTCCTCTCTGCCCTGCCCTGACCCTGGCAGCTGAGCACAGCCCTCGGGGCCCTTCTGTCCCCTGGCAGGACCTGCAGCACCCTGCCTGGCTCTCCTGCCTGCTCCAGTTAAGTCACCTGCAGTTGGCAAGCTGCCTGGCTGTCCTGCATGGGTTGCATAATGCCCTGTTAGCCTGCAAATTTGCTGGCCTTATTTACACACTGTGGGCTTTCAGGAGAATCAATGCATCTGCTTTCCTGCAAAAACTCAGGAGAGCCGGCTCCACAGGGCCTGCATTCCTGCCTGGTACTGTTTGTTGGCCAGAGCCTAGGGTTGTCTCTCGACCTGGGGATGCCACCACCTCACTGTCTCCATCACCTGCTCCCCTGCCCCACCTAAGCCTGCCACCCGGTCTCCAGACCAAACCCTCTGCGGTTGCCCAGGGTGTAGGGCATGAAGTGGACCCTGAGGCGGGGCAGGCAGATCCCACACTGACTACAGCTGTCTAGGCGGAAGCAGCTGCGTGGACATCACTCCCTGGGGCCATTTCTTTCTAACTGGAGATGTGTCTGTCAAGGTCTGGAAAATCTTAAATGACAGAGAAATAAGAATTGAAAGAGAAAAGAATTTCATTTCTCCCCTAAATTTCAAATTTGGGGGAATGAGTTAAAACTGGTGCAGTGGGCCGGGCGCGGTGGCTCATGCCTGTAGTCCCAGCATGCTGGGAGGCCAAGGTGGGTGGATCATGAGGTCAGGAGTTTGAGACCAGCCTAGCCAACATGGTGAAACCCCATCTCTACTAAAAATACAAAAATTAGCTGGGCATGGTGGCAGGCCTATAATCCCAGCTGCTAGGGAGGCTGAGGCAAGAGAATCACTTGAGCCCAGGAAGGGAGCTTGCAGTGAGCTGAGATCGCGCCACTGCACTCCAGCCTGGGCAACAGAGTGAGACTGTCCCAAAACAACAACAACAACCACAACCAAAAACAAACAAACAAACAAATAAAAAACCTGTGCAGTTTTTCATTAATTGTGATCCATGGCATGGAGGCTCGGGGGGGGGGGGCCCAGACATGGGGGTGGTCTCAGAAAGTCGGGGAGGTGTGGTCCTCCTCGCTGCTGCTCTCGGGGACTCCTTCCCCCTGGAGACGGTGGGCACCAGAGAAACACTCAGTGCCCAGCATGGAGCCTGGGCCGTGGTGTGGGCTTGAATGCTGAGTGACTTCAGGCAGACTGTTTATCTGAAAATAACTCCAAAAAGCAAGGAGCCATCTAAATACTTCTCATTCTTGCTATAAGAGGAGGCTCTCACAGCTAAACTTTAACAAATTCGTCATCGTCTTTTCTGGAAAGAACGAGGGAAGATGAAGTCATCAGTTTATGATAAAACAAGGAAACATACTGTTTTCCCTGGCTTCCTTCAGAAACTTTGAGCGGGCAGAGAAAAAGCCCTTTTCAGAAAAGCTGGGGAGATGCACGCGTGTGTGTGTCTGTGTGTGTGCACGCATGTGCGTGTGTCTGTCTGCATGTGCATGCGTGTGTGTGTGGGGGGGTGCATCTGAACCCCCAGCCCAGTGGATCCACATGGAATCCTGGGTGCAGTCGCCTCCCCAGGCTGTGGTCCACAGCCAGCACCAGGACAGCATGTGCACAGATCACACACACACAATCATGACAGGTCTCTGCTTGACTTCGCTGCACAACAGTTCTCTGATCTGTGTTTCCCAGAAAGGGAAACCGAGGCTGAGAGAGAGGGACCGACCTGTGCTATGTCACTCAGCTAGAACATGAGGTCACAAGACTGCCCCACCCCTCTTGTAGACTTGAACTGATAGTGGGTTTACCATCTTCTGAGAGTGGGCTTAGGGTTGCCAGGCACAGGGACTCTGCTTCAGACCTGAGAGAGTCTCCACACACAGGGACCTTGGCAGCTCAGGTGGAGAAAGGCCCCAGTGGCCAGCACCTGCTGCCCAGGGCAGCACACCAGGGACCCAGCCGCCATCCTGAAAGACATTCCAGACCAGGAGCAGACGGTGTGAGAACCCAAGTCCTGTGTAAGAGGTCACTTGGCTATGGGCAACTTTGCAGAAGCCAGCCTGGCCTAGCCTCTGGGGTTGGAGCCCCCAGCACTGGGGAAAGGTCTTTCTGTGCAGCGGCAGGCACTGGACACCTGTGCCCACCCTCAGGATGCTCATAGGCCCCCAGACGCCAGAGGAGCTTCTGGAAAGTGCAGATGCCCAGGCCTCGCCCGCCTCAGCTCCTGAGCGTCCTGCTGGTGCCCAGACTCATCCTTCAAGCACAGAAGGAGTCTCAGATTTGGGGCTTCTTGGGCACACCTGCCACGTGCAGCCCCCTGAGTCCTGCTAAGAGCCCGGCCTTGGGCTTAGGACCTTCAGGCCATGAACCTGCATTTAGTGCTTGTTGAACGAGCCACTCCAGGGCCACACTCAGGACATGTCCCAGGCCTGAGCAGTCCTGTGTTGTTCACATGCTCATGTCCCCTGTATCAAACCACAGTTTAAAATGACCACTTCTCCCCGCCAAGAGTATCTGTGAATTCTAATGTACTAGTGATATGCCTTTAAAAATGTATTAAAAGGGCCGGGCGTGGTGGCTCGCACCTGTAATCCCAGCACTTTGGGAGGCCGAGGCCGGCAAATCACGAGGTCAGGAGATCGAGACCATCCTGGCTAACATGGTGAAACCCCATCTCTACTAAAAATACAAAAAATTAGCCAGGCGAGGTGGCGGGCACCTGTAGTCCCAGCTACTCAGGAGGCTGAGGCAGGAGAATGGTGCGAACCCGGAGGGCAGAGCTTGCAGTGAGCCGAGATCGTGCCACTGCACTCCAGCCTGGGCGACACAGCGAGACTCCATCTCAAAAAAAAAAAAAGAAAAAAAAAGGTATTAAAAGAAACATGTAATAATGGCTGGAGACAGTGACAATGCTGCATTACTGTGTTCAATCATCAGCCCAACCCAAAGAGGCCACATCGCCGGCCACAAGGAGACAAGGTGACAAGGGCACATGGCTGTTGGGTAGGGTGGACTTCAGGACCTCCTGGTTTGGGGTCTCTTAGACAAAAGTCCCTTGACCTGGGCCCTGGTGGCCATGCCTCCCAGACAGCAGGTGGACCCTGGAGGCAGAGGCCCCAGCCCCAGGCCTCCCTGCTCCTGGAGGTTTCTGGCAGGCAGAGCAGCCCGGGAAGGCACTTGACTTGCTGAGTGCCTGTTTTAATCTTAGAAAGACTCAGCCTCACCTGAGCCCAACAATTCAGTCATCAGAATAACGACTTCTGGCCAAGTCTCTGCTGCTCTGGGCTCTGCCTGAGGCAGACCCAGCGCCATCCATCACACCCTCCTTCCCCTGCCAGGATCAAGCAGGGGGAAATGTGGGGAAAGGCTGCCCGTGTGGGCCCAGCCCTGCCACTCAGGTAACAGAGGGCCTTGGCTTTGGCTTTCCAGGGCTAATACTCTTTTTTTTTTTTTTGAGACATAGTCTCACTCTGTCACCCAGGCTGGAGTGCAGTGGCGCAATCTTGGCTCTCTGCAACCTCCGCCTCCCGGGTTCAAGTGACTCTCCTGCCTCAGCCTCCCGAGTAGCTGGGACTACAGGCGCCCGCCACCACGTCTGGCTAATTTTTTGTATTTTTAGTAGAGATGGGTTTTCACCGTGTTAGCCAGGATGGTCTCAATCTCCTGACCTCGTGATTCACCCGCCTCAGCCTCCCAAAGTGCTGGGATTACAGGCGTGAGCCACTGCACCCGGCCCCAGGGCTAATACTTTTTTCCAGAAAAGATTCAGCCACAGCAGAGGCTATGAAAGCATGACTGCTCGGTGGTGCCAGCTGTCAGGGTTGGGCAGTGGTCAGTCCTGCCCATGTCTTCCCCTGGTTTCTGCATAGTCCAAGACAGGGCCCCTGGGCCTGGCCTCCAACTCCTGCCCCACCTTGGTCAACCTCCCAGAGGAGAGGGCTGCAGACAAGAGGGGTTTCCAAGGGACGGCAACTTTTGCCAGCCATGGAGGAGCACCAGGGTGAGAGGTGAGACTCTCAGAGCTGACGGAGGGGCTGGATGAGGGGCAGTGGGATGGGGGCTGGCTGGGCTACTTCCAGAACTGTCCAGCCCAGTAGAGGATGCATTCAAACCATCCGCACATCCACCCCTCAGCCCCACGGCCAGGGGCTGCTTTCCCTTTCCGGCCCCACCTCCCCATCCGGGGAAGGGACTGGCCTGCCTGTACCCAGCAGCTTCCGCGAAGATGCAGGCTGTTCATTGGCTCCATTTTTAACCTTCCTTAGTCCCAGCAGCCCCAGCAAAAGCTCTTCGGTGAGTGCCTGCGCAATCTGCCCAGCAGGGCTGCAGCAGTCCATAGGCAGTGCAGAGCCCTGGCTTCCTTCCGGGACTCCTGCCAAGGCTCAGCCCCACTGCAGCTGTCCAAGGCCATGGCCTCTGCGGCTTCTGCCTGGCCAGCATCTGTTCTTCTCTCTGACAACAGAAGCCATTTGTCCTTCCTCTCTTGCCCGTGGTAGGAGGACATGGCCCTGGTGCCACTTGGGGAAGGAGTTGTGTTGGTCTGTGACAGCTGGGATGGCGTGTGATCCAGGCCCAGTCACTCAGTGCCTCTCATCTCCCTGGCCTCTGGGATAAATCCATGGGCAGCCATGACACCTGGGTGGGCCACCAGACTCAGTTCGTGGGACATTTATTTGAACTGTCTGAGCAGAGCCTGTCTCTCTGCTCAGGGCAAGGTAACGACAGGAGGTAAGTGTGGAGCTGGTGGGGACTTTCTTGTGAAAGGAGCCCACATGGAGGAAACAGAGCCAAGAGTCACAGAGACCGAGACCATGTCCCACATCCTGCCATGCCTGAAGCCCACCTTGGGCTTTTTTTTTTTTTTTTTTGAGACGGAGTCTCGCTCTGTTGCCCAGGCTGGAGTGCAGCGGCATGATCTTGGCTCACCGCAACCTCTGCCTCCTGGGTTCAAGTGATTCTCCTGCCTCAGCCTCTTGAGTAGCTGGGACTACAGGCACCTGCCGCCACACCTAGCTAATTTTTTTTTTTTTCTGTATTTTTAGTAGAGACGGGGTTTCACCATGTTAGCTAGGACGGTCTTGATCTGACCTCGTGATCAGCCCCTTTCAGCCTCCCAAAGTGCTGGGATTACAGTTGTGAGCCACTGTACCCGGCCAGCATTTTTTAAATTTTTTTGAGACGAGTCTTACTCTGTCACCTAGGCTGGAGTACAGTGGCGTGATCTCAGCTCACTGCAGCCTTCGCCTCCTGGATTCAAGCAATTCTCCCTCCTCAGTCTCCCAAGTAGCTGGGACTACAGGCATGTGCCACCACGCCCAGCTAATTTTTGTATTTTTAGTAGAGACAGGGTTTCACCATGTTGGCCAGGCTGGTCTCGAACTCCTGACTTCAAGTGATCTGCCCGCTTCAGCCTCCCAAAGTGCTGGGATTACAGGCATAAGCCACCATGCCTGGCTATCCCAGGGCTTTTTATTTACAGAAGCAAATGCATTTTCTGAGTCTTTAAGTCTGAGTTGGGTTTCCGCGCTTGCGATAGAAAGAACCTAACGCTCCAGGCTCTGAAGCGCATCATCACCAGCTGGTGCTGGCTTGGTTTTCATCACTGGCTTTCCACACAGGCTGACCAGAGGGCAGATGTGGGCAGGGTCCTTATTGGCCGCGAGATGCTGGGGCATCACTTTCCTGACAGCCTCATCTGTAAAATGGGCCTAATGCGCCCCAGGCTGGTATGTGGAGGGGACAGCTGGTCTAAAACTCAACAGCAGGAGGGACTGGAGAATATTCTGACATGGGGCGCAGGTGCCAAGGCCTGGAGGAAGGAGCAAGCCAGGGAGAGCAAAGTCTGAGGGCTGAAGTAGGATGAGGGAGGCCCTGGGCCATGGGCCTGGGGCAGGGAGGAGGCGGGTTTAGGATCGGGTTTAGAGCATCTCTGCCTGCTGAGTGAAGGAGGGGCTGGGGCTAGAGGGAGAGTCATGGGTCTGGATCGAGCTGGAATCAGGGGCTTGCAGTCCAGTGGTTGCGTTCTGCGCGATTGGGAGGGTGGCATGCATGGGCCATGCTGATGTTTGGATGGAGGGGGGACTGCTGACATAAAGGGAGCACTCAGCCCCTGGGGTTTGTGCGTGACCCATGTGGGTGACTTGCCTGAGATGAGGGAGGCTGCAGGGAGAAGGAAGTAGAGGGTGGTGGAAGGTAAGAGCAGCAGGAAGCCCAGAGACAGGAGGGGGCTTAGAAGCCCAGAGGACAGCATTTCAGGAGACAAGGGTCAACGGGTGGTCTGGGGTGCACAGGGAGGGGAGGAGCCCAGGGAACCCATGGTGTGCTGAGCCGACACACCCAGGACAGGGGTGTGAATGCAGAAGCCAGCCTGCACCAACACCTTTGACCTCAGACCCAGCAATTACCCTAAGTAGCTAACCCAGCAATAAAGCAGTGATCAATACAGCACCTGCCAGAGAGAGGATGCTCCCACACTGCCGAGAGGCTGGGAAGGAGACACACCCCGCCACAGGGCGCCGGGTAGGCAAACTGTGGTCTCTCCATTTGAGGAATACTGAAAGGGACCCTGAGGAAGAAGCTCTGAGCTGCTGAAGGAGAGAAGCCAAACGATGCACACTATACTTCAGATGAATGGGTCTTTGCAAAAGAAAAATGTACATCTCCATGTACCCAGAGATAAGTCGTGTACATTAAATGACAGCGGACTCGTGATCTGGAACTGGGGGAGTGAGAGGTGTCAGTTTCCTCCTTTACCCTGTCTACATTTCTGGCTTTGCGTCTATCAACAAGTTTTTATTACTTTTACCAACAGAAAGAAAAGTATAAAGGAAAGGAAAGGCCAGGCGAGTGGGCGGAGAGGAGGTGGAGTGCAGGGATGGAGCCGCCGGCTAGGCAGGGGCACAGGGAGGGGAGGTGGCACGTCCACTGGCAGCTCTGGGGGAAAGCCAGCAGCCAATTACACAAAAAGGTAGTGGGCACAGCTGCCTCTCTCTCCAGCCACTCAGTCTGCGGAGGTAATAACAAGTAGAAGCATTTAGGGCACGCTTGAATTCGACAAAGAGCAGGTCTGATTGACTCCAAGTCAGCTGTCCACACGCAGGCTGGCGGAAAGGGTGGCCTGGCCGCTGCTTTCAGATTTATGACAGCCACAAAGTCGCCTCTTTCCTGAAACCAGTGCCACCACTGCTGCTGTTTGGGACGAGCTCCACGACCCAAAGCAGTCAGAAGACAAACTGGCCTGTGCACCATGCTTTAGTTTGCAGTCAGACTAACATGTGCACAGTACTTTACAGTTTGCAGTCTGATGCGTACCTCACCTCACAGTTCGCAGAGTCCTTTCAGAGATGTCATTGCTCCCGAGTCCCAGTTCCCTGCCCAGCAATGCCGGGAGCAAAGCCACTGCCCTAGACTGGCCATCGGTGGCAGGACCCCAGGGCCTGGCTCCTGTCCAAGGAACGGCCAAACCCATTGCCACAAGCAGGGGCCCTGGTGCCTCCAGCTTTTCTTTTCAGCCATCATTGGTGTGGTTGTGTTGTTTACCTTTTTTACTGGAGCATAACGTACATCCTGAAAAGCACACATACTTGAAGCGTGCAGCTAGATGAGATCTCCCAAGTGAACCAGGCCACCAACATCCAGCTTCAGAAGCAGAACATTTCCAGACCCTGAAAAGCCCACCTGTGCCCCTCTTCACTCACTAACCCCTTAATTTCAATTGCAAAGAAACACCAAGAGGGATCACCACGCAGGGCACTATCAATCACTGTTCACACGAAACTCGAAATGCGTCATGCCCAGGTGGGTACCTGTCCTAAATGCAGGAGCAAGATGAACAGGAACCCCATGTGGCTGCAGAGAACTAGCCTGGGGCTCTGCCCCTCCCATCACTGGCGGCCAGGCAGTGCCTCCCCAGGATGTGCCAGTCCTGCTGGGCTGCAATCCCACCCAGATCAGGGACACAAGAAACGGCAGCTACCAGGTACACATAACGACTTAAAAAATTCTCATAGAAATGCCTTTAAAACATACTTGAGTGTTTAAAGCAAACATAATATTGTAATGTGGGGTTTATAAATATGTGGAAAAGAGATGTATGACAACAATAGCATTGTTGTGGGTTGGACTGAGTCCCTCCTAAACAGATGACTGAAGTCCTCATCTCCAATATCTCCAAAACGAGGCCTTATTTGGAAATAGGGTCACTGAAAATGTAATGAGTTAAGAGGAGGCCACAATGGAGCAGAGTGGAGTGGATCCTAATCCACCATGACTAGCGTCCTTAGAAGACGCCGGCACACAGAAGAGCACCATGTGACAAGGAAGGCAGAGACTGGAGTGACGCGACTTCAAGCCAAGGAATGCAAAAGATTTCTTTCTTTTTTGAGACGGAGTCTCGCTCTGTTCCCCAGGCTGGAGTGCAGTGGCGCGATCTCCACTCACTGCAAGCTCCGTCTCCCAGGTTCCCGCCATTCTCCTGTCTCAGCCTCCCGAGTAGGTGGGGCTATAGGTGCCACCACCACGCCCTGCTAATTTTTTGTATTTTTAGTAGAGACGGGGTTTCACCGTGTTAGCCAGGATGGTCTCGATCTCCTGACCTCGTGATCTGCCCACCTCGGCCTCCCAAACTGCTGGGATTACAGGCATGAGCCACCGCGCCCAGCCAACTTTTGCAAGTTTAAGTAAAGCCTGAGGCCGGGGGGTGGTGGCCATTGGTGGGGATTACAGAGTGCCGATTGGTCCATTTTACAGAGTGCCGATTGGTCCATTTTACAGAGTGCTGATTGGTCCATTGTACAGAGTGCTGATTGGTCCATTTTGAATCAGCACTCTACATGTATTTTCAATCATCCAATTCAAAATAAGTCAGAAAAAAAAGATACAAGGAAGAACATATGAAACAATTACAAAATAAAGGCTAGGCACAATGGCTCACGCCTGTAATTCTAGCACTTTGGGAGGCCGAGGCACCTGAGGTCGGGAGTTCAAGACCAGCCTGACCAACATGGAGAAATTCTGTCTCTACTAAAAATACAAAATTAGCTGGGCGTGGTAGCGTGTGCCTGTAATCCAGCTACTCAGGAGGCTGAGGCAGGAGAATTGCTTGAACCCAGGAGGCAGAGGTTGTGGTGAGCCAAGATGGCACCATTGCACTCCAGCCTGGGCAAGAAGAGCAAAACTCCATCTCAAAAAAAAAAATAAATAGATTTCAGAATAGATTTCAGATCAAATAAATAAATAAATAGCAGGCCGGGCATGGTGGCTCATGCCTGTAATCCCAGCACTTTGGGAGGCCAAGGCTGGCAGATCTTTTGAGGTCAGGGGTTTGAGACCAGCCTGGTCAACATGGTAAAACCCCATCTTTACTAAAAATACAAAAATTAGCTGGGCATGGTGGCATATGCCTGTAATCCCAGCTACTCAGGAGGCTGAGGTGCAAGAATCACTTCAACCTGGAAGATGAAGGTTGCAGTGAGCAGAGATTGTACCACTGCAATCCAGCCTGGGCAACAGAGTGAGACTCCATCTTGAAATAAATAAATAAATATAAATAAATCGAAGGCGGTGAATTTAAATCCAACAATATCTATAATCACATTAAATGTAAATGTTCTAAACAATCCAATTAAAAGGCAGAGATTTGGGCTGGGTGCAGTGGCTCACGTCTGTAATCCCAGCACTTTGGGAGGCCTAGGTGGGTGGATCACCTGAGGTCAGGAGTTCGAGACCAGCCTGACCAACATGGTGAAACCTTGTCTCTACTAAAAAAATACAAATATTAGCCAGGCATGGTGATGGGCACCTGTAATCCCACCTGCTCGGGAGGCTGAGGCAGGAGAATCGCTTGAACATGGGAAGTGGAGGTTGCAGTAAGCCGAGATCGTGCCATTGCACTCCAGCCTGAGTGACAGAGCAAGACTCCATCTTAATAAATAAACAAACAAACAAATAAATAAATAAATAAATAAATAAATAAAAAGGCAGAGATTTTCAGGTTGGATATGAAAGCAAGAACCACATAAATGTTGTCTACAAGAACCCAAGAGCACTGGTACAGCTATATTATTTTATCTATATTATTATCAGAATAGATTTCAGATCAAAGAATAGGATAGTAAAGAAGGCCATTCCATAATGACAAAGGGGTCATCCATAAAGATAATATAACCATCTTAAGCATGTATTCACCTAATAACAGAGCTTCAAAACACATGAAGCAAGAACTGACAGAACTGCGAGAATAAACAAATTCTGTAGTTGAGATTTTTGTCATCTGTTTCTCAATAATGGATAAAACAGGCAGACAGAAAATCAGGAAGGATACAGAACACGTAAACAATATTACCAGGCTGGGCGCGGTGGCTCAAGCCTGTAATCCCAGCACTTTGGGAGGCCGAGACGGGCGGATCACGAGGTCAGGAGATCGAGACCATCCTGGCTAATACGGTGAAACCCTGTCTCTACTTAAAATACAAAAAACTAGCCGGGCGACGAGGTGGGCGCCTGTAGTCCCAGCTACTCGGGAGGCTGAGGCAGGAGAATGGCGTAAACCCGGGAGGCGGAGCTTGCAGTGAGCTGAGATCCGGCCACTGCACTCCAGCCTGGGTGGCAGAGCAAAACCCCCCTCCTCAAAAAAAAAAAAAAAAAAAAAAAATTACTAAACAACATAACCCGTTTGCTATTTATGAAACCCTTCACACAACAACAGTGGAACTCACATGCATGTCAAATGTATATTTAATAAGATAGATCCACATTCGGGACCACAAAAACATGTCTCAGTAAGTTTTTAAAAAATGGATTCAAGTCATAGAAAATATGTTCTTTAACCACAAAGGAATTAAATTAGATATCATTAACAAGAAAAGTCCCCAAATATTTGGAAACTAAATAATAATACACTACCAAATAATGTATAGGTGAAAGAAAAAATAATAAAGGGAGCTAAAAAGTATTTTGATCTGAATAAAAATGAAAACACAACCTATCAAAGTATGTGAGATACAGCTAAAGCAGTACTTACAGGAAAATTTATAGTAGTAAAATGCCTATATTCAAAATGATAGATCTCAAATCATATGACCTTAGCTTCCACTTTAAGAAACTAAAACAAGAAAAGCAAATGGAACCTAAAGTAAGCAGAAGAAAGGAAATTATAATATTCAGAGCAGCCATCAATGGGGTACAGAAGAAAACCAATAGAGCAAGACAATAAAACTAAAAGCTGGTTCTCTGAGAAGATAAAAAAATTTAATAAACCTCTAGTCAGACTAATCAGGAAAAAAGAGAATATACAAATTACCAATATCACAAATGAGACAGGTGATATTACTAAAGTTCTTAAGATATTTATTAAAAGGAGGCCAGGTACAGTGACTCACGCCTGTAATCCCAGAACTTTGGGAGGCTGAGGTGGGCGGATCATGAGGTCAGGAGTTTGAGACTAGCCTGGCCAACATGGTGAAACCCCATCTCTACTAAAAATATAAAAATTAGCAGGGCATGGTGGTGGTGTGTGCCTGTAATCCCAGCTACTCAGGAGGCTGAGGCAGGAGAATCACCTTTACCCAGGAGGTGGAGGTTTCTATGAGCCAAGATTGTGCCATTGCACTCCAGCCTGGGTGACAAAAGCGAAGCTCCATCTAAAAAAAATTAATTAATTAATTAATTAATTAAAAGGATAATAAGAAAATGTCATGGACAAGTTTATGCCAATCCATTGAAAATTTAGATGACAAATTATTCAAATTATACAAACTACCAAATCTCACAAAAAATAGATAACCTGAATAACTGTATCAAAGAAATTTAAACTGGAGTTAAAAACCTTCTCATAAGGAACAAGGCCAAACGTGGTGGTTCATACCTATAAACCCAGCATTTTGGGAGGCTGAGGTGGGCAGATAACTTGAGTCCAGTAGTTCAAGACCAGCCTGGGCAACATGGCACGACCCTGTCTCTCCAAAAAATACAAAAATTAGCCAGGCATGGTGGTGCACACCTGTGGTCCCAGCTACTTGGGAGGTTAGGTGGGCAGACTGATTGAGCCTGGGAGGTCGAGGTTGCAGTGAGCTAAGATCACACCACCGCATTCCAGTCTGGGTGACAGAGCCAGGCCCTATCTCCACAAAAAGTTAAGAAAACAAAACAAAGCAAGACAAGAATGCTCGCTTTTACCACTGCTATTCAACATTGTACTAGATGTTCTAACTAGAGCAATTAGGCAAGAAAAAGAAATAAATGGCATTCACATTAAAAAGAAGTAGTAAAACAATCTCTATTCACAGGTGGCATGATCCCATATATACAAAATCCTAAAGAATCCACAAAGAAACTATTAGAGCTAAAAAACAAATTCAGCAAAGTTGCAGAATAAAAGATCAACACACAAATATTAGCTGTATTTCTATACATCATCTATTAATGCTCTGAAAATGAATTAAGAAAACAATTACATTTATAGTAGCATCCAAAAGAATAACATACCTAGGAATAAATTTAACCAAGAAGAGAAAGATCTGTAGACTGAAAACTATAAAATATTATTTAAGATAAATTAAAGAAAGTCTAAATAAATGGAAATACATTTGTGTTCATGGGTTCTAAGATTTAATATGGTAAAGATGCCAATACTAACCAAAGTGATTTACAGATTCAATGCAATCTCTAGCAAAATTCCAACATCCTATTTTTTTCCAGAAATCAAAATACCCATCCTGGCCAGGTGCAGTGGCTCATGTCTATAATCCCAGCACTTTGGGAGGCTGAGGCAGGCTGGATCAGTTGAGGTCAGGAGTTCAAGACCAGCCTGGCCAACATAGTGAAACCTCGTCTCTACTAAATATACAAAAATTAGCTGGGTGCGGTGGCACATGCCTGTAATCCCAGCTACTCGGGAAGCTGAGGCAGAAGGTGTAGGTTGCAGTGAGCCAAGATCGTGCCACTGCACTCCAGTCTGGGTGACAGAGCAAGACTCAGTCTAAAAAAAAAAACCCATCCTAAAATACATATGGAATTGCAAGGGTCACTAAATAGCCAAAACAGTCTTGAAAAAGAACAAAGTTGAAGGACTCACACTTCCCGATTTCAAAACTTACTACAAAGCTACAGTAATCAAAACAATGTGGTACTGGCCAGTTGATTTTTGAAAAGGGAGCCAACATCTTTGGACCCCTACCCTACCTCTTACCATGTATAATTATTAATTCAAAATGGATCAGAGACCTCTATATATGAGCTAAAACTATAAAACTCTCAGGAGAAAACCTGGGGGGAAACATGGATTTGGCAATGGATTATCAGATACAACCCCAAAAGTGTAAGAAACAAAAGAAAAAACAGATAAACTAGACTTCATCAAAATTGAAAACCTGTGTGCATCAAAGGACATTATAAGGACAGTGAAAAGACAAACTACAAAATGGAAGAAAAATTTAACCCAAAGGGGCCGGGCACGGTAGCTCACACCTGTAAGCCCAGCACTTTGGGAGGCTGAGGCGGGCAGATCACAAGGTCAGGAGATCAAGACCATCCTGGCTAACACAGTGAAACCCCGTCTCTACTAAAAATACAAAAAAAAAAAAAAAAAAAAAAAATTAGGTGGGCATGGGGGGGGGGGCCTGGAGTCCCAGCTACTCGGGAGGCTGAGGCAGGAGAATGGTGTGAACCTGGGAGGTGGAGGTTGCAGTGAGCCAAGATCATGTCACTGCACTCCACCCTGAGTGACATGGCAAGACTCTGTCTCCAAAAAAAAAAAAAAAAAAAAAAAATTTAATCAAAAGAAGAAAGACTTGCACACTGAAAACTATAAAATATTAAGAGAAATTAAAGAAAATGTAAATAAATGGAGAGATATTCACAAATTTACATATCTGTAAGAGTCTAGTATTTTGAACATATAAATAACTCCTATAACTTAACAAAGAAAATACAAATACCCCAATTTTTTAAGAAGCAGGCAAAAGACTTGAATAGACAGTTTTCCAAAACTGTCACACAAATGGCCAAGAAGAATATAAAAAGGTATTCCACATTATTAGTCATTAGGAAAATGCAAATCACAAGACAATGAAATACCACTTCACACCCACGAGGATGGCCCTAATCAACAAAACAGAAAGTAGTAAGTGTTGGCAAGGATGTGGAGAAACTGGAAACCTTGTGTGTTGCTGGTGGGAATGTGAAAGGACAGTTTGATGATTCCTCAAAAAGTCAACTATGGCATTACCAAATGACCCAGCAATTCCACTCCCAGTTACATGCCCCAAATAACTGAAAACAGATCCTCAAACAAATATTTGCACATGAGTGTTCATAGCAGGACTATCTTCAATAGCCAAAAGGGGGAAACAACTCACATGTCCATCAACAGATGCATGGATAAATAGCTGTGATACAGACATACAATGGAATATATTCAGCCATAAAAAGGAATCAAGTACAGATACATGTCAGCGCATAAATGAACCTCAGAAACATTATGTTATGTGAAAGCCGCTTGACACAAAAGGCCACATGCCACAGGATTCCATTTATATGAAATATCCAGAAAGGTACATCCATAGAGAAAGAACACAGGCTGCTGGTTGTCATGGCAGGAGAGGGTAGTAGTGAGTAACTGCTTAATGAGTATGAAATGTTCTTTGTGGGTGATGAAAATGTTTTAGAACTAGACAGAAGTGGCAGTTACAGAACCTCTACAATTTATCATATTAATAGACTAAAGGAAAAACCACATAATCATCTCATAGATGTGAGAAAGCATTGACGAAATCCAAAATCCATTCCCAATACAAACTCTTAGCCAACTAATAATAGAAGTTCCCCAACTGGATAAAAGGCATCTGTGAGAAACCTGCAGCTTATATCATACTTAACAGCGAAAACTGGAATACTTTCTCCTAAGATCAGTAAAAGGCAAGATGATCCACTTCCTTTCTTTCTTTTACAATTTCAACGTTTATTTTAGATTCAGAGGGTACATGTGCAGGTTTGTTACATGGGTATACGGCATGATGCTGAGGCTTGGGGTACAAATGATCCTGTCCCCCAGGTACCGAGCATAGTACCCAATAGTTAGTTTTTCAACCCTTGTCTTCCTCCTTCCCTCCCCTCAGTAGTCCCCAGTGTCTACTGTTGCCACCTTTATGTCCACGAATACCCAGCGATCCACTTTCAATACTTCTCTTCAACATCGTATGGGAGGTTCAGTCTAGTATAATAAGACAAAAAAAAAAAAAAAAAAAAAAAAAAAAAAAAAAAACACCCAAGCATCCATATTGAAAAGGAAGGAATAAAACCGTTTTTATCTGCAAGTGGTGTGATAATCTATGTAGGAAATTCTACAGAATCTGTACAAAGAGCACTGTAATGAATAAGTGATTCCAGCAAGATTCCAAGATATGAGATCAATATGTAAGCATCAATTGTATTTCTACCTATCAGCAACAAAATGTTGGAAATGGAAATTTAAAAATACTATTTACACTACATACAAAATGAAATACTCAAGGCTAAATCTGAGCAAAGATGTACAAGAGCTGTAGATGGAAAACTGCAAAACACTGCTGAGAGAAATTAAAATCATAGATAAGTGTCTGTGTGTTAGAAAACTCAGTATTATTAAGATGTCCATTTTCCCAGGTCGATCTATAGACTTTAGAAATTGATAAGATGATTCTAAAATTTATTTCAAAATGCCAAGAACTGGAAGAGCCAAAAGTATTTTGAAAAAGTAGAACAAAGTTGAAGTGCTTGTGCTAACTGTCTTCAAGACTTATTTAAAGCTACAAAATCAAGAGAATGGGGTAATGGCATCAAGATGGGCAAAGATCAGCTGAATACAGAGTCTAGAAATACAGTCACAAATATATATGGTCAAGGGAAATTTTTTTTTTTTTGAGACGGAGTCTCGCTCTGTCGCCCAGGCTGGAGTGCAGTGGAGCGATCTCGGCTCACTGCAAGCTCCGCCTCCCAGGTTCATGCCATTCTCCTGCCTCAGCTTCCTGGGCAGCTGGGACTACAGGCGTCCACCACCACGTCTGGCTATTTTGTTTTGTATTTTTAGTAGAGATGGGGTTTCACCATGTTAGCCAGGATGGTCTCGATCTCCTGACCTCGTGATCTGCCTGCCTTGGCCTCCCAAAGTGCTGGGATTACAGGTGTGAGCCACTGCACCTGGCCAGTCAAGGGAATTTTAAAGAAGATGCAAATGCAATTCAGTGGAGAAAGATGGTTATTTCGGCCCAGCCTGGTGGCTCACATCTGGTGGCTCTCGCCTGTAATCCCAGCACTTTGGGAGGCTGAGGTGGGTGGATCACCTGAGGTCAGGAGTTCGAGACCAGCCTGGCCAAAATGGTGAAACCCCCATCTCTACTAAAAATACAAAAAATTAGCCGGGCATGGTGGCAGGCACCTGTAATCCCAGCTACTTGGGAAGCTGAGGCAGGAGAATCTCTTGAACCCGGGAGGCAGAGGTTGCAATGAGCCGAGATTACGCCACTGCACTCCAGCCTGGGCAACAAGAGCAAAACTCCATCTCAAAAATAAATAAATAAATAAATAAATAAAATAAATAGTTATTTCAAGGAAATGGTGCTGGAACAGTTACTTCATGCAAAAAAGAAACCTGATGTTGATCCATTCTTCCCACCAAAGGCAAAAATCAACTAAAAACTGATCACAGGGCCAGGCGCAGTGGCTCCTGTAAGTAATTCCAACACTTTGGGAGGCCGAGGTATTAATAGGAGGATCGTTTGAGGCCAGGAGTTGGAGACCAGCCTGGGCAACACAGTGAGACTCCATCTCTACAAAAATAATAATAATAATTAGCCAGGCACGGTGGTACATGCCTGTGGTCCCAACTACTTGGGGGGCTGTAGTAGGAGAATTGCTTGAGCAAGGCTGCAGTGAGCTGTGATCGCACCACTGCCCTCCAGCCTAGGTGACACAGCGAGACCCTGTCTCAAAAATAATAATAATAATAATAATAATAATAACAGAAACAGTAAAACCTACAACTATCAAGTTTCTAGAAGAAAATGTAGGAGAAAATCTATAAATTGGAGTTAGGTAAAAATTCCTGAAACACCAAAACATGATTTTAAAAATTGATGAAGTGGACTGAATTGAAATGAAGAACTTGTGCTCTTCAAAGGACACCCCTGAGAGTAAAATGGCAGCCAGGTATTGGGTGGAAAATTTATAGATTACCTATTTGATGAAAAGAACTCTCAGAAAACAGTAAGAAAATGAACCCGATAGGCCGGGCGCGGTGGCTCAAGCCTGTAATCCCAGCACTTTGGGAGGCCGAGACGGGCGAATCACAAGGTCAGGAGATCGAGACCATCCTGGCTAACACGGTGAAACCCCATCTCTACTAAAGAATACAAAAAATTAGCTGGGCGAGGTGGCGGGCGCCTGTAGTCCCAGCTACTCGAGAGGCTGAGGCAGGAGAATGGCGTAAACCCAGGAGGCGGAGCTTGCAGTGAGCTGAGATCCGGCCATTGCACTCCAGCCTGGGCGACAGAGCGAGACTCCGTCTCAAAAAAAAAAAAAAAAAAGAAAATGAACCCGATTAAAAATGTGCAAAATATATGAACTGACAGTTCATCAAAGATTTACAGATGGCAAAAAGGCATAAGAAATGATGCCTCATATCATTAGTCATCTGGGAAATGAAAACTGAAATCACAATGAGATACTCCTGTATGCCTGTTAGAATGGCTAAAATTTAAAGACTGACAATACCAGATGCAGCATGAATGGAAAGCAACTGGAATTGCCATACATTGCCAGAGAAAACGTATTGGTTCAACCACATTGGAATAGAATTTGGCAGTTTCTTAAAACATTAAATGTGAACCTACCATTTAATCTGGCCATTTCACTCATCGGTATTTATCCAAGAAAAGTGAGACACATGTCCACACAAAGACTTACTTATAAATGTTCACAGTGGCCTTATTATTATTATTATTATTATTATTATTATTATTATTGAGACAGAGTCTTGCTCTGTCGCCCAGGCTGGAGTGCAGTGGCACGATCTCGGCTCACTGCAAGCTCCACCTCCCAGGTTCATGCCATTCTCCTGCCTCAGCCTCCTAAGTAGCCAGGACTACAGGCACCCGCCACCATGCCTGGCTAATTTTTTGTATTTTGAGTAGAGATGGGGTTTCACTGTGTTAGCCAGGATGGTCTCTATCTCCTGACCTCGTGATCCGCCCGCCTCAGCCTCCCAAAGTGCTGGGATTACAGGCGTGAGCCCCCCTGCCCGGCCACAGTGGCTTTATTTATAAGAGTCTCAAAGAGTGAGCCACCAGAACGTCCATCAGCAGATGCAATGGATCTGTGGATTAGTTTCTTATCGCCGTGTAACAAGTTAGCCCAATGTAATGATGTAAAAGCAACATAAATGTAACATCTCCTAGTTCCTAAGGGTCAGGATTCTGGAACGTACTTGTTGGGCCTCTGCTCAGGGGCTCACAGGCTGAGATCATGGTGTCCGTCAGGACTGCTCTCTCATCCCAGCCTGGGCATCCTCTTCCATGCTCACTGGCTATTGGCAGCATGCATTTTCTTGTGGCTGTAAGTCTCAGGACCTCAGCTGTGAGTGGCCACCCACTTTCTCCCAACACAGCAGTTCACTTCCTCAAGGCCAAAAGCAGTCTCTCGCTAGCTTCATGTCTGTCTGACATCAGGAAGGACCCTGCGCTTTGAAAGGTTTGACCGATTTAGTCAGGTCCACCTGGGACATCTCCCTTTTGGTTAACTAAAAGTCAACTGACTAGTGACCTTAATCACATGGGAAAAAATCCTTTCTGCCATATAAAATGCCTAATAACCTAACATCCCCTTGCATCCAGAGGTTCCTGCCCCACCCAAGGGAAGGGCATATATACCACAGGGCGGGAATCCTGGGGCCACCTTGGAACCCACACAATGGAAACACAGCTCAGCAATGGACAGGAAGAAGCCGCTGACACCCACAACACGGATACATTCTAAACGAATCACGCCGGGTGAAAGCAGAGGGACAGATGAGCTCAGCGTCCTCACTGGGGTGAGGCTCTCACGAGTGTTCACATAGGCTGACACATGTTATGTTTACTGTATACCAATTACACAGCCGCTCGAAAAAAGAGGCCTATAAAACCTGGTGTTTGATATAGTTATTGGAAAACATTTAAATGTGTTTTTCAACTGTAATTTTCATGAAATCTATATATATAGATCAATCATTTCTCATGAAAACAACACTGGAACTGATGAGCTATAAGCACAAACTACACGCCAATTTCAAAGACAGCATGAAAAGAAAATGTAAAATAAATCATTAGTAACTTATAGTGACTATATGTAGAAATGACAATAGGTTGGATATACTGGGTTAAATAAAATATCTTCTTAATGTTAATTTCACCTTTTTAACGTGGCTACTAGAAAATTTCAAATTAGGTTAGGGGCCCTCATAGTATTTTGACAGGACAGAGCCTGCTACAGATCTGACTACCCTGGGAGGAAAGTCGGGGAGGGACATGCAAGGTAAGTGACATCCTAAGGATAGAAATAGCCCAGCCAGGACAGGGGGACTGTTCCCATCCCCTAACACACCAACAGAGTGAAGACCAAAAGCAAGTAAAACCAACCAACCAAACAAAAAGAACCATTATAGAAGAAAAGAGACTTAAGAGATATAAAAATCAAATGCAACATGCGGGATGTGGATCTTTCCAGATTTGAACAAACCAACTGTTAAAAGATATTTTTGAAGTAATGGGGGCATCTGATTACAGACTGGCCACCAGATGACACTAAGAAATTATTATGAATTTTATGAGATGTGTCAACTGGCAGGAAGGTTAGGCAGACAAAGTCCGCATCAGTCCGGCAGGAATCCGCACTGTGTCTCGGATTTGCTGTAAGCACCTAATAGGGTTGGGGTGGCGATCGAGGAGGATGGGCCGGGCACTGCAGCCCTGGGAGCCGGGAGACGGGCGTGCGGTGATTCACATTCTTCCTATTCTGTATGGTGCTTTTTGTTTGTTTGCTTGTTTTCTGTGTGAAAAGGTTGAAAAAAAGAGATTCTTTCTCCCTGAAAGTCCACTGGGCCTGGATGCGGTGACCCTGGGGTGTCCTCCCTGCTTGCAGAGAGCAGGGCCCCTGGGCCTTCCTCCCTGTGTGAGCCGGACGGGGAGGGCAGCCGAACACGCCGGGCTTGGCGCTCCTCTCTCTCCTCATTAAGGTGAGTGGCAACACCACAGATCGCGTTCATTATCTGAAATGTGCGACTGTCAACGGCACTGCTCATGAAATTGGTTACAGCGCAATAACCTAATTTGTTCCTCTTTCTTATACTCGTTGTTTGCAAAATAGAAGTACATTTTCCCCGGCAAACGTTTCAAGAACAGTGACATGCAGACACTTAAGGTCCTTTTCATCATCCAAAGTACTGATACACTTTGGCTGCACCCAAGCAGAAGCATCTGCACAAATCACAGGCCATGGGGGCTACGCTCAAGTCTCAGGAGCAGCTGTCACACTCTCGCCTCACCCTTTTCAAATCCCTTCCACAATCCACCTTGCGCACGTTCACAAAAACCACCGAGTGTACCATTTTTATTCTCAAGGGGCTTGTCAGCCCGGTGGTCAGAAGTGCTAAGCTGGAGAAAACCCCCCTGTGGTCAGGACACTGCCACTTCCCAGGTGGCTGATGGGCCCTACGGTCAGATACTCCAGTCCTGGAAAGTGAGGCTGTTTTATGGGAGTTTGTCACAGGAGATGCCATCTCCCTACAGGGCTCTGGAGCCTGCCTGATCTTCTCGAAGGATTCCAAGCCAGCCCTCTCTCCCCAGCCCACGTGCAGTGGTGGTGGCCAAGGCGGTGGAGCGTGCCGAGTGACCTGCTGCAGCTCAGAGCTGTGGCTTCTCCTGGTTCCTCCGCCTGCCTCTCTTGTGCTTCAGGTCTGCTGAAGGTTGACAGGGAAACCGGGAAATGGCTGGTGAGGAAGGCCCGGTGCCCTCCTGTACCGAGGCCATGCTTCCCCTCTGCCTGCAGGATGGCGACCAGGGTGGGGCCCAGTGCCTGCTGCAGAGGACAGCCTGGAATTGCAGGGCCTCTCAAGCTAGGGGCCTTGACCTTGGGTCCTCCCTCCTCTCCTTCTCCAAACACACCTTCTCCAAACACACACGTGGCCTGACTCCTGTTTGACCTTGGAGAGCAGCTGGGATATCGAGCCCTCCTGCCAGTGTCCCTGGAGCTGACTCCCACTGCAGTCCTCACACAGACTTGGCTCAGGGACACCTTGAGGGACCCTGCAGGGAGGTGCCCTGAGGCCCAGGGGCCTAACTTAGTGGTCTCCAAACTGAGAAGGGCATCTGCAGAGCAGAGACCAACAGGAGGTGTATGAGAAGCAGACATGGGAACTCCTTATAACATGACTGTGAAAATGACTGTGCCATGTAACATTTGCTACATGAAAAGCTTACCTGTAGCGTACACGTGTCAAAAAGCACAACAGACACCTGCAGGCCTGCCACCTGGTGAGGCAGTGCCACGTCAGCAATCACCCATGCATCCTCCCTGCCCACAGATCCCCCCCTTCCAGGTCCCCACTATCTGGAATATTATTAAAAACACTTATTTATTTATTATTAAGGTAGGATTGACAAATAAAAATTGTATTTATGGTGTACAATGTGATGTTTTGATGTACGCAGACATTGTGCAATGGCTAAGTCAAGCTAATTGACCTATCACTTTGCATACTTACCATTTTTTTGTCACGTAGAACTTTTAAAAATTCATTTAAAAACATTTCTTTCTTAACTATTCAATAGAACTCACTAGAGATGCTTCCTGGGCCTGATATGTTCTGTTTGGGAAGCCTATTAATGATACATTCAACTTATTTAACAGAAATAGTATTGTTCAGGGCCGGGAACAGTGGCTCACACCTGTAATCCCAGCGCTTTGAGAGACCAAGGCAGGTGGATCACTTGAGGTCAGGGGTTCAAGACCAGCCTGGCCAACATGGTGAAACCCAGTCCTACTAAAAAAAATAGCAAAAATCTTAGCCGGGCGAGTGGTGGGCGCCTGTAGTGCCAGCTACATCGGGAGCTGAGGCAGGAGAATGGCGTAAACCCGGGAGGCGGAGGCCTTGCAGTGAGCTGAGATCTGGCCTACTGCACTCCAGCCCGGGCGACAGAGCGAGGACTCCGTCTCAAAAAAAAAAAAAAAAAAAAAAAAAAAAATTGACCGGGCGCGGTGCTCAAGCCTAATCCAGCCACTTGTGAGCTGAGATGCGGATCACGAGGTCAGGAGATCGAGAACCATCCCGGCTAACACGGTGAAACTCCGTCCTCTAACTAAAAAATACAAAAAAAAACAGCCGGGGCGAGTGTGGGCAAAGAAAAAAAAAACCACTGTATCCCCAGCTACTCGGGAGGCTGAGGCAGGAGAATGGCATTGAACCAGGAGGCGAGCTGCCTGTGAGCGAGATCCCCAGCCACTTGCACTCCAGCGGCGACCGAGCGAGACTGGCCGTCGAAAAAAAAAATTATATATATATATAATAATATATACAAATTAGCACAGGTGTGTGCCGGGCGACTATAAATACCAGCTACTCAGGAGGCTGAGCGAGAATTGCTTGAACCCGGGAGGAGAGGTTGCAGGAGCTGAGATCCGCCACTACTGCACTCCAGCCCCGGCAACAGTGAGACTTTGTCTCAAAAAAAAAAAAAAAAGAATAGTATTGTTCAGGTTTTCTGTTTCTTCTTATGTCACTCTTGGTAAGTTATGTCTTTTGGGGTGTTTGTACATTTTCTCTGAAGTACATCAAATGTATTGGTATGAGGTTCTTCATAAAAATCCCTTGCTATCCTCGCCACAAGGGGAGAACCGGCAGCGATGGCTCTTTCTCCCTCCTGATAGTGATCATTTGTGCTTTCTCTTTTTTGGTCTTGGTTGGTCATGCTGGCGGGCAATCAACTTTATTCATCTCTTGAAACAGGTATTTCTCTGTTTATCAATCCCCATTCTCACAAGATAAAGTTTAAGGAGAACGTGGCACACCCTGCTTGATAGGAAGCACTCAGTAAAAATTCTATATTTCAAAGCAACACTTAGCTGCAGTATTTCTGAGTAACACCAGGGCAACAATATCCTAAGAGCCTGAGGGTTCCCAGGACCCGACTCCACCCCAAAATGTGGAGCTGGGTGTGCTGCCCGAGGCTGGTGTCAGTGAGGCTCCCCTCAGACCTCACCACGGGGCAGGGCTGCTCTCACTGACGTGCGCCTGTGGCCAGCCTGCCTCTGACTAGCCTCCTCGGTCGGTCCCTCTGCAGCACGATCCCATTCCTGGAGAGTCCCATTTGGGGACGGCGATTCAGGGCCAGGAAGCAGGGGTGCCTTAGGCACACAGGAGCTCTCTGCCTTGCCTCCCTCAGCCAGCAGCCACACACCTGTGAATCACTCAACAATGGCTGGGACAGAGGGGAGCCTGAACCCGGGGACAGCAGAGGGAAACAATGGCGGGATCCAGGGTGCTGCTCAGGGCAGTGGTGGCCCCTGACAGTGGACCCAGGCTGGACAGAGAAGGCCTGGGGTTAGCAGAGAGGTGCTACCGGCTGAGCCCAGCTCAGGCCTGAAACCCATGGCTGCTCAGCACGTGTCTGTTGGGTGGTCCACGTGATGGACAGATGGGAGGCTGTGAGCAGAGAGAGGCCCACAAAGACAGACAGTGAGAGCAGTCCACGCTCAAAAATAGCCCAGACTGTCAACAGCACAAACCCCAGACAGCAGGCTGAGCTCAAGGCCCACCCTGGCTGCACGGCCCTGGGATGCCCCCTTGTGTCCCTGAGCCTCAGTTTCCCCATCTGTAAATCGATGGCAGCTGCTGTGGGAATTACCTGAGGCCACAGGTACTCAGCCAATGGCACTGTGTGGGTGTTTAAACCATCACAGACAGCAATGGTCATTTTACTATGTATTAGTTAGCCAGATTGGCACTTTTGAATACTGTCTGGATTTTAAAACAAACAACTAAACAATTTCCTGACCAAATGACCCGGGTAGAGATTTCCTCTGCAGGGGCATTAATTAGCTGATTCCAAGAGTCTGCACTCCGTCCCACCCTTAGCGACATTCACTGCACGTAAAGCAGAAATGCACCAATTAGGATGCTGCTGTGGGACTAGAAGGCCTTGAACTGGCAACAGTGGTGCCAGTTAGCTTATTCAAAATTAATAAACCAAGGTGACCCCTCCCTTCCTTCCCTCTCTTCCTCTCTTCCCTTCCCCTCCCCTCCCCTCCCTCCTTCCTTCTTTCCCAGATGGGATCTTGTTCTGTAGCCTTGAACCCCTGACCTCAAGCGATTCTCCTACCACAGCCTCCCAAAGCGGTGGGGCTACAGGTATCAGTGACCTCACCTGGCTCATACTAAATTTCTTGAACGTGCATTGGAATTGTGGTTTTGTAGAAGAATTTCCATGTTCTTTTTTTTTTTTTTTTGAGACGGAGTCTCGCTCTGTCGCCCAGGCTGGAGTGCAGTGGCGCGATCTCCACTCACTGCAAGCTCCCCCTCCCGGATTCACGCCATTCTCCTGCCTCAGACTCCCGAGTAGCTGGGACTACAGGCGCCTGCCACCATCCCTGGCTAATTTTGTATTTTAGTAGAGACGGGGTTTCACCGTGTTAGCCAGGATGGTCTCGATCTCCTGACCTTGTGATCCACCCGTCTCAGCCTCCCAAAGTGCTGGGATTACAGGCGTGAGCCACCGTGCCCGGCCAGAATTTCCGTGTTCTAAGGTGATGCTGATGTCTTGATTCCTGTTGCTTACTCTTAAATGGCTTAGTAAAAATAATGAGCAAATGTTCCAAAATGTTAAAAACTGGGCCAGGCGCGGTGGCTCCTGTCTGTAATCTCAGCACTTCGGGAAGTCAAGGCAGGCGGATCACAAGATAAGGAGTTCAAGACCAGCCTGGCCAACATGGTGAAACCCTGTCTCTACTAAAAACACAAAAATTATCTGGGCGTGGTGGCACGTGCCTGTAATCCCAGCTACTCGGATAGGCTGAGGCCAGAGAATTGCTTGAAATGGGTCCTGGGAGACAGTGGTTGCAGTGAGCCGAGATTGCGCCACTGCACTCCAGCCTGAGCTATAGAGCAAGATTCCATCCAAAAAAAATTGATGGATTTATTTAATAGATGAAGAGTACACCATTCTTTATGGAGCTTTCCAAGTAGAAAGGCTGTAGACATCTCTAGGTCCCAGAGATCATGGCAGCCCCTCAATCCAATCCTCTCCTTGCTAAAAGCCAACATGGACTAAGCAGGAGAGTGAATAACACCACCCATGCCCAGGCCCACGCCTCCAGCACCCACGCCCACACCTCCAGCACCCATGCCCATGCCTCCAGCACCCATGCCCATGCCTCCAGCATGAGAGGGGAGCGAATAACACCACCTATGCCCATGCCTCTAGCATGAGTAGGAGACAGGGTGCGCCCTCCTCTAACTGATGCGGGCGAGGAAAGAACACCCCAACCTTCAGAACTGGCTCCAGGGCCCACACTGGCATTGATGGGGTGTGGGCTCAGGGAGAAGCACTGTGGGAATGAGGAGAGGGGAGCTGGGGCCAAGAACTAAGGAAAAAAGAAAGTCCTTTAGCCAAGTGTGGTGGCAGGTGCTTGTGGTCTCAGCTACAGAGGCTGAGGTGGGAGGATCGCTTGAGCCCAGGAGTTGGAGGCAGCGGTGAGCTGTGATCGCACCAGTGCACTACAGCTGGGTGACAGAGCGAGACCCTGGCTCTAAATAAAAACAAGAAGAAGAAAGTCCCACCCGACATGGGGAAACAGAGCATGCCTAGGGGTGGGTGTTGGAGCACTGGCGGCTGGGGAACTGAAAGGAGACAGCAGTGGAGCCCGGAGGTGGCTGTCTCAGGAAGGCCCTGCTTCTAGGGGCCAGACATGTGGCCTGGAAGTAGAGGCAGCCTTCGGAGGCTTGCTAATAACAGACAGGAAGTAGCAAGCGTGGATGTTCAAGGACCTGTGGAAGCAAAGGTGAATTGTAAACTCAGAAAACACAAGTCCACTCCCGCCTCCCAAAGGACAAGGAAAATGGTGCACTTCACTCCGCCAACAGGAGAGGGGACTCTTACACTAAGAAACCTACTATGGTTCCCAAACCCCCAGCTCCTGCCTACAGCCATCTGTTATTACCAGTCCAGGCAAATTAAGACATTTCTAAGTTAACAGATAATATCCATACAAAGCCAGTATACAGCGCCGACACTAATCCTTCCCACAAACACACGACACCTCAACTTGAATTACCGAATGCTACGGTCTGGAAGTTTACGTCCCCCAGAATTTATACATTGAAACACAGTCCCCGGTGTGATGGCATTTTGGGGGGGCCTTTGGGAGGTGATTAGGTCTCGAGGGCAGAGCCCTCATCAATAAGATTAGTGCTCTTAGGGAAGAGGCTCCCGAGAGCTCTCTGGTGCCTTCCTCCATGTGAGGGCGTGAGGAGAGGAGCCATCTGCGAACCAGGATGCGGCCCTCACCACGCACCTTGATCTCGTACCTCCAGCCTCCAGAACTGTGAGAAATCATTCTGATATTTTGTTAGCGCAGCCTGAACAGCTGAAGACACACTAAAAATTCAGACACATGAAGAAAAACCCTAAATTATACATTTAAAAAACTCAACAGAAATGAACCCAAAAAAAGGTAAATGTGAAATTAGAGTTGCCTGAACTCACAAAAGAAAATGAGGCAAAGACCATCATCTCAGAAATGAAGACTGAATTAGAAAATCTCCTAGGGAGAATGGATTTGACTAAAAGCTTAATAGTGTTCATTAAGGAAATGAATGAAAACAACCATAAAACAAAAATAAAAGTCATCGAGAAAGCAATCTAGAAGATACATGGAAAAAAGATCTAACACAAACATATTATTGGCATCCCTGAAGATAAAAGGTAAAATAATGGTACATAATTAACATTTAACACTATAATCTAAGAAAATGTTTCAGAAATAAAAGAAGACTTAAATCTGCATATTCAAAGAGTCCGCCACATACCTGAAATCAGTTCCAAGACAATGCCTAGTAAAATGATTAGACTTTAAAAATAAAGAAAAAAAATTCTTTGGAGCTCCAGAAAAACAATCAAGTCACTTACAAAGGAAAGAAAAGCATGTTTATATCAGACATCTTGTTGACAATGTACAAGCAATGCAACCCATAACAACATTTGTAAAAATTTAAGGAAGGACAGAAAGTAAGAGGCAAGGATTTTATAACCAGCCAATCTCTCCTTCAAGTAGCAAGAGTATAGAAAGCAAGCAGGAAATACAGTACTCACGAGTCTTTCTTAAGGAACCATCAGAAGCTAAGCTTTGTCCAGTCAAAGGGTGACTGGGAAAACTTTGGCAAAAATAAATATTAGTAATCAGAATCCAACACCATTGTGGCAGGCAGTCTCTATGGCGCTCACCCACATGAGAATCTCTACCTCTTGGTGTTCACACATTTGGAACTGAGTGGGGCTTTTGACTTTCCTCCAACCAATAGCCTATGGCAAAGATGACAGGATATCACTACTGGGATTACGTTACGTGGTTCTATCGTGTATGTGACGTCATACTATGTGATGTTTTGTTACATCTAGTCTCTAGAGACTCTTTCCTGGCTTGACAGAGTAAGCAGTCATGCTGGGAAGCCCACGTGACAGAGAACTGTGGGTGGTCCCTAGGAACTGGGGGTGACCTTTAGAAGTTGAGGTTGGCCTCCAGCCAACATCTAGTCAAAAATTTAAGCTCTAAATATAACTACAAATAACTAAATACTGCCAACAACCACATGAGTGGATGAGCAAATCCTTCCCTAGCTGAGTCTCTACATGAGAACCTAGTCCTGGCCACCACCAGCAGTACTCAGCTAAGCCATGCCCAGACTCCTGATCCACAGAAATGATGAGCTAATAAGCATGTGTTGCTTTAAGCCACTAGGTCAATGATAAGTTATTACACAGCAACAGATAACTAATACAATGATATCAAAACATACTACAGGCTGGGCGCAGTGGCTCACGCCTGTAATCCCAGCACTTTGGGAAGCCAAGGCGGGAGGATCACTTAAGGCCAGGAGTTCGAGACCAGCCTGGCCAACATGGTGAAACCCCGTCTCTACCAAAAATATAACTTAACCGGGCATGGTGGTGCATGCCTGTAATCCCAGCCACTTGGGAGGCTGAGGCAGGAGAATCACTTGAACCTGGGAGGCAGAGGTTGGAGTGAGCCGAGATCATGCCACTGCACTCCAGCCTGGGTAACAGAGTGAGACTCTGTCTCAAAAAACAAACAAACAAACAAACAAACAAACAACAACAAAAAAGTGAAATTTGGGGAAAGGCAAAAGTTCTATGCAGCTTTTTGACTGTGTGTGGGTCAGCATCCCTAACCTTCTCATTGTTCGAGGGCCAACTGTAATTGCTAAACTGTATTCCATTGTATGGACATATATCTTGTTTATTTATTCACCAGTTGATGAACAACTGCATTGTCTCTACTTTTCTGGCCATTATAAGCAATGCTGTTATGAGCATTTGTGTACAAGTCTTTGCGGGGACATTTCATTGTTTTCATTTCTCTTAGCTTCCTGGGAGTGGGACCATTGGTTCATACGGTATTTTTATGTTTAAATTTTAAAGAAACTGCCAAACTATTTTCTACATCATGTCCAAGTGGGACTTATTTCAGAAATGCAAAGATGGCCTAGTGTTAATATTCATACGTTTTGTGTCTTACTGTTTACCTCACCCTAGTCCCAGACCTGATATCGGGAAATCCATCGCTGACTCATTATGATAATAGCGCTAAGGAGAAACATCAGATCATTGTCTCCATACATGGCTCCAACAAAGTCCAACACCAATCCTGATTTTTAAAACCACCAACAAAATACGAGCCAGTGGATATTTCCTTATCTATCTATCTATCATCTATCTATCTATCTAATCCATCTATCTATCTCTTCCCATCCTGAAGTCAGCATCTTTCTTAATAGGGGAAGTATTAGAGGCCTTTTTACTAAAGTCAGGAACAAGGTAAGGAGGCCCACTACATCCAATATTTAATACTGAATTGGAGTTATTCAGCCAATTTAATAAGATAAAAGAAAGCATAAAAATCAATAGAGAAGCAGTAAAGCTATTTGAATTTGTAGATGACAGAATGACTAAGAGAATCAAAGATAAAACTAACAACAGGCCGGACATGGTGGCTCATGCCTGTAATCCCAGCACTTTGGGAGGCCGAGGCAGTGGATCAGCTGAGGTCAGGAGTTCAAGACCAGCCTGGACAAGATGGCGAAACCCCGTCTCTACTAAAAATACAAAAATTAGCTGGATGCGGTGGCAGGTGCCTGTAATTTTAGCTACTTGGGAAGCTGAGGCACGAGAATCACTTGAACGTGGGAGGCAGAGGTTGTGGTGAGCGGAGATCACGCTACTGCACTCCAGCCTGGGTGACAGAGCGAGACTCTGTCTCAAAAAAAATAAAATAAATAAATAAATAAAAGACTAACAATAAAACTAACAATAAAAATTCAGGTAAGACAGAAAGATACAAAATAACATACACAAAACAGTAGTCAATTCAAAGATATAATTGAAAAAACCATTTATAGTAGTAATACACAAGGTAAAAATACTCATGAATAAACTTCCTAAGAAATATGAAAAACATATATGAGGAAAACTTCAAAACACTCCTAGAAGTAGTCTTGAACAAACAGAAAGATATCTCTCGGTTTTGGATAAGATAACTCAACTTCATAAAGATGCCAATTATCCTAAAGTTAATATATAAGCCTAATATAAACTTAATATGATCTCCTTCCCGACCCAAATACCAGCAACACGCTGCAATAGCCAGGAAATCCTTGCAGCAAAAAGCAGTGGAAGGAATTTGCCCACCAGATAGTAAAACACAACAAGGAGAGTTGAGCCCAATCTCTCTCCTCTATTGCAATGGTCTTGAATAAAATTTTCTTTGCCATTATTTATTATTATTATTATTATTATTATTATTATTATTATTTCGAGACAGAGTCTCGCTCTGTCGCCCAGGCTGGAGTGCAGTGGTACGATCTCAGCTCAGTTCACCAACCTCTGCCTCCCAGGTTCAAGCAATTCTCGTGCCTTAGCCTCCCAAGTAGCTGGGATTACAGGCATGTGCCACCACACCCGGCTAATTTTTTATATTTTTTGGTAGAGACAGGGTTTTACCATGTTGGCCAGGCTGGTTTCAAACTCCTGACCTCAAGTGATCCACCCACCTCAGCCTTGCAAAGTGCTGGGATTACAGGCGTGAGCCACTGTTCCAGGCCCTCTTTGTCTTTAAATATATATATATTTTTTCTCTCTCTTTCACCAGTATGTGAACAGATGGAATAGACAGACCTGTGAGACAAACTAGAAAGCCCAGAAACAGGCCCAGGGCTTGGATGTTTAGTGTATGATGAAGGTGCATTTCAAATCACTGGAGGAAAGATGACCTTTTAAATAAATGGCATTGGGATAGAGTGCTAGACATTTAGAAAAAGACTAAATTGGATCCACAGACTAAGTACAAAACTAAACAAATATTAGAAAACACAGATGATTGCTTTATAATTGGGCTTTTCATAGTTAGAAAAGTCTAACTATGATTCCAAATCTATGTGAAAAGATGTCCAATTTCATTTATAATAATAGAAATATAAATTTAAAATACACTGAAATACTATTTCTCAGCTCTCAAACCAGCGAGGCTGTGGGGAAACAGAAGACGCTGTGATACACTGGTGGTGGGAATGAATGCAAAATGGTGCTACCTCTTGACAGGGAATGTGGAACTAGCTAACAAAATAAATCCATATTCACTCCTACTTCTAGAAATGTGTTCTAAATAGACACCTTTGCAAATATTAACAATATAGGTGTAAGGTTATCCATTACTCCATTATTTTAAATGTAAAAAAGGCTCGGAAAAAAACAAAATGTTCATCCACAGGACATAATTTGAATAAACAATAACAGTACAGCTACAGAACGGAATGCTACGTGAGTGTAAAAAAGAATGAGGCAGGTCTCCACGAACTGGTAAGAAGTTATTTTCAGGACATACTTCTAATTGAAGAAAAACAAGAAGCTGCATGGCTAACTTTTGTGATAATGCTTAAATGACTTGTTTTGCAGAAAGACACACAGGAAGGATAAACCAGAAAATATTTTAAATGGCTACCAATGGTGTGGGAACAAGGAGGAAGACGCAGGGGTGGATTGAGACCTCTAAGGATAGCTTTTTAATAGCTTTGACCTTTAAACCACGTGTTTTACATACTCAAAAAAATAAAATTACATCCTAAAGTCTAAAGGAAAAAAACCTCCAAATTGAATGCAAGAAGAAACACACGAAGCTATCAGTGTGTCCGATTGATAACATAACCACACAGCACTCTGCCTGCACACCCGTGGAAATCCCGATGCTGACCTAGTAGGTTTTGGTTGGCTTTGGTGTGGATGCAGTAATTCTGAAACTATTTCGGGGTGCATTGTAGGGCTAAGTAAATGACTAAACATATTAATGTTTGGGGGAACAAGGTTCTCACTGCAGGAGAAAGGGAATGGAAATATTAATTTTTAGTAAAAAAGAAAGGTGTCTTCGCTTGATCCACTGACAAGGCCTAGAGGCAGCGAGTGTACGCCCCACACTAAGCCCGGGTCCCACGTGAGGAGCCAAGGCCCCTTGAAGAAATGGCTCTGGGTCTAGGTCCAGGTACAAGTGAGAGCCGGAACCACCCCAGAGACTGGCGTGGAATGGCAGGAGGGTGCAGACCCCGGCCTGAAAAGGGCCAGGTCCCGGGCAGGGCCCCACATCTGGCGGCCCGCGGGCTCCTCCTCGCCAGTCCCGCCCGGGCTCCGCAGCCTATGGGTCTCTCGCCTGCCTTCCCTCTCCGGCCCTGGCAGTGCGCCCACCCGCCGCCAGGGGCAGCCTTTCAACGCCCAACCTCAAACCCCCGGGGCTGCCCAGGACATCCAGACCCCGCACGGACTCGACTCCAGCTCCGCCCCCTCCTGCCCTCAGGGATCTCACCCACGCTGTTCCCCCAGGCTCCCGGTCCATCACAGCACAGGCAGGGCTCCCCGCTCGCTCGGGACAGCCTCCCTGACCAGACGAAGGCTCCGCCGCGCCCTGGTCTCCCTCTGCCCCAGTCACCCCACTGCATGTTCTTCCCAGCACGCATTCTTGGCCATGTCCTTGCTTTTCCCTTTGATTCCTTGTTTGCTGTCCCCTCCCACACCAGCTAGTGAGCATTTACGGGGGCAGGCAGCAGGCGGCGCACACTACGCGCTCAATGAATGCGCTGGGCCAGTGAGTGGACAACCCTAGTCCCACTCCACCAGTCGCCTGGCACAGCGGCTGCACTACGGCTATTGCAGCCAGTCCTACCAGAGGTGGGACCCCAGCGTTGCCACTCCATGGTCCCGCCGCTCTCTAAGCCTCAGCTACTCCACCTACCTGGCAGGCAGAGCTTCCCAGGACTC
>NW_016816898.1:38934-68557 GCF_001698545.2 Rhinopithecus bieti
CGCCCGCTCCCAGCGCAGCCCGCACGAGCGCTTGGCGGCGGCCCCAGAGTAGAGAGGCGCGGCGCCCCCTCGTGGCAATCTGGGAGCGAGGAGCGGGCGGGGCGCGGGGTGGAGCTGCGGGAGCCCCACGGGCGGCGCTGCACACCCGCGCCTTCCGCGCCCAGGCCGCGGGGTCTCGGCCAAACGCCCCCCCTGCGTTCAGGCCTCCGCGGCGGCTAGCCCACCGCGCCAGGACAGCCAGCTCAGACCGTCAGACGCTGCCCTCCGGAGCGCGGACCCTGGCGGACGCTGCGCCGAGCTGCCCCAGCCTACCCCTCACCCGGTGGGCCTCTGGCGCCCCAAAACCCAGTTCACCCTGTCTTCTCAAGACTGGGCCCGGCCTCGTTCTCTGGGCTGGCCTCCTACCATGGCCACCTAGGTTGCCTGTGTCCCCGAGTGGCACAACCCTGGATAGGCATCCATCAGGGGATGAGTAAAGGGCGCCCCCTCCCCCGACCCCGCCACCTTCTCGGTGCTCTCCTGTGGCTCCCAGGGAGGGTGGATGCCACTTTGAAGACACCAGGGTGCTGGGAGGATGGCGATGCGCGATTTCACTTATAGAAAGGGAGAGGGGCTCTAACAGGATCCAGTGGCCTCCTTGAACTGGGTCCACCTTCAGTGAAAGTTCCCTGGTTGGTTCCAGCATAGAGGTCAGGACACCTGTCCTCGTGTGTCCAGTTTGTCCCTTCCGCTGGGTTTGTGGTCTCGCTGACTTCAAGAATGAAGCTGTGGACCTTGGCAGTGAGTGTTACAGCTCTTAAAGGTGGTGCGGACCCAAAGAGTGAGTATCCGCAAGATTTATCATGAAGAGCAGAACAAAGCTTCTACAGCACTGAAGAAGACCTGAACAGGTACCTGCTGCTGGCTGGCCAGGAGTGGGCGGACAACTTTTATTCCCTTATTTGTCCCCGCCCATGTCCTGCTGATTGGTCCATTTTACAGAGTGCTGATTGGTGCATTTACAGTCCTCTGGCTAGCCAGAAAAGTTCTCGCAGTCCTCACCCAACCCAGAAGTCCAGCTGGCTTCACCTCTCACTCTACTTTAGTCAGGACCTGCCTGATGAGATGTGGCCCAAAACAACCCAACCAGCTTGAGCAAAAAGAACTTACTGGCTTGTGGATCATAAAAAGCCAAGGTTTGCTGCTTAGAGGAATAGCTAGATCCAGGTGCTTAACCTGTCTGCATAGAAACCGGCCTCCCCTATCTCCCAGTCTTTCTGTGGCAGAGTGGCCTTGGGTTGACACCTCAGAGAGGGCACGTCTGCCTGATAGTTACAAGGACAAACTGTGGCTGCCACACACAAGCTCCGAGGAGCCGTGCTTAGGCCATTTCCGCAGACCTAGGGAGCAAGAATAACAGGCCTGGTGTTGTCTTGGTAGAGCTGGGGCAGAGTTAGCCATGTGTCAGCTTTGAGCATGGAGCAAGGTGCTGTTCCAGGCTTCCCTGAAGGCTGTTTCTGGAAGAATGGACAGGTTAAAAACCACAGAGTCCAGCCCATTTCTTGAACTGTTAGAGAAACTGAGTCCTGGAGAGAGTGGGCATCTGCCTAGGGCTTACAGATGTATTAGAATCAATGTGGGCCGGCTAGGCTGGGCAGTGAGGCAGCAGGGCTGGGGCCAGGGCCAGGGCCAGGGCCAGAGGCTGGTCCTAGGGAGGGGTGATGTCTGAGACCAAGGGTCAGGTGTGGGGAAAGGGAGGGGGAACAGAGGCGGGCACTTGGTCTGGGGTGAGCTTCCAGCAGGTAGACAGATGCACCTCAGGGTGCAGGCACTGGGCCACTCCCTGCATCTTCTCTGATTATCACCCTGTGCCCCTAAGCCTCAGGTCCAGTCCCAGAGTGCCCCCTGGATGAAGCCAGGAGTCTAGGAGGAGAGGCTGCAAGAGGGACCTTGGAAGAGCTGACCCACTCGGCTGTGTTGTTCTGGAGTCCGGGCGGCACTGAGCAGCTCTCCTAACCAAGTGCAGCTCAGCGGGGTGAGGCCAGCCTTTCCCAGCCCTCCCTTGCTCTGTGAGCAAAGGCTTGCTGTGCCCTGATAAAGCACTTTCTCCAGCAAGTGGCTGGGGCCACTGAGGTATGATTGTCCTGCTGGGAGCAGGGCAGGGGACGCTTGGATGAGGCCAGAACAGCTGGAACATAGGTGTGGACTAGCTTATGGCCACAGCTCCATGTCCCACAGGGGTGAGGGTGGCAGAGCTATGCTCTGGGACGAGGGAGAAGACTGTGTTCCCTGAGGTCTCCTGTGTCCTCTCCCTGCCAGACCCACCGCTGCCGAGAGTTGGGCCTGTGCTGAGGAAGAAGCATGAGCTGCAGTCGCGGCCACCACCGGGAAGGTCTTTGAGCCTCGCGGCCAGCGAGGAGTTCTGTCCTGAGTCCCCAGCCTCGTGGGACCCTGGCTGCAGGTGCCACCACTGGATCCTGGGAGGCATCTGCCCCCGCCCCCTCAGAGCCCACCCAGGAGCACCCTCTAGCAAGAAGCTTCTCCTGCCCAGCCCCTACCCAGCCCGCCCAACTTCTCACTCCAGAACATGCCCCAGGACTAATCCCTGAGTGAGGGCACTGGGACAGAGGGTGAGCCATCCCTAGGGCCATCAGCTCAGTCTCCCCTCACCCCACCACTGCCCTGAGACATCTATCAGGTGGAGACTTACCCAGGGCCTGTGTGTGCCGGGCATCATGCTGGGTGCTGGGAATATAGCAGAGAGCCCGACACGGGGTTCCTGCCCCCTGGAACTCACAGTTTAGAGAAGGGAGGCTGAAGACTAACCTGAAAGGCTGAAAACGGTGTTTACTGTTTTAAACAAAAGAGTAGAAACAATCTTTTCGGAGAGCGCTAAGTGCCATGAAGGAAGCCATACTGGGGAGGTGGTTGAGTGCGGCGGGCTGCTTTAGAAGGGAGGGCCCAGGAAGGGCCTCTCCAGGCACATCAGGTGAAGAACCGGCCACACAGGGTCTGGGAAACGGACCTGGGCAGAGGGAAGAGCAAGGGTGAGTCCCTGTGGCTGGCATGGACTTTGCATCGTTTTTGGAAAAAAAGAGGCTGGAGAGTGGCTGGAGCCAAGGTGGAAGGGAACAGGGCCAGGCAGGGTGTCCAGGCAGGCAAGGAGCTGGATCCTGTCCTCCAGGTGTTGACACAGGGGCAGGTGTGGCCGCAGCCCTGCCAGCAGCACCCCCAGCAGGAGGGGGTGGTGCCGTCCCCAGATGTAGGGGTCCTGACACCCACGAAGCCTTTCCCAGCACCTTCAGCCCCTGCGTAGCTGCCCCTGTCCTGGATGGCACATCCTGCACACATGTGACTCTGGGAGACCTGAGTGTGCCCCACCAGTTCAGCACTGGGTTACTAGAGCAGCTATGCGGTTAGTGGAGTGCTGAGTCCTGTTCACCGCGGCATGGCCCATGAGAGGACAGGCAGTCAGGACCCACCAGGAGCGTGGAGGGCCAGCGGGAAGCTCGAGCTAGCAGACGCTGCGGCAGGCGGGGCCCAGGGGGCAGGGAACCCGGGAGGCAACCTGGAAGGCTGTCTGGGGAGACTGCACCATAGGACTGGATGATGGAGAGATAGGAGAATGTGTGGACAGGCTGACAGCGATGGCAGGGCCCTGGCGCAGGTGATATGGGGCGCGCACCTTACCAGGAGCTGCGAGGAGCCCCTTCAGAGCAGACCAGACAACAATGCTGGACTGTAGCCAGGGGCCAATGGGATGGAGTCCTCGGCAGGAGCACAGGACCGTGGATGCTTGCCTGGTGGGTCCTCAGGGAGCAAGGAAGGAACAGACATAGTGGCCACAGCACCTGCAGGCGCTTACACAGAGCAGGAGCGCACCTGGAGGCCCCTGCAGTACCTGGCCCCGGATGACTTGCCACAGCCCACAGCAGGTGACTCAGGGAGGCACCAAGGCAGGCTGCGAAGCAGGATCACCAAATAAAATCAGGAATAAAGGAGACAGAACTTTTGGCCTTGGCCAAGGGGCAATTTATTAGCCGACCCAGTACACTCATCCATTATCTTTGCTGGTGAAAACCCTCCAAAGTTACTGCAAAGGCAGAGCTCCAGGAGAAGATCACCCTATAAAAGGCAGGCCAATGAGGGCCCACATTAAATTATCCTTACCCAGCACCAGGGCTGCCAAAACCACGAGCTGGGCGGGAGCAGCAAGAGTGATGTGGTTGGTGGAGGACGTGACCATGTGGCATGCAGGTAAGTATAACGTGCAGTATGGGCAGACTCTGGCGATAGTTGTTGACCTGTTCGGTAGCCGTGTTCCATGCAGGTGCACTGCAAACAAGTGAGGTAAGAGGGTTGTCGTGTGCGATAGGTGCCCATGGTGAGATAAGATATATGCTGTGGTTGCTGCGAGCTGTGTGGAGACTGTAATATAAGTGAAGTCTGTCGTCATGAATGTGTGATAATGCAGATGTTTGTGCTGTGTGCATGGGTGTGGTGCCTGGTGCTGCTTGGGCCTATGCATGTGTGTGGGCTGTGTGGCCATGTGTGGGTGTATGCATGTGTGTGCTGTGTGCAGTGGTGTGCTGTGTGTAATGTGTGGTAACTGTGTGCCCTGGTGTTCTGTGCATGGTGTGATGATCCAGTGGTAGCCCCATGTGTGCGGTGTGCCATGTGTGTATGCCTATGACGTGTGTGTGCCTGTATGCATGTGTGTGCGGTTTGTGGCTGGGTGATGTATGCATAATGGGACTGTGTGCATATGGTATGCTGTGTGTATGTGTGTGTTGTATGCACGTGTGTGGTATTGTGTGCACGTGTGTGTGGGGGTAAGTGTGGGTCTGATCCCGATCTGGACTGGCCCAATGATGAAGGAAAGCATCATAGATGGGATCCCTGGAAGCAGAGATAGAGATGTGGGTGCAGGTTGTTTATGTGGGAGGGGATCCCAGGTGACCAGGCTGGTGGAGCCCCTTTGGGGAACTGCAGGAAGCGTCTCGCAAGTCTGCTGGGCAGAGGATTTCCCCCATGTCTCCTATGCTTTCAGGTTGCTCCTGCATGAAGGCTGAGGAGACTTCCAGGACTTAAGAAACATTTCAGAGGCAGAAATGCAGGAGCTGGACATGGTCACTGCAAGGTTTCAGCTCAGAGCCATTTGCTCAGTGTGCTGAGCGCAGGCGGAGAGCTCGTGGTGCAGGTACAAACCTTGCTGGCTGCGGTGCACCTGTCGGAACACTCAAGATTCCCTCAGGTCCCGCATTAAGTCCACGAGGTCACCTCCCTCCTCCACCACCCCTGCTAGGATCCCCTCACCCATAGGCAGTAGGTGGCGTATCCAGGGGTGACCTGCAGTGTCGGAGCACGGGTAACCAGGCTCTCCTTGGGCCATGCCGTCTATGTTTATAACAGGACATGGAAATGAGAGGGGCCTGTGGCTCCTCTGAGTCCTAGACATCATCCCCTCACCCAGTCATGCTTCACCAGGAGGGCTGGGTGCCCCTGCTGGCAGGGACTCCTGGCCCCACCTGCTGAATCACTGACATGAGCGGTCCCAGGTGTCCTAGAGCATGGGTTTAGGTTCGGAGAGTCCTCCTGGGTCCTGGGGAAAGTGTCCAGCAGAGTGAAATCTGCAGGCACGGGAAGCACCTCTCGAGGGTCTTCAGCCCCAAAGCTTGGGGGAAGTTGTGACTCGATGGGGCCGTCAGGTTGTAGCTGGGGGCCGGGGATGTAACCTTCCTCTTCCCTCCAGAGTACCCCAGAGCACCCGTCACACTCAAGGTTTCATCTCTCCAGGGCTGTCAAATGTCAGTTCATGTGGGATCACCTGGAATGCCTAGGAAAAGCCAGCAACCTAGGCTCAGGAGTGGGGTTGGGGTCTGGGTGGCCCTGCACTCAGTATCGGGAACAGGTGGCCCAGGTTGTAGCTGATGCAGGCTGAAGATGGGCAAACTCAAGAAATGCTGGTGTAGGGGGATCCAGGTTTATCATCCCCATCTGTGGTAGGCAGAATTAATGACCCCTAAAGAAGGCCACTTTTTAATCCCCAGAACCTGTGGCCATGTTACCTTAGGGGCCCAAAGGGACCTGGCAGGTGGAATTAGGTTATGGATCTTGAGATTGTGAGATGATGCTGGATTATCCCGGCGAGCCCAGCGTGATCACAGGGGTCCTTACAAGTGGAAGAGGGAGGCAGAAGGCAATCAGGGAGGTGGTGATGGGAGCAGGGTCTGGGAGATGCTGCCCTTCCGGCTTTGGAGGAAGGGGCCATGAGCAGAGGAATGTGGGTGGCTAGAAAATGCCAAGAAACAGATTCTCCCCAAGGGCCTCCAGAAGGAACCAGCCCTGCTAACTCATTGCTTGCAGCCCACTAAGACCCACGTTGGACTTCTGACCCACAGAACCGTGCTGCTTTGAGCCACTAAGTCGGTGGTAATTTGCAACCACAGCAATAGGAAAGGAAGACACCATCCCACAAGACAGGCTGGGAAAATCGGGCCACCGGTGCAGGCGATGCTGGGAAAATCGGGCCACCGGTGCAGGCGATGCCCAAGCCTCCCACGTCTCTCACTGGCTGCCCCATGTGGGTGGGAGCCTGTGGGACTGGGCTTGGGCTACTGCCCTCCCCAGAGCCAACAGCCTGGCTGGGCAGAATGGTCGTGAAGCAGTGCTGGCCTCCCCCGGGAGCTGGCTTAAGGCGCATGTCCCCTAGGCCCCTGCCCAGACTTCTGACTCAGAGGGTTTGGGCAGGGCCAGGGAATCCGAGTCTGTTAGGTGCCCCCGTGGTTCTGAGCCCAGCCAAGTTCGGGAGCCATTGCCTCAACTGATTCCTTCCCGTGCGTTATGGCTGGGCCTGTCGCTTTTCCCAGGGGACCTGCAGACGACTGGAATGTGCCACAGGCTGTCAGGGAGCAGAGGTGCCCATGTCCTTGTGGGAAATGGCCAGGGGTGCCCGTGCGTGCTCATTCAGCACAAGTGAGGCAGGCACCTTGGCGAACAGGCTGGACGCCTGGGCATACGTGTGGCAAAGTTTTAGGCTCACAGGACAGAAAACCTCCAAGCAAGAGTGAGCGGCTGCCGTGAACGAGGTGCTGCGGGGAGCTGAGGTGCTGCGGGGAGCTGTGGCGAATGTGGTGAGTGTTTCTGGTGGGCCACTTGTGTACGAAGAAGCACTGACCGGGGCCGGGGAGGAGCCCCTGCAGGGCTGCAGAATCCCCGGGCTGAGCAGAGCCCCTGCAGGGCTGCAACCTGGGGAAGGTGTGTGGGCCCCGGGCATGTCTCCATCTGAAAGTTCTTAGTAATCTGATCTTTGAATTTGTGTTTGCTAAGTCCACTGGGACTACGGAGTATGCTTGTGAGGAAACACATTTGCGCTGCTGACTCCTTGCTTGCCCTAGTCACACTTAGGGCTCAGGACGCCCCTGTACACAAGGTGCTGGTGGGGCGACTGTTTCGGGCCGCCCAGACTCAGGCAGGTTCCAGGTAGGCACATTACTGGACACTGAGTCAGCGGGGCACTGACAGCCCCAGGGCCAGGCTCCCTGTTCTAACCAGAACTTGCTTCAGACAGAGAGAAGGCAACAACGGTGTCCTGAAAACCACCAATGGCCACGTGACCTGATCATAGCCTCCTCCCCCACCTCCCCCCTTTCCCAACTTTTATTTTAGGTTCAGGGGTATAGTGCGGGTTTGCTGCATAGATAAATAGTATGTCGTGGGGTTTGGTGTGCACTTTATTTCATCACTCAGGTATTAAACACAGTACCTGTTTTTTTTGTTTTGTTTTTTTTAATTTATTTTCACTCTTCTCCCACCCTCTACCCTCAAGTAGGCCCCAGTGTCTACTGTTCCCTTCTTGGTGTCCACATGTACTCAGCGGTTCACTCCCACCTATGAGAACGTGTTGGCCGGGCGTGGTGGCTCATGCCTGTAATCCCAGCACTTCGGGAGGCTGAGATGGGCAAATCACAAGGTCAGGAGTTCAAGACCAGCCTGGCCAACATGGCGAAACTCCATCTCTACTAAAAATACAAAAAATTAGTTGGGTGTAGTGGCAGGCGCCTGTAATCCCAGCTACTCAGGAGACCGAGGCAGGAGAATTGCTTGAACCCGGGAGGTGGAGGTTGTAGTGAGCCGAGATTGCATCACTGCACGCCATCTGGGGCGACAAAGACAAGAGTGAAGACTCCATCTCAAAAAAAAAAAAAAAAAAAAAAAAGAGAACGTGTGGTAATTTGGTTGTATCTGTTCCTGCATTCATCACTTAGGAAAGGCCTCCAGCTGCATCCATGTTGCTGCAAAGGGCATGATTTAGTTCTTTTTTACAGCTGTGTTGTATTCCATGGTGTACCACATTTTATTTATCCAATCCGCCATTAATGGGCACCTATATTGATTCCATGTCTTTGCTATTGTGAATAGTGCTGGGATGAACATATGCATGCATGTATCTTTATGGCAGAATGATTTATTTTCCTTTGGGTATATAACCAGTAAAGGGATTGCTGGGTCGAATGGCACTTCAACTCTTAGTTGAGAAATATCCAACTGATTTCCACAGTGGCTGAACTACTTTACATTTCCACCCATGGTGTATAAGCATTTGCTTTTCTCTGCACCCTCCCCAGAATCTGTTATTTTTGATAATAGCCATCCTGACTTGTGTGAGATGGTATCTCACTGTGGTTTTGCTTTGCATTTCTCTAATAGTGATGTTGAGCATTTTTTCATATAGTTGTTGGCCATCTGTATGTCTTCTTTTGAGAAGTGTCTGTTCGTATCCTTTGCCCATTTATTAATGGGGCTATTTGTGTTTTCCTTGTTAATTTAAGTCCCTTATAGAATCTGGATATTAGACCTTTGTCAGATGCATATATTTTCCTCCATTTTGCTTGTTTTCTGTTTACCCTATTGATAGTTTCTTTTGCTGTGCAGAAGTTCTTTAATTAGATCCTGCTGGTCAATCTTCGTTGCAATTGCTTTTGGAGTCTTTGTCATAAAATATTTGCCACAGCCAATGTCCAGAATGATATATCCTAGATTTTCTTTTAGGGTTTTTATAGTTTTAGGTTTTACATTTAAGCCTTTAATCCATCTTGAGTTGATTTTTGTATGTGACATAAGAAAGGGATCTGGTTTTAATCTTCTGCATATGGCTAGCCAGCTATCCCAGTGCCATTTATTGAACAGGGGATCCTTTTCCCATTGCTTGTTATTGTCAGCTTTGTTGAAGAGCAGATGGTTGTATTTCTGGGTTCTCTAACCTGTTCCATTGGCCTGTATGTCTGTTTCTGTAGCAGTACCATGCCGTTTTGGTTACTGTAGCCCTGCAGTATAGTTTGAAGTTAGGTGGTGTGCCACCTCTAGCTTTGTTCTTTTTGCTTAGGATTGCTTTCGCTATTTGGGGTCTTTTTTGGTTGCATATGAATTTTGGAATAGTTTTTCCCAATTCTATGAAAAATGTCATTGGTAGTTTGATAGGAACAGCACTGAATCTGTAAATTGCTTTGGATACTATGGCCATGTTAACGATACTGATTCTTCTATCCGTGAACCTGTAATGTTTTGTGTCATCTCTGACTTTGAGCAGTGGTTTGTGATTATCATTGTAAAGATCTTTCACCTCCCTGGTTAGCTGTACTCTTAGGTATTTTATTCTTTTTGTGGCTATGTGAATGAGATTGTATTCTCGATTTTGCCCTCAGCTTGGATGTTATTGGTGTATAAAAATGCTATTGATTTTTGTACATTGATTTTGTATCCCGAAATTTTGCTGAAGTTGTTTATCAGATCCAGGAGCCTTTGGGCACAGAATAAGAGGTTTTCTAGGTATAGAATCATCTTCTGAGAAAAGAGATCATCTGATTTCCTCTTTTCTTATTTGGATGCTTTTTCTTTCTTTCTCTTGCCTGATTGCTCTGGCTCGGGCTTCCAATACTATTTTGAAAAGGACTGGTGAGAGAGGGCATCCTTGTCTTGTACCAGTTTTTCAAGGAGAATAGTTCCAGCTTTTGCCCATTTGATATGATGTTGGCTGTGGGCTTATCATATTTGGCTCTTATTGAGGTATATTCCTTGGATGCCTAGTTTGTTAAGGGTTTTATACATGAAGCGATGTTGAATTTTACCAGAAGCCTTTTCTGCATCTCTCGATATGATCATGTGGCTTTTCTTTTTAGTTCTGTTTATGTGATAAATTACATTTATTGAGTTGCGTATGTTGAACCAACCCTGCATCCCAGGGATAAAGTCTATTTGATCGAGGTGGATTAGCTTTTTGATATGCTGCTGGATTTGGTTTGCAAGTATTTTGTTGAGAATTTTTGCATCTATGTTCATCAGGGACATTGGCTTGAAGTTTTCTTTTTTTGTTGTTGTTGTGTCTCTGCCAGGTTTTGGTATCAGAATGATGCTGGCTTCATAGAATGAGTTAGGGAGGAGTTCCTCCCTTGGCCTTGATTTTTTGGAATAGTTTCAGCAGGATTAGTACAAGTTCTTCTATATGTCTGGTAGAATTTGGCTGTGAATCTGTCTGGTCCAGGGATTTTTCTGGTTGGTAGGTGTTTTATTACTGATTCAATTTCGGAACTTGTTTTTCGTCTGTCCAGGTTTCTTCCCAATCATAGCCTTTCTTACTAGGGCTGCTTCCCTGTATCAGTCATTCACAGAGTCAAAACACAGTGACTGAAAAGGAAAGGGGAAGATGGCTGCCCCTTCAGCTATTTGTTACCTCAGTTTCCTTTTTGGTTCTGTAAGACTTCCAACATCTGTTTAGCCTTCCTTTCCCTGTCAGTCTTCCACACGCATCAGTAAGCTGCAGGTGGGGAGAGGAGGTAGAATGTGTGTGGGTCAAAGTGACAGTCATACCTCGCTTAACACTGGAGACACCTTCTGAGAAATGTGTTAGGCGATGTTGTCATTGTGAGAACTTCACAGAGTGTACTCACACAAACCCAGATGGTGCAGCCCACTAAGCACCTAGGCTGTATCGCAAAGTCTATTGCCCCTGGGCCACAAACCTGTATAGCAAGTTGCTGTACTGAATACTGTACGCAATGGTAACACAATACTAAGTAATTGTGTATCTAAACAAAACATATTTATTTACTGAGATGGGGTTTTACTCTGTTGCCCAGGCTGGAGTTCAGTGGCATGACCACAGCTCACTGCAGCCTCCAACTTCTGGCCTTAAGCGATCCTCCCACCTCAGCCTCCTGAGTAGCTGAGGCCACAGATGCATGCCACCACATCCAACTAATTGTTTCATTTTCTGTAGAGATGGAGTCTCACTATATCACTCAGGCTGGTCTTGAACTCTTGGCCTCAAGTGATCCTCCCATCTCAGCCTCCCAAAGTGTTATGATTACAGGCATGAGCCACCACACCTGGCCTTGAAACATGGAAAAGGTAGAATATAAATACAGTATTATAATCTTATGAGACCTCTGTCATATGTGGGCTGTGGTTGACTGAAGTGCCATTATATGACTCATGACTGTGGTTGCGTTAGCCTTATGCAGAGCTGACCTGGTAAGAATGAAATATTTATGCATGTATAAGCTACACAAGACATATTGTGTAATTTCAGTGATTCTGTGTAGGCATTAAATTCTTTTATATTTGCATTTAAAACAAGCAATGAACAATGTAAAAACAAACAGTAATGTTCATCTTACATTTTAATGATAACCTCATATTTTAGGTTTTATGTACTTAGAATAACATTAAATGGCACATAAAAATGCCAGGACAAGGGGAGAGAGAGTGAGTGAGAAAGGAAAAAAGTGCTTTAACACTAACAGCACGATTTCCCTGATTTTCAAACCCCACCTTTTCATTTCGCTCTGGCCCCTAAACGCTGGGATGAAGCAAGAAGTGCCTTTGCCTGGATTTCAAGAACTGCCCAGGGAGTTGGCCAGGCAGGGTGGCTCACACCTGTAATCCCAGCACTTTGGGAGGCCGAGGCAGGTGGATCACCTGAGGTCAGGAATTCGAGACCAGCCTAGCCAACATGGTGAAACCCCATCTCTACTAAAAATACAAAAATTAGCCGGCCGTCGTGGCAGGTGCCTGTAGTCCCAGTTACACGGGAGGCTGAGGCAAGAGAATCACTTGAACCCAGGAGGTGGAGGTTCCAGTGAGCCAAGATCGCGCCATCACACTCCAACCTGGGGAACAAGAGCGAGACTTCGTCTGCAAAAAAAGAAAACAAAAACAAACAAATAAACAAACAAAAAAACTGCCCAGGGAGATCACGGAGGCAGGCTGTGAGGGGGCGTCTATGAGCACCCAACTGCGTTCCATTCGAGAACAAGTCATGTGTAAACACGGGCCAGGCCAGAGAGCCTGATGCTTTCCTACGAGAGAGCCATTGGGTGGATGACCTTTTGTGCCCCTCCTCTCCTTCTCCCTGCTTTGAGCTCGGTGGGGTCCGAAACTGAAGAGGAGGAAGTGACATGGGAGCAAAATGAGGGGCAGCAAGGACTCTGTCTCCTCGTACCAGATACTGAGCTGTTGTCTCTCAGCTTCAAGCCTCACTTCTATGCTTGGCCTCAGCTGAGCTACACATCTCTCCGCTGTCAGCCGACTCCTTGTTTACCTTGCAAATGGGAAGTTCTAGAAGGAGACAAGAAAGCACTTCTCCTTCCCATTGTGCCCACTGTCCTGATGGTGGCACATCAGCAATAGCCCTGCACGCCAACAGTGGCGGCCGGTTCCAGACTCAGCTTCATTCTGCTCTTCCAGGACAGCTTCATCGCCGCTCCCACAGGGGCTACCACCAGCCTGGCCATGCTGTTCCTCCCAGATCTGGTTCCCTCTCCGTGGGGCCCTTCTCTGAACTTTCAGGCTCTGACAAGCCCAGATTCTCTCTTCCCTTTATTCCTTAACCCCTAGAGGGTGGCAGCTGCCCCTTCAGCTATTTGTTACCTCAGTTTCCTTTTTAGTTCTCTAAATCTTCCAACATCTGTTTAACCAAGTCCCCACATTCAATTCTTTGTTGAAATACCTAGTGTGGCTCCTGTGTCCCTGACTGGTCCCCACTCGGTGACCCAACCTGGTATCAGGAGTGGTACCCTGGGAAACAGATGCTCAAAGATGGGGGAGCTCAAATCCATAGTGTGATGGGCCCGTGAAGTGTGGGACTTTCCCATCCCTTATCTCCTGCTCCCTGCTTTGACCCTAGTAGGATAAAAAAACATTCAAGCTAGTAATAAAAGAGAGGAAGGATAGAAGTGAAATATGGGGAAGGGAAGGAATATGCCATGCCACCTTCCCTGCCTTCCTGTATATTGAATATCCCAAGCAGAGAAGGTAGAAGATTTATCTCTGAATGAATTTGGCAAGTTTGAATATCACACAGCACGAGCCGTTTTAATAACTAAACCGAAAAGGAATTTTTTGCTTAGACTAAGTTTTCTCTTTTCTATGAGAGACCAGAAAGATCATGGGATCTATCAATGTTTTCAATCAATTGCTCCCCCACTAACTGTTAAGGAGTCAGGGAGTAAAATAAAATTGCATATTAATTATGTCACATAGGCCCTGCTTATTCAACATACTGGTTATACTAGATTTTATGTTCAAATATACCTAAATAAGATAACACAAACAATTTAAAGCAGCACTGGGATTTAGTACAACTGTTTTTCTTTCCAAAAAGTCCTGTAATTTAGGAAACTTGAATATAGACTTGGCATTAACTTTAGTTTTTAAAGATACATACTGGAAAATTTAGGGGTAAAATTTAATGATGCCAATAAATTACTTAGTAAAGAAGATATATTAGTCAGCCCAGGCTGCCGTAACAAAATACCACACACTGAATGGGTTAAACAACAGAAACTTCTTTTCTTTTTTTTTTTTTTTGAGACAGAGTCTCGCACTGTTGCCCAGGCTGGAGTGCAGTGGCACGATCTCAGCTCACTGCAAGCTCCGCCTCCCGGGTTCCCGCCATTCTCCTGCCTCAGCTTCCCGAGTAGCTGGGACTACAGGTGCCCGCCACCACGCCCATTTAATTTTTTTGTATTTTTAGTAGAGACAGTGTTTCACTGCGTCAGCCAGGATGGTCGCGATCTCCTGACCTCATGTTCCACCTGCCTCAGCCTCCCAAAGTGCTGGGATTACAGGCGTGAGCCACCGTGCCCTACCCAGAAACTTATTTTCTTAAACAGTCTGGAGGCTGGAAGTCTGAGATCAGGTTGCTGGGATGTTCGGGCTTTGGTGAGGACTCTTTTCCTGGCTTGCGGATGGCTGCCTTCTCCCTGCACCCTGTTTTGTTTTTCCTTTTTTTATTTTTTAATCTTTTTTTTGGTCTTTGAACTCATTAAAAATTTTTGTTTTTTAACAGAACAATAAACACATTTATTACATGGGTGGAGACAGAAAGGATGAGGATTTATTTGCCTTTCCGGGCCTTGATTTTCCTAAGATAGAACTCTGACTCCTTGCCCTCTAGCACATAGCCATCTGCCTGGCCACACTGTCCTGGCCTTGACGCGGTGCTTGCCCTGCTGGAGCTGCTTCTCCGGAAGCTGATTTTGGTATTCTTTTTCCTTTCATCATATTTCTTCTGAAGCTTTTAGATCAGTTTTTAAAACCTCTTCCTCCTCAGGAATCAGCTTGGCCCCTTTCTTGCAGCCCAGGAGCAGTGCATGGTAGGACTCGTACCACCACGGTGTGTTGTCAGTGAGTATGATGCAGCTCTTCACCAGGGTCTTGGTCCAACTCATTATTGGACGCACTGTAGACGACATCCATGATGCTTGTTTTGCAGTTACAACACTCTGAGCCCCAGGAGAAACTCCCACATCCAGCCTCAGGGCACAGTATGTTTTGTGACTTCTCTGCACGTGGACTATGTGGATGTGGCAGGGGCCGATCTTGGCACTGGCAGCAGGGCACCCCAGCTCATACTGCCTCTTGTGGTTAGGTTTTCTCTTGCCCCCGGTCTTGTGGTGCTTGTGCCAGCTGTCCTGAGAGATGCCATTCGCTCAGCGCTGGCTGGAAAGACCCACCTGTCTTAATCTTAATAAATGTGTTTAAGCCTTCACTGGGTCTTATCAAATTAGGCACATAGAGTTTGTTGAGGCCACAGACTTACAGGAATTTCAAATTTTTCCTTACCATTTCCTCTGTCACCTAGATTGCTTAGTGTATTGTTAGTCTCCAGATGTGTAAGATATTATACAATTTATTTTGAATTTTATCACATTATCCTATGATGTTGACTTTGGGATTTACTGAGACTTCCTCTGTGGACTGATACAGGCGGTATTCCTGTAAGTTCCCTGTGTTGAAAAGAATTTGCCTGTTGGCTCTAGTGCTCTCTCTGAGCCCAGGTAGAGAGCTGTGGCGTTCCAGTCTTCTAGTTCTTTGCTTTTTCACCCACCTGACCTGTTCATTTCTGAGAGGGGTGCATTCAAGTTTCAAACCACACTTTTTGGTATTTTGTGAACCATCATACGCACACACACACACACACAGTTATATATTATACATATACTACATGGTGCGTGTTTTGTAATTTTATATATTGTTAGGTTTTCCCTTTGCTCACGGCCCTTAACTCTTTTTGATTAGTGTGTTTTGGTCATTGACATTTATTTTAACTACTGGTATATTAGGGCTTATTTATGCTTTTATTTCATTTTTCCTATATTTACCATATTTTCTCATAAGAACAGACTTGATCTGTTCTTGATCTGTTACTTGATCTTCACCAAAAAGCAAGGATGATATTTTCTTTTTCTCCCCTTTTCCTGACGGAATTTCCTTCTGGCCCAAGTAATGATTTTTATTTTTGTCTATCAATTTTAACAACTTTAAAAAATGTTAGGCATCCATCCCACAAACCCAGGTGCATCCCTAATATCCTCTCACATTCCTCTGGTCTCTCTCCCTGTTTCGTCTCCACCTCCATCAGCAGAGTTGGTATCATTCTTGGAGCTTTATGAAGTCTCATGGTCCAGAAAAATGTCCAAAGGTTCATGAGTTACTCCTCAGGACTCTCAGAAGCCACACTGACTTCTTAGTAGTTTCTCTGAAGTCAACACCAACGCCTTCAGCCACATGTAGGCAGCTCATTACAAATGCTATTATGCAGGCACATATGTACATGGCTACCTATACCTGTGTCCGTCTATAAAATACATGTGTATACATCGTGTATACATGAAGTTAAGAGACTTTTTTTTTTTTTTGAAACGGAGTCTCGCTCTGTCGCCCAGGCTGGAGTGCAGTGGTGCGATCTCAGCTCACTGCAAGCTCTGCCTCCCAGGTTCACACCATTCTCCTGCCTCAGCCTCCCAAGTAGCTGGGACTAGAGGCACCTGCCACCACGCCTGACTAACTTTTTTTTCCTGTTTTTAGTAGAGATGGGGTTTCACCATATTAGCCAGAATGGTCTCCATCTCCTGACCTTGTGATCCGCCTGCCTTGGCCTCCCAAAGTGCTGGGATTACAGGCGTGAGCCACTGCGCCTGGCCGAAGTTAAGAGACTTTTAAAAATCTGGTTGCTTGTAAAAAATCAGTGGGGAAATTAATGACTACATATCAGTATAAACGCATGTACATACACATGCATGTAGACAGGATATAGCAGGTGGTGAAATAACATTTGGAGAATCTGGGTGAGGAAGAATTCTTTGTACTATTTTTGCAACTTTTCTTATTTCAAAATTAAAATTTAAAATGTAATGGGGTCAGCCAACAGGACACGGGACTCAGCTTTGAAGAGCTTCCCTGACTACAGTTTTGGCAAGTCAAGTCTCAAAAAGAGGAATGAAAAAGCCAGAGAAATAAGGTGTGATGCTGCCTGAGGCAGCTGTGAAACCAACACCATGCTCTGAGCCTGACCAATAAAGGGAAAGAATAGGGCACGGGGCTGCCTTTTGCCTGAGGCTCACCTCAGGGCCACCAAACAGCCCTGGCTGACACGCAGGAGCTCTCGCTGACAGCAAACTGCCAGCACATGATGGCAACAGGACGAATTAAGGAAATCACTCTTCCCCGAGCCCTCAAAGAATTCTTGCTCATGGCCAGGATTGTCAACTGAGGCCAACAGCATGTGACATGTAGATGAGGCACCCCCAAAGGAAGCCCACGTGGATAACTTCCTCTTCACGGGGAGGAAAATGTGACTGAGGGATGGAGGACTGGACTGTCATCACCCTAGCCAGTGGCCAATGTTAGCATCACTGGCCTGGTGTGATGGCTCATACCTATATTCCCAGCACTTTGGGAGGCTAAGGAGGGAGGACTGCTTGAGCCCAGGAGCTTGAGACTAGCATGGGCAACAGAACAAAACCCTGCCTCTAAAAAACACTTAAAAATCAAAAATCAAAGTTTTAGCATCACTGACAGAGGGTTAAAAAGATAAGAAGTGTCCTTTGGTGTGATTTAATAGAAAGGACACAAAATCACTTAAATGTATTACAACCAAAAGATGCAGGTGAACCTAGCAAAGCTTTATCTGTACCTTCCAGATCCCAGGAAATCCTGGGGATGGGAGCAGGTCAGGGCAAACTCTTAGAAGTGGCCACACAAAGCTGGAGGGTGCACACCCTGCAGCACAGCCTGCCCTGCCTGGCACTGTTAAGTTGGTTCAATGGAGGATAAGAAGATCCTTCAGGACATGACAACCAGAAAGCAGGCACGATGAATGCATGGGTGTTGACTAGGCCCTGGAAAAAAAGGCAAGGGATGCTCAAGGTGATCAACATCTGAAGTCACACCCAGCGTGAGCCAGGTTCTGCCCTGATGGAGACATTTTTGTAGTCATCAGGCAACAGGAGAGCTGCCTGGCGTTAGTTGTACGGTCCTTTGCAGAATCAGAGTCACAGCCTTCAAAACACATCACTTCTTTATTCACGCTGAAACAAAACAAGACCACTAAGTGCCCTGCTCCCTTACTCAATCGGACCTACGGACATGGGGACAAAACTAGACATGTTTTCTAAGTGGCCACAGGATAGCAAAAGTGTGGCTATCAAGGGGGAGGTGGGCGCTCACCACCTGCCCCTCTCAAGTAAAAATAAAAGAAAGCACTGAGATCCAGGGAGGGTGCCAAACTCGTTTCTTTTTCTTGAAATGTGACTAGTAAGTGGAGCAGAGAATGACGCTGAAGTGCATTCATACTTTCTGTGACCCATCCATCAAGCTCCTTCTCTGTGACCTTGCGGCCGAGTGATGAGGCTGCAGAGCTGAACTGCCCTGCTGATGGGGAGACAACAGCCACATGGACGTGTCCTGATGACTGCCTGAAGGTGCTGCTCATCACCATGCAGATGAAGGTTCAGGAGACATGTTCATGCCATCGGACCACAGATGTCAAGCTGGGAGAGAATGTTTATGACGATGACAAAACTGGGATTGACTGCAACGTCACAAAACTCAGGAACTGAGATGGGCCTAGACCCAGAGTGTGACATGGCTGTCAAGACTAAGGCCACCCGAGAGTGTGTTAATTAATGGGGGTCCTTAGAGGGTGCCCTGCTCAGGCTGTATCTCAAATACTGTGTCTACTTCTGGGCCCATATTTTAGGGGTGCAGCTGACAAGTGGGTCCCCAAGGTGATCAGGCGCTGGGGATTTTATTTTAGAGAATGGGTCTCACTCTGTCGCCTAGGCTGTAGTGGTCTGGTCAATGCTCACTGCAGCCTCAAACTCCTGGGCTCAAGCAATCCTCTTGCCTCAGCCTCCTCGGCAGCGGAGGCTTTTTCACAGGAGAGAGGGTTGGATGAACTTTTGAGTTTAACACAGAGAAGGGAAGACTTGGAGCTGACCTTTCCAACTAACATATTAAAGCCTCTGCTATTAAAAGCAGGTCAGACTTGCTGTTTTGCCTGGAGGAAAGGTCTAGGAGCCATGGGCAGAAGTTACGGGAGCCAAGTGTCAGTTCGATTTAAGAAAGAACGTTCTAGCAGTTAAAAGTACAAACAATTCAGTGGGAAAGGAATTCCCTTCTTGTGAACAGGGGCTGGGTGACCAGCTGTGAGGAGCTCTTCAGGTTGAGTCCTACTTGAACGGGTGTGACGCAGAGAGCCCCTCTGTGCTTTCCACTCTAGATGCACAAATGAAGTTCACTTCAAAGCACACCTAAAAATGTGCGAATGAAATTAATTTCAAAGCACATTTATAAAAGCTGTAAGAAAATCACAGGGAGTTTGAGGGAAGAGGAGAGAATATATTTTTGGAGAATCGATTTAAAATACGGTTTTAAGTGAAAGAATTTATTTCAAAGCTCAGCACAGAACTACTCCTTTAGGAGATGTGTTTAATGATAGCTGTGTCTTTGTACATTTCCATTTAGCTCCTGAGTTCCACGTGGAGGAAGTGATGGAAATTACCCAGTTCATTGGAACGAAGTCGTTTTTTTTCTGCCATCAAGTAAGAACACCAACCAGTGCTGGGGCTGAGTGACGATGCCCTGTGTACACCCAAGATTTGTGTACAAACGAGTCAGGCCCAGCAAGGGCAGAAAAGGTAGCAGAACCCTCCTGAGGCTCCGCTCCTCTGAGAACACAAAGCATCTAGGAGCTGTGTCTAGAGAGGGGCTTTTCGGCCGGGCACAGAGGCTCACGCCTGTAATCCCAGCACTTTTGAGAGGACGAGGCAGGTGGATCGCTGGAGCTCAGGAGTTCGAGACTCACCTGGCCAACACAGTGAAACCCCATCTCTACTAAAAACACAAAAATTAGCTAGGCACGGTGGTGCACGCCTGTAATCCTGGTTACGCGGGAGGCTGAGGTACCAGAATTGCTTGAACCTGAGAGGCGGAGGTTGCAGAGAGCCGAGACCGCTCCTCTGCACTGCAGCCTGGGTGACACAGTGAGATCCTGGAAAGAAAAAGAAAGAAAAAGGAAGGAAGGAAGGAAGGAAAGAGGGAGGGAGGGAGGGAGGGAAGGAGAAGGAAGGAAGGAGAAGGAAGGAAGAAAAAGAAAGGAAGAAAAGAAAGGAAGAAAAAGGAAGAAAGGAAAAGAAAGAAAAGGAAAAGAAAAGAAAGGGGCTATTCACATGGTATCCACTGGGGTCCAGGGCTCCTCTGAAAGCTTGGCAAAAATTTTGTGCTTATGGCATTTTTCTTGGGAGAAGGTCACAGATGTCAGCAGATTCTCAAAAGTGTTTATGACTAAAAGAGAAGAGTGAGATTTGCAAGAACGCGCTGCCCACGGGGTCAGGGCAGACCCACCGCTCCTTCTTGGTGCTGTGAGGTGCCCTTCTTTCTTGGGAGTAAGGCCTTCTCACTGTTGCAGGGTGGGGGGTTAGACAGAATGATTCTGGGTTTCCCTTCCAACTCTAAACACCAGGGAGGAGAACGGAGACAGCAAACACTCGTGCTCACAGTGGCCCTCGGGAACCCACGGCCTTGGTCGTTCTAACTGCAGAAGAGCATGTGGTCTCCAGGCCTTGAGGACTCAGCCTGTGACCAGCTCCCAAGGGCCGAGACATGCACCTCCCTTACAGAATGGCTACGTTCAGCTGCAAGGAGATGTGACTGACCACTCTGTCACTGTTATTACTGATTTTGTTACCAATTTTCCTGATTAAAACAATATCAAAGAACTGCCTTATTGACAAAGGTAACCACCTTATGCTTACATTCACATAAGTAGCCACAGAATCAAGATAACGCAAGTAGCTAATTATGAAGTTATTTTGAAATATGGGCACTCTCCCTCCTCCCTGAACACCCCCACCCCACCTGTGTGTATTACTTCAGTCAATAAATAAAAAGCATTTCAGTGCTGCCTGCAGTGAAAGAGGGAAGAGGGAACAGGACAGAGAAATGGAACCCAGACCCAGATCCCAGTATCTCAAGAAACACCTTCCTTCTCTCGAGACCTTTACAAACACAGCTGATGCTCATCTCTCTGGAATGATTCTAGTCCTTTTAAGCAAACAAAGGAAACTGAGCCACTGAGTGTCCTTCTCCTCCTGTGGTATTAAGTACTGAAGCCTAAAGTGCTTCAAAAACACACGTCAGATGAACTTGGCTCATCCCACGCAAAGCCACAAGCACCATGAATGACGTTAAGTCATACGACTAAGGCTGACCGGCGGATTCTCCTGGCCACGCCTCATGAGAAAATAATTACACCAATACTCTGAACTGTGGTTGCGTACTGGTGAAGTCAAAACTTACCGCCATTAGTTTTGAAAACACAGATTTAGGAGTTTGCAGAATATTTTCAATAAGAGAACAAACAGCAATGTTTCTGCCTTTCAGTGTGAAACCTCTTGCTAACATTGATCAAAAGCATGATGCTTTATCATCTATCTGTGTTCATGTTAAATCTGTCATCAGAGATGGTGATGGAGAAATATCTAATTGTTATTTAAACACACACAAAAATTGGACATGCTATACATTTATCTTTTAAAATGTAGTCTGTATTATTTTCACCAACCAAAACACACATATTTTATTATAAAACATTAGGCAATGTTGCTTTTGAGATATGCAATCTGAAAGGTCACATTTGTATTTATTACCAGTAGGAAATACCAGAGGAGTTACATTAGAAATCAACCAGACAGACTCGTACGTCGTTATCGTGACTTACACAGCATTAGATGCGGGTTGAAGCAGCACCCACTTAGTGTTTCCGACACGGACCTGGTGTGGGCAAGCGGCCTGTAAGAGGCTTCCCCTCTCCGCACTGGGCTCTGTGTCTCACATCTCAAAGACCAGAGCAGAGCCCTGTTTCCATCTCCAGGCCCACGACTGACACAGTGTGCACAGCCAGTGTTTCTAGACTCTCTCCTGCTCCGACAGAACTCACTCTCTGGACTCTGCACTTGAAATTAAGACCTGAACATGGGGGAGACAGTCATTTCCTTCTTGACTGAAAACCAAGTCAACAAATGAAACAAACCTAGTCTAAATTCCAGGATAATAATAAATTACCTGGTTTATAAAAATACATGTCCAAAATAGTTACTTCCTGGGTTGTGTACAATATAAATTACAAAAATAAAATAGAAAAGATGAAAAGTTGAGCCCATTTTTCAGTTCTTTAACCAACATCAGCATTTTTCCACAGAGATCAGTGTGAAGCCATTTGTGTGGCACCAAGACCCTGGCAAATCTAGGCTCAGGAGGGAGAACCCTGAAGCCGGGTGAGGTATTTCTGTGGAGTCCTGTGGGCTGTCCTAGGCACGCTCGCCTCTACCTGGTGGAAGACGGCCTTTCCGGGAAACCCTCCACACCGTCCGGGCTCCATCTGTGGCAAGTGGCTCGCTGAGTGCACAGAGGAGCGAGTGAGCAGGGCACCTGTGGGCGCCTCGTCCCCTGTCCACATCTCCCGAGGAGGGAGCATCACACAGTGCAGGGCAACTCGTGCATTTTCAACGTCTCCCTTTTGTTTTTCCTTTTAAAGATAGATTTAGTGAAGTCTTTTAAAAGAATGTGTATTACAGGGAAGATAGACAGTCATACAATAGGTGTTTCTGCCTCAATCCAAGTTATTATTACCATTTTGTATTTGAAAGTGTCTAAACAACAATATAAAAGAACTATTTCTTATTTCAATATTAGTTTTGCTAATCAAGGGTTCCAGTTTCCAGTGATTCGACCAACCGATAGGACATAACGAGTGCAGAGAGAGCCATGCACTTTAGATCGTATCTAGAATCCACTTTCTCTTCACAGTTCCTCCTCAGAACACAGTCCAGAGAATGTTGACTGAAAAGCTTCCAAAATAATTGAACACAAGATATGAATCAGCAACAAAACAAGCTCAAGGGAAAAACACGGGTACAGGCAGCAAAATGTGATCGTCATAGCTCTGTTTCTGCAGTGACACTTAACACACTCAGTATCTGAATGAGTTCTGAATCATTTACTTATCGTAAAGTCTCAAAGTATCAATTTCAGGTGAGCAGTTTTAAATCAGAAAATATTCAATGGTTAATCATTACTCTTTAGGTATTTCCTTCATATCCTCTGAAGAGTTTCCCAGAACATTCACGGGTTTCCCTTGTGAAAAGGAATGCCCCCAAACAATGGAAAACGATAGCAAAAAACAGGCATCTGAATCAGCCTGGCCTCTGAAAACAGACCAGAGGAATTGATCCGCTTTCTTCCAGTGAAGAAAGAAAATCAAGAACATGGTATTGGCAGAGGGAAAGTGAACAAGGGAAGGTAAGTAAAGGACCCAGGTCAGTCTCTGGCAAAGGAAGCACTTAGGAAATGACTGCCGTGACCTCTAGGGACCATTCTGTAAGATTCTACTCCAACGTTAGGCCATGGACGCAGGAATCTATCTGCCATCATCTTAAGATGGAGTGTTACGTGCCTAACAAAGATGGTGAAGTTCTAGGTAGAATTTTAAATTCATAGTAAGTCTAGAAGACCAAGAAGAAAGAGATAAGGTAGCTAGGATTTCAAGCAGCACTAAGCAAAACTTAAAATTTTATCGTGCAGTAAAGCTGAATGTACAATCATCCCAGACAAGACAGTTTAAAGAAAACAAGATGTCCACATGAGTGTCTTGGTTTTAGCTGTGATAATTCTCAGCCCCAAACATCACAAATTTAAGAAAAGCTATATATTTTTATTTATTAAATAGATTTAATTAATATGTCTTCTGAAATACAAAAGATAGAATAAATCATAGCACAAAAGGGAATAAGATATGATAACATCATGACGGCCAATTAATACACATAAATCAACCTTTTCTGGACAGACACCAAATTACTTAAGAAGATTAAGAGATAACTTCAGAAGCAGCACTACCTGGAAGATTATTTGGCATTTAAATACTGATTTCCAAAGTGCTAGATGGGCAAGTCCAAGCAAGCATCTGTGGTCACATGCACACACATCTCAACAGTTACGGATGATGAGAAACTGTCACTATTACAGCTTGAAACAACTTCACCTACGCTAACTGCTCACCTGAAATGATCTTGAACAAAATCTCTACAAGTGTGGCTTGCACTTTTTTTCTTCAGACATATTCTGCCTCATTTTATCATCTAAGCAGGCAATCCTATTAGATCTGAGTAGGGGCAAGGCATTGTGTTTCTTACATGCAGAACATGGAGTTTTTCTATTTGGTTCCATCAACTCCCAAGCATTTCAGGCCCATGGAGGTGAGAGTTCCTTCAATGATGACAGGTTTGCTATTTCTAACTTATCATCGACAACCTTCAAGGGGTCCCGTCGAGGCATCAAGACTGCTGTCTGTGTCTGAGGCCAGTGTCTGCTCAGTGGACATGGATGAAATGTCATTGATAGATGAAGACTGAGAAGGAGTGGCGTTGCTACTTACTGCTGCATCTGTGCTAAGAAAACCAAATATAATAAAATCTGAGGCATGGCATTGCTGCAAATCCAGGCAACGAGACTTCAGGCCATTTCTCGGCTCTGTCCTTTTGCAGTTTCCCAATCCTAACTATGAGTATAAACAAGAAGTTAGTCAGCTAGACTTTCTGAACTTTTCCTTGAGTCTTTCTTTGGGCCCAGAGTCCCATATTCCTGTGTCTTTCCTTGCAAGATTCTTCTTTTCTTCTCAGTGGCTAAACATATATGTGGCCATGTATAATCATGTTAGCTACTTAAAAAATACCGCTGCTTTCAAGCAGACATCAAAAGGAAACAGCTATATCTGAAAATGCAGTATCACAAAAGCTTAAGCCTGAATCGGATTCAAGTGTCACCAGACACTTGAATTATAACAATTTATAACATAAACACTAAATCTACAGAACAAAAAGCATCAACATTCAAAGAAATCTTTTGCAATAAATAAAGACTATATACTAGAAAAAGGAAAAAAATTAGTGGTCTCGTATTTTTTATTGTTTTGTAACTCTAGAAAACTGACATTTTAATCTTTTAAAGCAAATGAAACTATCCTACTTCCTACTATCTATATTTTAGTCTGGTGTGAATAAAAATACAACAGGCAGACTCTCTGAGATCGACGTCTGCAGTCATAAATTTGTGCTTAGTGAACAAGCACTTAGGTTCTTGCTGAAGTTATATAATCTCTAGATGCTTGACACATACGTCATGTTGAATATAAAATTCAAGAATAAAAAGTAAGCTGTGCTCTCTGTGCATCCCCACGCACGTGTGTGCTTTCCAGTGGGAGTGGGAGAGAGACAATAAATATAACTTGAGTGTTTCATTTAGTCAACGGGAAGAATCCTACAGACGTAAGTGAATACCACAAATATCAGAGTCTCTCATAATTGTACAACTACCCGGTCAGCAGGCTTCCGCCACTATCAAGATCGGCAGATCAAGCAGGAAAATGGGAGAATGATATGAACAATTTTCTCAAGAGAAAACCCAATTCCATTTTACTTAGATTGGCATTTTGGGTGGGACCCGTACAAAGGGTTATCAACGTTGAAAAGGCTTTAAATTCCATTTCATCTGTAAATGGAGGTGAAAGCAATTATTGCAAAGATGAAAGAGAAATGTTTATAAGGAAGTTCAGTGCCTGGCACATCAGTAAAATGCCATCCACCACCCCTTCACTATGACAAGCCAAAAGGTGGCTATTCACACAGTGGTTTTTAAATCTGATGCTAGCTAGGCTGGCATTTCACATGTTGCTGCCATTTATAAAAGATGAACAGGGAAAGAGGCCAGGTGCAGTGGCTCACACCTGTAATCCCACCACTTTGGGAGGCTGAAGCAGGCAGATCACGAGGTCAGGAGATCAAGACCAGCTTGGCCAATATAGTGAAACCCCATCTCTACTAAAAATACAAAAATTAGCCGGGCGTGGTGGCATGTGCCTGTAATCCCAGCTACTTGGGAGGCTGAGGCAGGAGAATCACTTGAACCCAGGAGGCAGAGGTTGCAGTGAGCAGAGATCATTCCACTGCACTCCGGCTTGGGTGATAGAGCGAGACTCTGTCTCAAAAAAGAAAAGCTGAATAGGGAAAGAAAAATATCATACAATCAATTAAAGCAATCACTAACCTGAAGGCTGATCTTTTACAACACCATTCTTGCTTCTTTCTTCCCAATCCATGACTTCTTTGTAAATTAGCTCTTTAATAAAAATACAAGTTAAAATGCTTAATCAGTTTCTAAAGAGTTTCATTGTATCTCTAAACTCTGATTCCAAATCAACTGGAACCACTCCAAAGGCACTGCGATGTGTTATTTTTAATTGTAAGATAAGAGTCAATTCAGTAATATAGTCTACCTGGACCAAAATATTCACGTTTTGATACATTATATCTTTTCTTTTCTTTCTTTCTTTTTTTTTTTTTGAGACAGTTTCATGCTGTCATCCAGGCTAGAGTGCAGTGGCACAGTCTTGGCTCACTGCAACCTCTACCTCCTGGATGCCTCAGCCATCCAAGTAGCTGGGATTACAGGTGTTTACCACCATGCCTGGCTAATTTTTATAGTTTTTGTAGAGATGGGGTTTCGCTATGTTGGCTAGGCTTGTCTTGAATTCCTGGCCTCAAGCCATCTGCCCGCCTTGGCCTCCCACAGTGCTGGGATCACAGGTGTGAGCCACTGCACCTGGACTACATCACATCTTTTCCATGCAGCTAGTAAGGGAGCAAAACATATGGGGTGGTTCTGGATCCACAAGGGGCTTTATGAAGTGGACTGGCTCCCACAGAACACTGTAAGGGACTGGATATTCTCACACCCATTTCAGTATGTTTCTCTATGTAGTTACTTGGGGTTTTCCAAAGGTAACCAGCATCCACATGTGGGCTAGGAACCCCCGACACTGGCCAGAAATGAATCCACACGCCTAAGTCTTTTCCTAGTTTCAACTTCAGTTTTCCTCAACTTTCATTTGTAAGAAAAACTAATTACCTACTAAGTAAGTGATTAGGGATTCCTAAAATTTCAGTATTCATAAACCAACATTAGCACGTTGCATTTACTGAGGCCAGTGAGTGTGCTGTGTACATGCACTGCTGAGCACAGGCTCACACAGGCAACCGGCACTCCAGGATAGCCCTGGGGCAGGACCCACCTTCAGTGCTGACTCACTCTGACTGTGGTTCTCAGTTACTACTGATCCCACTTCTTAACAAAGAATTGTCAGGTCAACCTCTTCATTATAGGTGCAGTTTGTTGTGGGTGGTCTGGTTAATCTTATGGCGGTAATAATACCTATTTGCATATTTTCAATCTGCAATTTCCCCCAAACTAGATTTTAAAACATATGTACAACTACATGGCTTAAAAAAAGCAGGCAGAAGTTCACATGACCCCCAGCCCTGGATCCCCATTTCTGCATACACTGGGAATTCTATAGGTAACATGCAGCCTGTGAATTGGTGTCACCTGACAATTTGCAACATGTTATCAATATAAGTGTGATACAATTACTAAGCTCAGTTTACAAACTGATATGTGAAAAGCCATAAAAAAATGCTATTTTTCCTTCTTGAAGCAAATGATAAGAAATTGATACATGTTCCTCTCTAACTCTGTTCTCTTCAAGTTCTTTTTCTACTGGAAACTGGGGAGAAAGAGGCTAAGTGGGTCGCAGGGTTTCTTGCCCCTTCCTGAAGGGAAATGTCACAAAATGAAAAGCCTCTGCTTTACAGGATTGGAAGAAATGTCGTAAGGAAGGATCAAAATAAGCTCCATCTTTACCTTTCCATTCTTCAATTGCATGTTCTCTTTCTTCCAACTGGGCATCATAAATCTGAGGTGGTGGCTAAAAATTAAATCATATGTAAAGTCAACAGTAATGCTTCAAAAAAAATGAGGCACTAAAAAAGGTAAAATCGCTTGGAAGACTCCTAGTCTATTTATGATATGGATTTAGTTTAATTCAACACATGGTTTAATAAAGATTTGTCATGTGATATTGGATCAGCTTCGGGATCAAAATAATTATAAAAAAGTTAACCAAAAAAGAGTTACTATGTTCCTGTTAGTAATCACCTGACCTCAAAACACAGACATCTGCCCATCACAGGCTGTTTCCCGAGACCCATCATGGACAAGGCATTGTGCTGGCAGCTATGGAAGGTACTGCTGTTTCTTAGAACAAATTTTACATGTTCTTCATGTGAGAACTCCCAAACCCAATGTCCAACTCATAAATGGACTGTTACAAAAGTCTGCTTATAAATTGGATTCTTTTTATATAAAACAATGTTTAAACTGATGGCAAAACCACAGGCCATGCCATAAACATGTATTTCACTCATGGCATGAAGGAAACCTGCCACTACGCAGTGATCTCCCTCACAGCTAAAGCTCACTCACACCAGTGCTGATACAGAAACACGCACGTGGGCACCAAACTCAGAGTGGAGCTCCTCCAGCGGGGCAGCCAGAAGGCACAAGGCCTTTAAGGGAAGGATACACAGACGTGTGATTTTTCAGCAAGCTGCTCAGCCTCTCTGGTTGAGTGGCCTAAACAAGAGGATATAACCAAAGCCAATGGCACAGAACAGATGCTTAATAAACTATGCGCTCACAGCATTCTTTGCAAAATGGAGACTGGTATCACCAAAGCATAAGTTCATTCCCGAGGTCCTCTGAGCAAGCGACCCAGGCCTCAGACAGCACTTGGCCTTTTTGTAACTGGGAGCCCCAAATGGAGAACTTGCTACCCATATGTAGCCGCTCTGGACGAGCAGACAAGATCCAAGGAAATACAAGCCTGGCCTCCACATATAAGTCTTTTCAAAACAGATACTCACTGCCTCTGCTTCGGCGGGGTCGTACCAGACAGTGATGTATGGGTGACGCAGAGCTTCATCTACAGAGATCCGCTTGTCAGGATCAATCACTAGCATTTTCGATAACAGATCTCTGGCTTGACTTGCTAGGGTGACAACAAAGATTAGATTAATACACTAATGCTGTTAATATGAAACAAAGAGAATCATACAATAAAGAACTAAATATGACAGCACAGACAGAACAAAGATGTATTAATTTTGAGAAATGTTTGATAGGTTCAAGATGAATATAACCCAAATATTTTTTTTTTTTTTGAGACGGAGTCTCGCTCTGTTGAGCAGGCTGGAGTGCAGTGGCGCGATCTCGGCTCACTGCAAGCTCCACGTCCCGGGTTCACACCATTCTCCTGCCTCAGCCTCCTGAGTAGCTGGAACTACAGGCGCCCGCCACCACACCCGGCTAATTTTTTGTATTTTTTTAGTAGAGACGGGGTTTCACTGTGTTAGCCAGGATGGTCTTGATCTCTTGACCTCATGATCTGCCTGCCTCGGCCTCCCAAAGTGCTGGGATTACAGGCAGGAGCCACCGCGCCCGGCCATAACCCAAACATTTTTAAGAAAAAGTCAGATGGCCACTTTCATGACAAACCAGGTTTCCAAATGTGGTTTTACGCCTCTGGATCTGCAAGGGGAAGAGAAACCTGGGCCCCCAGGTGGTGGGGAAGAGCACCAGGCAGCCTCAGACCAATGTCTGGGCAGGGCCCAAGGCTGGGAAACCACAGCAAGGAAGGTGGCAATTGCTGAGCTGCAGGTGGCACTGCCCAGAGTGTGGGCATGAGGCATGGGGGAGTACTTTTCTCTAAGTCACATGAAAATGAAATTAGAACAGACTTTTTAAACCATGCAACAATCTCACATTCCCGCAGGATAAAACACTCACAGATGCTTCTGGCTGGCCTAGCTGTATACAGTGCTGGCAACTTACACTTTTTTTTTTTTTTTTT
>NW_016816898.1:68861-74133 GCF_001698545.2 Rhinopithecus bieti
TTTTTTTTTTTTTTTTTAATTTACAGATTGGTATTTAGAAAAAAAAAAAAACAAGTTCAATAACTTTGTTAAATATAAGGCTCACCTAGGTTTTGGCAATTGAAGTTCACAACCTGAGTAAGCACAGGAAAGACTGAGGCTTTTCTGATTAAGGCACAGTTTACCTTAATTTTTTTTTTTTTTTTTTTTTGAGACGGAGTCTCGCTCTGTCGCCCAGGCTGGAGTGCAGTGGCGCAATCTCGGCTCACTGCAAGCTCCGCCTCCCAGGTTCAGGCCACTCTCCTGCCTCAGCCTCCCAAGTAGCTGGGACTACAGGCGCCCGCCACCACGCCCAGCTAATTTTTTGTATTTTTTGTAGAGATGGGGTTTCACTGTGTTAGCCAGGATGGTCTCGATCTCCTGACCTCGTGATCCGCCCGCCTCGGCCTCCCAAAGTGCTGCGATTACAGGCGTGAGCCACCGCGCCCGGCCCAGTTTACCTTAATCTTAATGTGGACAGAATCAAATATATTATTTCTCCTTAAGCAATCACACCGTAGTAAAGGGTGCAGGAGAAGGTGGGGAGGACCTTTTCTATGGAGTGACTGTCACATGGCTCCGACTCTAGAATCTGCATTCAAGGGTTCTTTTCACCTGAAAACTTTGTAAATTCCAGTTGCTGTCACTGTAACAAGATTCTTTCAGATTGATTTGATTATTTTTATTTTGGCCTAAGGCTTCAATTAAGCCATCTCATGGAGGATAAAGCTTCTAGACCTTTAAGCTTTCTCTCCTCAGTGCCTTCATACCTCAGACTTCTGGCCTAAAATGACTTTCTCTCCCAAAACTCACAGGTTTTTTGAATACAAACATGAAAGACTGAAAGCGCCACCTGAATTACAAAACACAAGTCTAAGAAAAAAAAGGCTATCTTACTTTTTATTTTGTCTCGCTCAGACTCTGATGGGAATATCCAATCTGGAAAGAGTTCTTCGAATTTGATTCCAGGATACTTTGGTCTGTTTTCTACATAATTCCTCACAGTTGGCTGGAGTTTCTTCATGAACTCTGCTGATGGTGTTCCAAGCTGCTCAATGACTTTATTCCACTGATCAATATCTAAGGAGTCTCTTGAGGAAAATATAACTGGAGTGCCTTGTATTCACAGTACATGCAGCAGCAGTATTTGAGTCATCTTTATACCTATCAGCTAGGCCACCCCACTGGATCAGCAGCAGAATTTCGAACTAATATTCAAATAAGGTTTGGGTTTCCAAGTTACACTATTTTTTCAAACTCTTCCACTCTGCGTCTTCATAAACTATGACACAGCTTATTAAATCAACACAATGAAGTCTACACACCTTCCCACTCTAGTTCAAAATAAAGTTTATCTTGTAACTAAGAATACCTATGGCAAAAATGATTAAGCATGAAACTAGATAAACATTACATAAGCCAACTGAAATCAGTTTTCACACTAACGCTACCTCAGATTCCTTCACGGCTCTCTGAAGAACAGAGGATCTCGAGGGACCTGTGGAGAGACCTGTCTGACCCCCTCAGTTTACAGCCGGGGAACCAACCAGCTGGGCTTCCACTGAGCCCATCGACAGCTGTCAAATGACAGACACTCTGTTTTACTTGGAATTGACTCTTCCCAACCATCATTGCAATACTGAGGTAATGCATTTTATTTCCTTTCAAAGTGTGTGACCTGGGTTTCAGACTCAACTCTGCATTCAGCACTCACAGTGTGTCAGGAAAGTCAAGCTTCCTTAGGGGTCCATTTCCTTCTTTGTTCAATGCAGACATTACCAGCTTTGCCTATTCCACAGGGTGCTTGTTAGGCTTGGGATAATTAGGATTACATGTGGGAAAGTGATACTGAAACTGTACTCAACTATACAAGAGAATGCAAGCGAGAAAAAAACAGCATCAACAGCAGCTTCAAAAAGTGCTCACTGAGGCATGTCTTAGAAAAATGAACTTACATTATCATGAAATAACCTAGGGAACTGGTACATGAACTCAGTTCTTCCAAAATGTTATACTTCCAAAGACCTGCTCAGGAAATGGGTTTCTGGCATTCAATTCACTAGCAAATTCTCCTTCTTACTCCTGTTTCATACATATTGTCAAATCAGAATTATGCCCACATTTTATTTACCTATTTAGCCAAAATGTGAAAACTGTCTCACACCTTTTCCTTCTGCCATACACACACACACACACACACATATGTATGTATGTAGTCTCGTTCTGTCGCCCAGGCTGGAGTGCAGTAGCACGATCTCGGCTCACTGCAACCTCCACCTCCCAGGCTCCAGTGATTCTCCTGCCTCAGCCTCCCAAGTAGCTGGGACTATAGGCACCTGCCATCACGACTGGCTAATTTTTGTATTTTTAGCAGAGATGGGGTTTTGCCATGTTGGCCAGGCTGGTCTTGAACTCCTGGCCTCAAGTGATCTGCCTGCTTCGGCCTCCCAAAGTGCTGGGATTATATAGGTGTTAGCCACCGTGCCTGGCCTGCCATACACTTTTGATACCTCTTCTGCATGCTCACTCCCACAGACTCCCCAGGATGCACCCACCCAGCATCTGTGTGCCATTTGCCATACAGCCACCAACTGGGCTCCCGGCTACACCTAGCCTGCCCAGCTCTAGACTAACCCTCATGCTTACTCAAGGAAGAGCTCCCTCAGCTCTTCCTTCTCCAACATCAACATTTTGCACTCTACCAGTACATTCCATCACGTTGGTAACTGACAAGTGTTTTCTCCTGTGTTAACATAGTAGCTGCTTTCTTTTGGCCCCCACTACCTATCGCTCTATCTTATTCCTATTTGCAGCAAAACTTCCATAAAGAGCTGTCGGTCGGGCGTGGTGGGTCACACCTGTAATCCTAGCACTTGGGGAAGCCAAGGCAGGTGGATCACAAGGTCAAGAGTTCAAGACCAGCCAGGCCAAGATGGTGAAGCCCCAGCCCTACTAAAAATACAAAAATTAGCCGGACATAGTGGCAGGCACCTGTTATCCCAGCTACTCCAGAGGCTGAGGCAGAGAACTGCTTGAACCCAGGGGGTGGAGGCTGCAGTGAGCCGAGATCACGCGACTGTCCTCCAGCCTGGACAACGGAGTGAGACTCTGTCTCAGAAAAAAAAAAAAAAAAAAAAAACAGAGCTGTCTATACTTGTGTCTCTAATTCCCAGCCTCTCATTTTCTCTCAAACATACTCCCATCAGGCTTTCTTCCCTCCACTCCATAAATGCTGTGCCCATCATGGCTGCCAGCAGCCATTATAAGGCCCAGCGGCCAGTCCTCTGTCCTCATCTCCTCACGTGAATGAGCCTCCCTCTGTCACCATGCTCTAGGAGGAAGGGTCGCTGGAGTGCCTTCTCCATTTCCTTCCCTATTCCCTTTGTCCCTCTACCTCAAGGGGCTAAGTCCTGGGTCCTGGTCTCTTCCTCCCCTGCAAGCTCTCGCTACCAGTCCTAGGCTTCAAGGCTACCAACAGATGGATGATACCCACTTTGATCTCTCTATCCCAGACCTTGCCCCTGAATTCCACTGTCTAACAGACATCTCCAAACCCTAGCAACGCTCCTTGAAGGGTCCAACTTCAAAGCAGAGTACAAGCCCATCTCCCCGGCCGCACCCTCCCAGCCTGCTGGGGCCTCCGCCTCTCCTCTGGATGATGGCAGCCTCTGCTCTGGTCTCCTGCTCTGCCCTGCCCTTGAAGATCCAGCCTCAATTCAGCAGCTGGGAGGAGCCTCTCTGCATCTAAGTCAGACTAGGCACCCAGAAATGGGCAGGTGAGAGAAATATCTGCTGGATTAATGATAAAGGACTAGAAATTAAACCAGTTGTGAGAGAAGCCCCCCAGATTCCCCGAGAGGCCTCCACCCCAGCATCCCACAGATGGGAGGGACAGGGGACAGATGGGAGGGCTGGGGAAGAGGAACAGTAATTCCAGCAAGCTCAGTGGACCCTGTTGTCTAACTCTCGTGAAGCTGCAGGCAGACTGCAGGTCTCCTGTTTTACAGAAGGGGAAACCAAGGCTCAGAGAGGCCCTAAATTTCTCAAGGACGCTTGGCTGCCGAGGGGAGGAGTCTGAGCTGGGGCCCGAGGTAGCCTGACTAAAGCTTTCTCTTTCTCTTAGGCCACCACAGGGACAGGAGCTCCTTTCTACCCCAGGTCACAAATTAAAGCAAACCTCTGAGACCCTCAGTCTGATTTCTGCAACTTTTTTCTATCTCCCAAATTTCAATCTAATACTTGAAAGAGTTGGCAAAATTTTCTTTAGAAAATGATGTTAAACTGTGTGTGACTGTTGGGAATAACATTAGGTAACCTTATAGATAACACCATTAATTACTGACATTAATGTTAATATGTAAAGCAAGAATTTTAAGTTACTTACTAAAATGCACCAAAAAGTATTCATATTTTTCATTTTTGTACTTTTTGAAGAAAACATTTCTTAATAAAACAAGGAATGGCACAAAATGAATAAGAATTGAGACAAACTGAACATTAAGTATATATTTCTAAATTATTAGTCTTTTAATTCCTCAACTTTCCCTTTTTAATTAAGTTCACTTGCAAAATAAAGACTTCCTTATTTATAGGTTGAAACAAGTGAATCTGAGGTAAGGCTATAGAAACTGCTAGAAAATTTACTAGAACAAATAAAATATTTAACTTGACATTATATAATCTATGATACAGAAAATGTAAAGAAAGGTAAATAAAATGAGAGGAATAAAAATATTTTCATTTCAAGTTTGCATTGTGAAGAATTTATGTTATAAGGAGACCACTCTGATAAACTTAATTAAAATCTGAAATTATCTTCCTAAGATACACACAAAACACTGACTACAGAGCTCGCTTTCCTTAAAAGCAACCATCAATCTGCCCAAGGATGGAGACTAATTTAAACTTTCGTAACGAAAACAAAGTCAAGGACTAATGAAAAACTAAGTGGTTAAAACACAAATGAAAAAGGGAAGATGTGAAGAACCATGTTAGGGTAAAAAATACTAAGGATGGAAGAATGGCAAATGAGGAAAGAAGGCTGTCGTAAAAATTAGTTATTCTCCTTTCTGCTGTATATCTAACACGACTTGCTGACTACAGTATGAGTTTATCTCTTTCATTTTACATGTATTTTGACTTCCCCAGTGTGTCACAAAATAACCCACCAGATTTTTTTAATTCTACAAAATGTCAGCACAGTAACAAACAAGAAAGTTTAACATATTGTTCCTCACAAATTTTTCATTTTAAT
>NW_016816898.1:75842-86742 GCF_001698545.2 Rhinopithecus bieti
AAAAAAAAAAAAAAAAAAAAAAACAGAGCTGTCTATACTTGTGTCTCTAATTCCCAGCCTCTCATTTTCTCTCAAACATACTCCCATCAGGCTTTCTTCCCTCCACTCCATAAATGCTGTGCCCATCATGGCTGCCAGCAGCCATTATAAGGCCCAGCGGCCAGTCCTCTGTCCTCATCTCCTCACGTGAATGAGCCTCCCTCTGTCACCATGCTCTAGGAGGAAGGGTCGCTGGAGTGCCTTCTCCATTTCCTTCCCTATTCCCTTTGTCCCTCTACCTCAAGGGGGCTAAGTCCTGGGTCCTGGTCTCTTCCTCCCCTGCAAGCTCTCGCTACCAGTCCTAGGCTTCAAGGCTACCAACAGATGGATGATACCCACTTTGATCTCTCTATCCCAGACCTTGCCCCTGAATTCCACTGTCTAACAGACATCTCCAAACCCTAGCAACGCTCCTTGAAGGGTCCAACTTCAAAGCAGAGTACAAGCCCATCTCCCCGGCCGCACCCTCCCAGCCTGCTGGGGGCCTCCGCCTCTCCTCTGGATGATGGCAGCCTCTGCTCTGGTCTCCTGCTCTGCCCTGCCCTTGAAGATCCAGCCTCAATTCAGCAGCTGGGAGGAGCCTCTCTGCATCTAAGTCAGACTAGGCACCCAGAAATGGGCAGGTGAGAGAAATATCTGCTGGATTAATGATAAAGGACTAGAAATTAAACCAGTTGTGAGAGAAGCCCCCCAGATTCCCCGAGAGGCCTCCACCCCAGCATCCCACAGATGGGAGGGACAGGGGACAGATGGGAGGGCTGGGGGAAGAGGAACAGTAATTCCAGCAAGCTCAGTGGACCCTGTTGTCTAACTCTCGTGAAGCTGCAGGCAGACTGCAGGTCTCCTGTTTTACAGAAGGGGAAACCAAGGCTCAGAGAGGCCCTAAATTTCTCAAGGACGCTTGGCTGCCGAGGGGAGGAGTCTGAGCTGGGGCCCGAGGTAGCCTGACTAAAGCTTTCTCTTTCTCTTAGGCCACCACAGGGACAGGAGCTCCTTTCTACCCCAGGTCACAAATTAAAGCAAACCTCTGAGACCCTCAGTCTGATTTCTGCAACTTTTTTCTATCTCCCAAATTTCAATCTAATACTTGAAAGAGTTGGCAAAATTTTCTTTAGAAAAATGATGTTAAACTGTGTGTGACTGTTGGGAATAACATTAGGTAACCTTATAGATAACACCATTAATTACTGACATTAATGTTAATATGTAAAGCAAGAATTTTAAGTTACTTACTAAAATGCACCAAAAAGTATTCATATTTTTCATTTTTGTACTTTTTGAAGAAAACATTTCTTAATAAAACAAGGAATGGCACAAAATGAATAAGAATTGAGACAAACTGAACATTAAGTATATATTTCTAAATTATTAGTCTTTTAATTCCTCAACTTTCCCTTTTTAATTAAGTTCACTTGCAAAATAAAGACTTCCTTATTTATAGGTTGAAACAAGTGAATCTGAGGTAAGGCTATAGAAACTGCTAGAAAATTTACTAGAACAAATAAAATATTTAACTTGACATTATATAATCTATGATACAGAAAATGTAAAGAAAGGTAAATAAAATGAGAGGAATAAAATATTTTCATTTCAAGTTTGCATTGTGAAGAATTTATGTTATAAGGAGACCACTCTGATAAACTTAATTAAAATCTGAAATTATCTTCCTAAGATACACACAAAACACTGACTACAGAGCTCGCTTTCCTTAAAAGCAACCATCAATCTGCCCAAGGATGGAGACTAATTTAAACTTTCGTAACGAAAACAAAGTCAAGGACTAATGAAAACTAAGTGGTTAAAACACAAATGAAAAGGGAAGATGTGAAGAACCATGTTAGGGTAAAAAATACTAAGGATGGAAGAATGGCAAATGAGGAAAGAAGGCTGTCGTAAAATTAGTTATTCTCCTTTCTGCTGTATATCTAACACGACTTGCTGACTACAGTATGAGTTTATCTCTTTCATTTTACATGTATTTTGACTTCCCCAGTGTGTCACAAAATAACCCACCAGATTTTTTTAATTCTACAAAATGTCAGCACAGTAACAAACAAGAAAGTTTAACATATTGTTCCTCACAAATTTTCATTTTAATCTCTTTCACTTTTATAGGTCTTTTATAATGTGCTTCAGTTCTTACTTTGGGGAAAATATTTCAATGCATACCAGTAACTAACAAAATAGTACTTAATTAAAGCACACAAGCACATGAGCCTATTAAATTTAGATAGCATCTTTCCTAGTTAAATTAATGGAATAAACTAAGTAATACAGTATTTTCATTTAAATATCAGAATATACTTATCAAAGAGTAAATAATTTCTTCTATATGTCCAGCTATTTTTGGTAAAATTAAGCTAATATAATTGATTTAACTGAACTCTAACTCTCAAAATCATCACAGGTAGTCAAGCTAAAAATAAAGAATAAAATTGAACCACTTGGTTTGTGACACTAATTAACAAATATAGTCAAGCCCCCCTTAGAACACAGTCTGGAGTGGATGACGACATTGTCCTCGTGAACGCCTGTGCAAGCAGGAGGTCACGCTGCCTGAGGCGTTATGGAAAGCAGGGCGGGGCCAAGGCCGCGGGGAAGGATACGGTCAGTGCCTTGGAATATCACACAACCTTTCACCAGCTCTCCCATGATGCAACCCACTGACCAGATATCAACTGAAAATAAAATGAAATGATAAAATTATGAAGTGTCATGAACAAAACAAAGGTGAGGAAAAGGATTCTAACAGTGTACTAAACACACAAATATGGAAAAATAAATTGCTAGCTAAGGGTGAAATTTTACACAATATGAATGATTGCTGACCTCTAGTTTAGCCTTCAGTTTGTAGCAATCTGGGGTTTTAGTGCCAAAGAGTCCAATACTTTATAGCTTAAAACAAACACACAAACAAAAAACCAGAAACAAGAAGTGCCTGTGAACACAAAGCTTTTCAGGGTCACATGCCCACCCCCAGCCTCCATGGCCAAGTGCCAGGTCCCCCGTGAAGGATACAGTCTCTTCCTGGGAACAGGACTTTATGGAGGACCATTTCTGCCATGATGCACCCGACAGACCAGATGTCCACTACCAAACACCAGGGGATTAAAAACCAGCTAGAGTCCCACATCCCTTTTCTCCAAACCCCCTCCCAGAGACAAACCCAGTAAGCGTCACTAGCTTGCCAGCGAGAGCCTCTGTGCATTGTTGACACCACACCTCCTGAGCGATCACTTTCTAGACTGCCCCGTCAGAAAGGCAGCAGCACTCAGTGGGGGAACTGACTGTTGGCGCCGGTTGGCTGGCTTGTAGGACTGCAGGGGAGGCCCTGCTAGAGGTGCCCAGACTTCCAAAGTGCCCACCCTAATCTGTGGGGCCCAGGCCTCAGACAGACAGCAGAGCCCTCTAAATGCCCTGCTGGTGGGCAGAGGGGAGAGGCGAATAGGGGATCAAGTTTTCTCTCTTCCACAGGAAGCACAAAAAGCTGTGCCTCTCAGGGCGAGAACACAAGCTACAACGCAGCCAGATGAACCTGCAGCAAAACTCATTTCAGTTGACCTGGGCAAACTTTCAGTCTTTTTAAAAACAAGTAAGCGAGATTTCGTTATTTTCAACAAATTTGCTAAAAGCCAACTTTCAAAGAGCTCTGATATTGCTAGAATAAGCTAAGTTTTGACGTAAAAAACACCAATTTTACATGAGAACATGTATTATTCCATTTATATCAAATTCAAAAAACCAATACGCAGACCAACAAATCAAGCTGATCCAGCGTACTGGAGATCAGGAGATTGGCCAGCCCCGGGTGCTGCGAGGGGGAGGGGCCGTGGGGAGGCCAGAGCTGCTGGTGCTGTGGGTGTGCTCACGTCAGCTGAGCTGCATACTCAGGATCTGCACACTTGGCTGTAGGTAGGTTAAACTGATTAAAAAGTTCAAAAATACTCATTTTAAAAGTGAATGTTTAAGAGAGGATGATTTTAACCAACGGAAAAACACAACTAATTATTTCTTATCTCTGGATCATGCTATATTCTATGTGTAACAGTCCCCATGGTATACACCATATGGTTCAAAGGAAAGAGAAAAAACTCGAGACCACCATGAGAGCAGTTTCTAAACACCCCCCAGCCTCCTCCAGCCCTGGCTATGCTCACCGTTCTCTTTGTAGCCCATACCCAGGATGACTTCGGGCGCCCGGTAGTACCGGGTTACCACGTAAGGGGTCATCATGAAGTTGGTGCAGGCCGTCCGGGCCAGGCCAAAGTCAAGGATCTTCAGGGTGCAGTCTGATTTCACAACGATGTTGCTAGGCTTCAAATCCTAGGAAAGCAACAGGTTAAATCAGTCGAATGAACGAAGCACACTAAATAAACGACTTCGCATCTGTGAGGGTTGTGAAGCCAGTGTGAGAGTGCAGGGAGTGAACTGAACTCTGAGATTTGCTAACAATTTTGGAAAATCTTACTCTCAAATTGAAACTAAAACAAATCAGCCTAAAGCGGTCAGATGGTGCCCCTCGCCCTCAGTGGAAACCTTCATGGCTCTCCTTTGCCCTTTCTGTGGTCTCGCAGGCCCTCCATCCACGCATCTACATGTCCAACACACACGCCCCCCTCCCACCCTCCACACCTGGACTTGAGCTCCCCAACACTCTGACTCTCTTCTGCTAAGGTCCTCATGCTCACTATCAGTCCAGGGCAGTGCTGTTCCATAGACAATGTCATATAATGCAAACGATGTGTATAATGTACATTTTCTAGTAGCCATGTTCAACAGCATGAACAGAAATAGGTGAAATCTTAATACAGTGTATTTTATTTAACCCAATATATCCATAATATTATCATTTCAAAATGTAATCAACATAAGAAAAATACTGAGATATTTTACATTCTCTTTTTGGTAGTGAGCCTCTGAAGTCCAGTATATATTTCACAAATGTAGCATGGCCACATCCTGGGTGCTCTACAGCCTCTTGTGGTTAGTGGCTGCCATACTGGACAGCACAGGTCCAGAATCCTCCCAACCTGGAATCTTCCCATGGCTCTTTCTCTCCTTGGAAGAGCAATTCCATGATCATCCACCTCCAGTCTTCTCACCTCTGCCACAAGGACCCACCAGCACCGGTGCTGCCGTCTCCATCCATACATGGCACAAAAACTCACCTGCTCATCTTCCAGTTGCCACCTCTCTTCCCCTCCCCAGTGCTGACTCTGTGAGCAGGGCACTGGCTGTGCTCTCAGCACTCAGAAGCATGCCTGGCGCAAGCAGACCCTTGGGAAGTGTCTGCTGAATGAAGACACACGTCATATTCCACCCGACTTGCAAAGCCTTAACACAACTTCTGCAACCTTTTCCCTCATCACTAAGGGACTTTCTTCCTGCTGATCCTCCCCCTAGCCCCTTCCTCAGGCCTTAGGAATTTGACTTTTGCCTGGGGACTTCAGCCTGCAAAGTCAATCTAGAAACTGTGACTTGTAAACAACCCATATCCATTCTTTTCACAAGAGTAGTGTACCTGCAATGTTAAACTGCCAAGCCACTGACACAGGGTAAGGCGTGAGGATACTTTACCTGGGGAGCTGCAGGTTCTGTAACACTGCCTAACACCTGACTTTAAGACATCTCAGCGGATGGGCCACAAGGGGGTTGCAGGTGTGCCTCAGTGCAGGCTGTGGAGCTGTTATCAGGGCAAGCAGGAAGCCATTTCAACATTTACAACAGTTACAATCACACTTCAATGCTGCTAAATGGTCTATTTCTAGGCTTCCTAGATTCTGCAAAATTTAAATGATCAACATATAATGTTTAAAAATGCAGTCACAATCTCTACCTGGCCCCAAAAAGAGGCCCCCAGGCCTCCATTCCACCTTAGGGTACTGTGCAGACACCCCCAGCAGGCCTGAGAGGAAGAAGCCAGGTGCCTCCCACATGAAGGAGAGCCGGGGAGAAGCAGCCCACATTCAACCAGGGACTGTCCGCTGTGAGGACTTGGTCATGGAGCTAAGACCAAATGAACCAATTTGTTTCTCGTTTCCTTTTTTAAAATCAAAGAATATGGCAAGAACAGGCATTTTAGAACACAAATTACTAACAGATAAAATAATGCTCAATCTCACAAAACTCTTTTTTAAAAACCCAAAATGAAAGCCCATTTTTAGTCTATCACGTGGCAGCGACGGAAAGCAAGCAGCCGTGGCGCTGGCGGGAGACGCAGAAAGAGGCGCTCCCTCAGGCCGCAGAGGGTGTGCAGTGGGCACTTTCCCTCCAGAAGGCTGATTTCTGAGGTGTGAAATGCACACACTTCACCAGCCAGCAGGCCCTGAAGCCCAACCCACCGAGAACTGACAGCACAGTCGCAGGAGCAAGGATGACAAGGACAGCCTGGTTCTACCAAGGACAGACGCAGCAGTGGAACCATCTCCACAGGCTGCCCGCCAGCTCTGTGAACCCCAGTGCGCCAGAAAACACGCTCATCTGAAGACGCTGCCATCTGTCAAAAAACTGTCATCACATACTAATTTAGCCGGAAAAGCACACTTCACTGCCGTCTGCTGGAAGACAGTGGTGATAAAATCCCAAGCTTGCATGGGTGCTCTGTGTGGCCAATGGGGAGGTGGCTAAGGAGGTCACAAGGCTCCTAGAGCTCTCCCCGCACCCTGGGACCCTCTCTAGGCACCCCCAAAATACAAACTGAGACAACTTCCCAACACCTCACTTCAATTTCAAGGACAGCAGAGGGAAAGACAGTTATGCCCCTTCAAGTCTTGAAAATCACTCAGAACAAAGATGACAAATGCCAAGTAAAGATCCAAGTGATGCCTGGCTCGGGGCTTGGCTCCCAAAAAGCCTGGAACCCAACGCTACCCTGTGGGCAGCAGTGAGGGCACCACAGCACCCGCAGCACGAGTGGGGCAGGTGCTGACCTCCCCCACTGCCTGCTCGACTCTGAGATCCAGACCCATTGCTTGAGAGGTATCCCAGGAAGGAGCATATCATGACAGGTGTCCACTGTCTGGCCTTCTCTGGTCCTTCCCCACAAGTAGCTGTGGCCGTCCACTGGGTAAGGAGAACAGCCAGGCACTCTTGAGGATGAATGGACACAGCTCTAAGTAGACACTGAAACCCGAAGACCCCAAACGCAATCATGGCTCCTCCACTTGCGGAGTTTGTGGGGTCAGGTCAGAAGTGAAGTCTGGGCCAGTTCTCTTCTGGTCATGTTATGGGAGGGTGGGAACGTTAGCAAAGCCTTAGAACAAAGCTGTAAAAGAACATTGCTGTCCAGCCTGCACGTGTGTGGTGCTGCCTGGGCCTCTCTTCTAAGCAGTGTGGAGGATGCATTTGCCCGATCAACACGCTGCACCTGAGGCCTTATTAATCTGCTCCAGCAACCACACCTCGACCCGTACAGCAGCTGCAGCCAGGGTTGCCAGTGCCATAAGCCTGTGGCTGTCGAGTCATTCGCCAGAATCCATGCAGTTTCTTTAAGGGCTGGACTAGTGAGTTAGACGGGAATGCAAGAGACCACTGTCCCCGCTCCCCTGAGGCTTCCATGGTGGCACTAATCTCTTCCACCCACCCGAGCCCTGCAGGGCGTGATCTTGTTCTTGATTTGCTATCTTGGGGGCACTTTCAGGTTTCCATCTGGCCTTCCCGTTGTGATGACTTACTCGCAGGCCAAGGAACTCGTGTGGGGGTTACTCCAACTGTCAAGGGCCTCTGCTCCAGCCACACATTGAGGACTGGGGAGATGGCCACTGGGTGGCCTGGGATGCTGTGGCCCACTGAGAGCCACCAGACACAGATGGCTCAGGAATGAAGGTCTGGGACACATGCCAGGTAAGCCACAGAGGCTTCCCAATGTGAGAGCTGAGGGTGTGAATAACAGGAAAGGGGAAGGGCGAGAGCCAGCAGAGAGACCACAGTGACGGGACTATAGGGGGTCCCACTAACCTCTGTCTTCCCGATTTCCCCTGAGGAAGAGAGAACCATGGACGCCACAGGAAAGCCACTCCCAACTTATGTGGCGAAGCAGAGCTGAGGGGGCCAGGGTGGACTGTGGGGGCCACAGAAACGCACTCCTTGGTCTCCCACCACAGGAGTGGGAGTGACAGACGCCCCAGTGCGGTGTCTGCACCCATCCTCTGTCCCTGCCAGGGCGTACCTCTCACAGAGCTGTCAGCCAGGGGCTGATCGGGCAGGGGTGCTGAGGCAGGCCTGTTCCTATGTGACACTGGAGGCCTCAGAGCTGTACCACAGTCTGGACCGGCCCTTTGAGGGGCCAGGACTGCACCTCATTCAGCTGGTATTCGCTGCCTCCTCCGGCTGCTTCCCCTTCCTTCTCCCAGCCAGTCCCTCGCCTGTGTATCCCCCCATGGCATGCTGATGTCGCCCACGAAAAGCCCCCACTCTACAGGGACAGGAAGCTGCAGGACCGCACCAAATGCCATGGCTGAGCGAAGGGAATGCCAACCTCCACAAATGGCCATGACACCCAGGAAAGGCTCAGCAAGTGAACCACAGGTGCTATGGAGGCGGAACGAGGCAAGGGCAGCACTTGGAGTTTTCTTTTTATTGAAAGTCCAAGTTCATAGCAGTTAGATACCCCAGATCCCCACCTCCATCCCAAAAGTGAGGCTCCATTCCTTTCCTCACTCCTGCTGGCCCTTCATGCAGAGAAACTGATGCCCAGCTTCCAGGTGCAGGGCCACAGGTGCAGCACGCAGTCCTGTGGGCACCAACAGGGAAGGCACGGCGAGGCCTGCCTGCAACAGGGCTGCCCAGAGAGTCTGCGCTCTGCCACATGAGAAGCCCAGTCCCACCCCACAGCCCTGTACCCCAACAGCCAGACTTACATCCCTCCACCAAGGGACTGGAGGAGCCTTTTCCAGAGAAATTAAATGGTGCCCAGAGAAAAAACCTACAGAAGGCGACACCTGCAGCTGCCTGTGGCCCAAGAGACACCCATTCTTTAACAATCCACCCATTCACTCAGCACTTCCAGTCAGCCTCTAATGCTTCAATCTTTTTTTTTTTTTGAGATGAAGTCGCACTCTTGTTGCTCAAGCTGGAGTGCAATGTTGTAATCTTGGCTCACTGCAACCTCCGCTTCCCGGGTTCAAGAAATTCTCCTGCCTCAGCCTCCCGAGTAGCTGGGATTACAGGTGCCTGCCACCACGCCCAGCTAATTTTTGTATTTTTAGTAGAGACGGGGTTTCACCATGTTGGCCAGGCTGATCTTGAACTCTTGACCTCAGGCGATCTGCCCGTCTCCGTCTCCCAAAGCGCTGGGACTACTGGCATGAGCCACCATGCTTGGCCTAATGCTTCAATCTTAAACATGATCCAACCAGACATTTGGGGAAAGCCTTGCATGTGACAGGGAGGGACCTAACACACTAAAAAAGGAACTCTGGGTAGAGAAAGACAATGAAGGGAGTGATAAAACCCTTTAACAAAAGCTTATCCTCAGAGAGAATAGTATATCCATGAAACAAGAACAGAATGCTGTAAAAAGGAACTTTTAAGAGCAAATGAATGTCAATTAACTCGTGCTTCAGAGAAAAAGAATACAGAATGGAGTTAAGAGGACATTCTGAAAGAAATGATATAAATTTCTCAGACCTCTATAACATGTGCTTCCAGACTGAAGACCAAGTGCCCAGTAAAACTAAAGAAAAAATGTCCATATCAAGGCATACATTAAAACGTCTCAGAATACAAGGAATAAAGAACTGAGTTTAAAAGTTTCCAGAGATAAAACCAAACCAAAACCCCAAACCACAGCACTTAGAAAAGGTTAGTCATCGGCCGGGCCTGGTGGCTCACACCTGTAATACCAGCACTTTGGGAGGCCGAGGCAGGCGGATCCCGAGGTCAGGAGATTGAGACCATCCTGGCTAACACAGTGAAACCCCGTTTCTACTAAAAATACAAAAAATTAGCTGGGCGTGGTGGCAGGCACCTGTATTCCCAGCTACACGGGAGGCTGAGGCAAGAGAACGGCATGAACCCGGGAGACAGAGCTTGCAGTAAGCCGAGATCATGCCACTGCACTCCAGTCTGGGCGACAGAGTGAGACTCCGTCTAAAAAAAAAAAAAAAAAAAAAAATTAGTCATCAGATGACACTAAGGCACTCTGGAGCCATGCTAGGTGCCTCGCTACCACAGGACTGCATCCGCCATTCTGAGCGCAACTGATCTGTAACTAAGAATTCTACACACAACCATACTACTCACCATGTGAGAGGGCAGAATAAAGAGTTTCAGACATTCGAGGCCTCAAAAAATTTCTCTCCTCTGTGGCATTTTTAGGAAGCTTTTGGAGGATGTCTCCCACCAAAACAAGGGGGTAATCTGAGAGACAAAGACAGCCAGCAAGGAATCCAACACGGGAGGGAGATGAAGGAAATCCCCAGAAAACCACCAAGGGAGATCCAGGGCAGCCCCTTCAAGCAGGTGCAGGGGCAGTCAGTGCAAAAGGGAACAGGGCTGAGGCTGCAGGGAGGTTCCTGAAGAGATGAAACTGATGAAATACCCAAGACATCTGCATGTGCTGAGAGAAAATTTAGATGCCTGGTAGAAGAGTTAGGGCTGAATTACCAACAAGAACATAGAAAACTATCTCCCAAAACAAACAAAAACCTCAAACAAATAAAAGATAAGTGTTTGTTAACTCCAGGGACCAACAGGTGAAAGGGGAAGGTCTGCTGTGCAAAAGCATTTCCATGCTCACGATGATGCAGTTAGCCAAACACCATCACATCCGCCAGCCTGGGAGGAGGGCGAGGAAGGCCAAGGGTGAGGGCTGGGTTGGTAAGAAGCTAAATCAGCATCTTTTTTTTTTTTTTTTTTTTTT
>NW_016816898.1:86920-101200 GCF_001698545.2 Rhinopithecus bieti
TTTTTTTGAGACAGAGTCTCGCTCCGTCTCCCAGGCTGGAGTGCAGTGGTGCGATCTCAGCTCACTGCAAGCTCCACCACCTGGGTTTACGCCATTCTCCTGCCTCAGCCTCCTGAGTAGCTGGGACTACAGGCGCCTGCCACAACACCCGGCTAATTTTTTCGTATTTTTAGCAGAGATGGGGTTTCACCGTGTTAGCCAGGATGGTCTCGATCTCCTGATCTTGGGATCCGCCCGCCTCGGCCTCCCAAAGTGCTGGGATTACAGGAGTGAGCCACTGCGCCCGGCCACTAAATCAGCATCTTATGCCCCAAACTGAGAAAGGATCAATGAAGAAAGAGCTAAGCATATTTTTTCAATATGGAAATCGACACCAAAATAATCAGCTAAATGAACTGAAGGAGTTTACTTCTAGGGAGAGAGAAATAAAAGAGGAGGTAGAGGAATCTGTTTTTCATAAATATTTATAGAACTATTTGATCCTTGATTAAAAAAAAAAACCAAGCTACTTGTTTAGCAAGTTGCTACAGTTATATACAAGATGATCCTGTCTTTAAATTAGCATATAAGTTCAAAAGGACATAAGTACAGATATGTTGGTATTAACATCAGTCAACAGAGGGAGGCAGGACATGCACCAGCGTGCTCTCACTGGCCATCTCCAGGTGCTAACACAAGGCTGGGGTACTTGCTTTTCATTTTTTGAATTATATAAAGTATATACTTTGGTGGGATATCATCGGCAAAACTTTATCTTTCAAATACTTAAAATTTATGTTTTGTATTAAACCATTTTAATAGGCAAAATTAAAAGTGTGTCTATCTTTGTGCCTGGTACTGTAGATGGGACAAAGCATGGTGCAGTCCACACAGAACAGTTAACTTAGGGCTCCTCCCCTCCTGGGATGTGGGCAGGGGTGGGGCGGGGAGCTGGGGCAAGAGGGGGTTTCCCTCTTTGCTTTATACACCTGTGCAATGTTTGGAACTTCCCCACAGTGAGCGTGCCTCACTCTCCCACGTGGGCAGATGTGGGGAGAGCCTGGCAAGGCCATGGATGTGAGAAGCAGGAGGGAACAAGATGACAGGGAGGACACAGCAAGACGCCAGGCTGGTGGGGGTGGTGAGCACGAGGGAGGGATGGCAATGGGGTCATTTTCTGAAGGCTTCTTAGGTTTCTATACCTCATGCTGGGCAAACCAAACACTTCTCTGGGCCCCATCTGACTCAGGCAGCAGGAACCGACTATTCCATAAAAAAGGCCTGCCGAGGCTGCAGCTCTCACAAGGCCGCAGTGACAGGAGGCCGTTGCTTCCCGCTCACCTCGGGGCCCAAGGGGGAACAAGTCAGGCAAACCATTTCCCCTCACAAAATGAATAAGGCCTAATGTAGTAAGACTAATAATCTGGGAAATTATTCTAAAGCATGAATTTAATAAAATCTATTTAAGAGATATTAAGAGTATCTTAAATTATATGAAGGTCCATGGAAATTTCAGGAACAGAAATAGAATGGTACATCAGGAGATCTTCATTTTTAATTCAGAAGCCTAGTGTTACTATTTTTACAACAAAGTCACCAATATATTATTTTAACTGACCATCTGATGGCAGCAAAGTTTCTATTTTAAATAACAGTACACTGGATGGCAGATGGGAGGCTGTCAGCTAGCCCTGGGAGGACAAGAGCTATCCCTGACGCTGGCCTTGGGCCACAGACCTGAGGCTTGGGATGAGGCAACCCTGCCTTCTGTGGGTCGGTGGGCTCCGCCCCCGAGGGAGGGCTTCACTAGCTGTGATAGAACCAACCTTTCCTGGCACAGCAGATCTGAAAAAATTATTCTACCACTCCACCACCTAAAACCCATGTGCTCATTTCTGTAACAACAGGCTCCGCTGTTCTTGTCTCTCACTAGCTCCTTCCCGACATTGAGTTTTCAGTTCAGCAAAAATACGACCTCTTGCTGTCGGAACATAAAATCTAATGGCAATCTGTCAATAAAATTAGTACAGTAATAATTTAGGGAATGCTAAGCATATCTATTTCTGATAAAATTATATTATCTCTGCCTCTAGTCTCACTCAATATTTTAGTTGTTTTTTTAAAAAAACTCGGGCCCAGGAGGCCTAGGTGGCTCTGCCTCAGACTGTCACCCTGTGACCTTGGAGATCCCTAAGCAGGATGCCAGAGAATCCCAGAAGCCAGGAAATGGAAACAAATGGGAAGACCAGAACATTGAAAGTCATTTCAATAATTTTGGAAAAAACTTAAGAAGTCCTATGGTAGAAAGACTCTGTGAATGTAAAGAAGGTAGTCCTTGTGGAGAAATATTCAGCCAAATTCCAAATCTGAACCTGAAGAAGAAAATTTCTGCTGATGTAAATTCATGTGAATGCAGTGTGTGTGGACAAGTCTTTGTATGTCCTTCACCCCTTAATAGGCACATCTTACCTCATTCTGGACACAAACTATTGAGAAACATGGAGTGAAGCCACACAAATGTAAACAATGTGAGAAAATCTTCCTTTCTCTCGTAAATGCCCAAAGACACATGGTAACACACACTGGTAATAGACCTCATAAATGTAAGAAACGTGGGAGGACATTTAAGTTTCTCTATTTACTTCTAAGACACAAAGTAATTTACACTGGAGAAAAACCCTGTGAATGGAAGAAAGGTGGTAAAGCCTTGAGATTTTGCAGTTCTTTTCAAAAACATAAAAGAACGCACAATGGGGAAAAACCTTATAAATGTCGGAAATGCAGTAAAGCCTCTGGACATTCTGGTCACCTTCACTGCCATAAAGAAATGTTGTAAAGCCTCTGGACAGTTTGGTCACCTTCACAGCCATAAAGGTGCTCATGCTGAACAGAAACCCTATGAATGTAGGAAATGTGGGAAATAATTCAGTTTCTGTAGTTACTTTGAAAAAAACGTAAAACAGCTCACAATGGTGAAAAATCTTCAATGTGTTTAAGAAATATGGTAAAAGACTCACTCTTTCTAGTTCCATTCAGAAACATAAAAGAAATAATACTGGAGAGAAACCCTATAAATGTAAGAAATGTGGCAAAGCCTTTAGTCATTCCTGCTCCATGTGAAGACATAAAATAACACATATTGGACAGAAATCCGATGACTGCAAAAAATGTGGCAAAGCCTTCAGTCAACACAGTTCCCTTAGAAGACATGAAAAAGCTCATACTGGAGAGAAACCCTATGCATGTCAAAAATGTGATTAAGGCTTCAGTCGGTTCAGTTACCTTCAGACACATGAGAGAACTCATACTGGAGAGAAACCTTATGAATATAAAAAATGTGGCCGGGCGTGGTGGCTCACACCTGTAAATCCCAGTGCTTTGGAGGCCGAGGCAGGCAGATCATGAGGTCAGCAGTTTGAGACCAGCCTGGCCAACATGGTGAAACCCTGTCCCTACTAAAAAAAAAAAAAAAATTAGCCAGGTGTGGTGGCAGGTGCCTGCAATCCCAGCTACTTGGGAGGCTGAGGCAGGAGAATCGCTTGAACCTGGGAGGTGGAGCTTGCAGTGAGCTGAGACCGTGACACTGCACTCCAGTCTGGGCAACAGAGCGAAGACTCCGTCTCAAAAAAAAAAAAAAAAAAAAAAGTGGTAACACCTTCAGGAATTGGACAGCTCCCTTCAAACACATGAAAAATCTCATACTGGAGAGAAACCCTGTGAGTGTAAAAAATGTGGTCAGACCTTCAGTTGCTTCAATTACCTTGAAACATGACAATTCACACTGAGAGAAACCATCTGACTGTAAGGAATGTGGTCAAGTCTTTAGATATTCCAGTTCTCTATGTAAACATGACAGAACTCACACTGGAGAGAAACCCGCTGACCGTAAGGAATGTGGTAAAGTATTTAGGTATTCCAGTCCTGTATGTAAACATGAAAGAACTCATACTTTGTAGAACTCCTGAGAATGTAAGGATTTGGGGAAAACATTCAGTTATCTTTGAAAACATGAAAGAAATTATACTTGAGGAAAACAGTATAATTTACATAATATGCATAAGAGAAGTGTGATGACGCCTTTATATGTTCCAGTTACCTTTGAACACATTAAAAAGCATATGCAACGTTTCCATTTTCCTTTGAAAATACGAAAAAAAACTACTACTGGAGGAAAAATTTTACGGATGTAAACAATGTGGTAATGTCTTCAGTCTTTCCAGTTCTACTTGAAGATATAAAAGAACTCGTTTCTGAAAAGCCCTGCAAATGTAAAGAATGTGGGGATGCCTTGTTTCTCTCGGGAACATTCAAAGACATGATGTATGCAAACTGGAGATGGATTTTAAATACAAGAAGGTATTCTGTATCTAAACCCTAGTAGTTTGCCAGTAAGTTTTCATTTTAATAATTATTTCAAGTCATCTGAGAACTCCCACTGAAAACATATCTTATAAATTTAAGGAATTTGGAAAGCCTGATGCAAATTAAATATTCCACAATGCTCAAAACATGCACATGAATGAAATGTTATACAAGTTATAAATATATTGTGTTTGTCAGTGGCTCATTTCTAATGGCGATCTCGGGACTGGTGATTTCCGCCTTACTTAACAGGAACATATTGAGGTGAGAATTCTGTAGATACCCTTTAAGCAACATGGTAGTGCGGGTTTTGTCAGTTAATACAAAATTTTGTCTGTATGTCTAAATGTTTTTGGATCTATGGGTGAATTAAAATGTATTTCTAATAGGTAGGTAACATTGATTTTTATGTAGCTTTTTAATTGTTCTGTAATTACATCATTGAAAACAGATTTTGTTAACTGTTGGGGTTTTCTTACTGGCCTTATGTGATGAGTTTTAATTGTTCCTCACCTATTACATCAATTCCATCTTTCTTTTTTATGAAAAATGTACTGTTTTTTGGCAGGAAGAAGTTTATTTCATTTTCTTTGCTAATAAAAGTATTGGTATCAAATTGCAAAAAACAATTATATCGTGATAGTCTGCTTACACAGCTGTACAAGTAATAATAACAAAACCTTGTAAAACCAGTTCAGCGAGAATTATATCCTAGCTCCCCAGTTTGTTAAATGTGTTTCCTGACAGTACAGTCACACTGCTAGTCAAACCCCAGCCTGTGCCGAGCCCACAGGCCTGCTCCGAACCCTTGTGGCACGGGGCCAGGTCACTCCCACCAGTGACACAGGGAAGCTGGCAGGGCAGAATTTCAGGAAAAGAGAAATGGGTATTTGGGTCATTATTTAAGGAAGTTAGTTCTCAAGCAGCTGTCTCACTGACTACTTGGCCTTTAAGTTCCTTGCTCATTAAAAATGGGCTTTCAAATATGGCAAAAATATTAACCATAGGTGAATGTAGACAAATGGTAGTTGGAAGTTCTCTGTCCTATTCTTGCAATTTTTCTCTAAGTTTTGAGTTACTTTAAAATGAAAAGTTTAAAAAAATGTATTCTTGTGCAGTATCTGACTGAGAGTGCAGTATCTGGCCGTGTCCACGGCAGCTCACCTAGCCTGTCAGGCCGGGCAGCTCCACAGAGGCTTCCTAGAATGACTCTCTTAAAACACAATATGATTCCATCATTTATTTGGATTTTCAACCCTAACAATTGTTTTTAAATGTTATTTTGTATGTAAAGGATTATGATGACCAAATGATTGTTTTTCAAAATAAAATTAATACATCACTACTTACTCTATGAATTATACCAGCTGAATGCAGATGTTTAATACCACAAAGCATCTGGTAAAGAAGGTAGGACATTCTTTCATGATCCAGCTCCATGTGAATAACTTGACATAAGTTAGCATCCATTAACTCCATAACCAAATACCTGAGGAAGAAAAGGTCAGTTATGTATTTGAAAATTATCCAAAGTTCCTTTATGACTAAATTTCATGAAACAGTAACTTACTTCCAATCACTGCACTGGCTAAAGTAAAAAGATAACTTGGTATAATGGAACTTTCTAAAAATTTTCCAAAGAATATATAAATAACACTTAATGTCTTACAAGTTAAAAATTAAACAAACAAAAAAACCTTTAATAGCATGGTAAATAGAATCTCAAACACACAAATTTTCCTACTTCTTACATTTTTGGCTGAAATCCTCCTTACCAGCCTAAAGACCATGCTGTTACAGACTCATCAATCATAACACATGTACCCTCCGGTGGGAGATGCTGATAATGGGGGAGGCTCTGCATATAAGGGGCCGGGGACAGACAGGAACTCTGTACCTCCCGCTCAATTTTGTTGTGACTCTAAACTTCTCTACAATATATATATATATGTTTTTAAAAGTGACCATACAACAACAACAAAAAGGGCACTTGACCGCACTCCCCCCTCAGCAACTCCCCAACTCTTTGCTCCCTTTGCCAGCAAAACTCCCCAGAGGCATCTCATGTGCTAGCTCCAATTCTTCTCCCTTCATTTTATTTTTTAAATTTTTTTGAGACAGGGTCTCACTCTGTCACCCAGACTGGAGTGCAGTGGTGTGATTTTGGCTCACTGCAACCTCCACCTCCTGGGTTCAGGTCATTCTCATGCCTCGGATTCCCAGAACTGAAAATTAAATACAAAAAAAAAAAGCCATCATGCCTGGCTAATTTTTGTATTTTTAGTAGAGACAGGGTTTCACCATGCTGCCCAGGCTGGTCTCGAACTCCTGACCTCAAGTGATCCACCCACCTTAGGCATTCCAAAGTGTTGGGATTATAGGCATGAGCCACTGCACCCAGGCTTCTCCCATTTTTTTCTTAATCCCACTTGGATAAGGCTTGTGCAGCTGCCATTCTGCTGAAACTGTCCTCCTCAAGGCCAGTGATGGCTTCCATGCTACTAAATCCACTGGCCAGTCCTATAATCCTAGCTGGTCCTGCCCTGTCCTGTCTCCAACTTCTTGCTGTCAAAATGCCCAGCAACTGGTCCTTGACCCTCTTCTCTTCTATAACAACACCCTGAACTCCAGGCTCATTCCTCTGCCTCCCTATTCCCAGTTCCACCTTGATGTCCAACAGGCATCTTAAAGCTACGTCCAAAACTGAACTCCTGATTCCACCCCTAGCCCAGTGTGTCCTTCTCACAGCCTTCCTCATCTCAGTTGAGAGCTCCTTCATCCTTCAGGTGCTCAGGCCAAAAATCTAGGTGTCATTCTCAATTCTTCTCTCTCACACCACACATCTTATCTATCAGCTAATACTGTGGCTCTATCTTTAGAACCATTTCAGCATCCAATCTCTTCCCCTCTCACCGTTCCTATTACCCCTCTGGGCCAAACGGACCCTCCAAAATGCCTTAACAGAATTGTTGCAATAGCAGTAACTGATATTCTGCACCCCCACCCCTTACAGTGGGTTACCAACCCAGAAGCCAGAGCTACGCTTTTAAAGCAGAAGGTAGGTGAGCTCACCGCTCTGCTAAGACTCTTATTCTGACTTGCCTTAGAGCAAAAGACATCCTTACAATGGCCTAGGGGCCCCGCAGTGTTCACCCTCTTCTCTTCCCCTGCTCCCTCATCTCTAGCCACACCACCTCTTGACGGTCTTGGAAAACACCAGGCGGGAATCTGCTGCTGTCCTGAGCGCTGTCTGTTCCTTCTATCTCCATTCTACTTGCCCCCAAGTATCTGTAGGACCGACTTCTTGATCTCCTTCAAGGCGTTCTCCACATGTCACCAACTCACGGAGGTCTTTCCCCAGCCACCTTATTTAAAACTGCAGCCTCAAGTCTAACCCTCAGCACTTTTGATCCTCTGACCCAGCTTGACCCTTTGTCCCCACCCCCCTTTTTTTTTTTTTTTTTTTTTTTTTTTGAGACGGAGTCTTGCTCTGTTGCCCTGGCTGGAGTTCAGTGGCGCAATCACGGCTCACTGCAAGCTCCGCCTCCTGGGTTCACGCCATTCTCCTGCCTCAGCCTCCCGAGTAGCTGGGACTATAGGGGCCCACCACCATGTCCGGCTAGTTTTTTGTATTTTTAGTAGAGACGGAGTTTCGCCATGTTAGCCAGGATGGTCTCGATCTCCTGACCTTGTGATCCGCCCGCCTTGGCCTCCCAAAGTGCTGGGATTACAGGCATGAGCCACCACACCCGGCCAGCACTTAGCACTTTCTAATGGACTACACACTTTCTTCATTTATCATGTTACCTGTCTGTCTTCCCTGATAGGCTCCAGGGAAGCCAAGTATGCCAAGTCCCAGAGAGCGCCCAGCACACAGAGGGCAATGAGATATTTGTTAATGACTGAACACACCAATAAATTAAGGATGAAGTTGGGCATTACGCCTCTCAATAGATTAATACTTCATTGCACTGTTAGTAAGATGATTCTACTTAAGATTCTGGAAGTACAGAATCTTAAATAGAATTAGCGACTTAATCATTACAAATAATACTCATCAACTCCTGAACCCTAAAATCCTGGCTATGACGGACTTGAGAAAAACATTTTATAGTTCAGCAAAACACATTACTGATCCTGGTCTGCTCTGAAGAATTCTTTCCAGTCATCCTTTATCTGTTATGACGATGAAAACCCATGTGGTACAAATAATTAAATATTACCATCAAATTTTCTAAATATTTCTCTGCAACAGAGAAAGTTATCTGTGATGTCACAAAATGTATTGCCACCTACATTTCCTAAGTATAAAAAGCAGTTGCTGCCTTTTCTAGATGTTCACTCTTTGATGTACAGTGCATTACTGAATAAAAATGATACTTACACATCTTGAAATTCTTCTAGAGTTTTTTGTGGTGTAAACACATTTAACAAACTAATAATCTGAAAAGAGAAAATTAATTGTACTTCAATGTCAGATGACTCTACTTGATTACAAAAATTAAGTTTAATATTGAAAAGCATTAAAACTGGGGAAAACAATCACAGTAGAACTCAGTACTTATTATTATTACTGCTTTTACCAATTACATGGCACTTGAGAAAAATTAAACATCAATTAAAGGAAAGATGCACTTTTAATCAAATCACTTTTATGTGTCCCTAGTGACTTAATTATTACAGAATTTAAACACATAATGTCTTTTTGAACATAAAAAAGTAGAAGTTATGGGTAACAAAACACTAAATAAAGCAGTATGTTAACTCTGAAAACTTAAATATTATGCATAAATTTCTAAAAAGTTTTGAAATATGAAGGCTAAGCTCATATTTTTGGTGTGATAAAGTGGAAGGTCTCATAGCATCGTATTTTTACTTAAAGAGGGTTAAGAGCTGATCCTGCTGCAGGCCTCCATCCTGGCACTCTGACACGACTTGGCTTTGTCCCCACCCAAATCTCATCTTGAATTGTAATCCCCATAATCCCCACATGTCTAGGGAGAAGCCTGGGGGGAGGTGACTGGATCATGGGGCAGTTTCCCCATGCTGTTCTTGTGATAGTGAGTGAGTTCTCCTGAGATCTGATGGTTTTGTAAGGAGCACTTCCCACTTTGCTCCTTACTTTTCTCTCTCCTGCCGCCTTGTGAAGAAGGTGCCTGCCTCCCTTTCGTCTTCCGCCTGACTGTAAGTTTCCTGAGGTTTCCCCAGCCATGCGCAACTATGAGTTAATTAAACCTTTTCCTTTATAAGTTACACAGTCTCGGGTATTTCTTTACAGCAGTGCGGGAACGAACCAATACACACCCCATGGTGTAAACAGTGAGTCCCACGGCTTAGGCACCAAACATATAACTTCAGTCATTCCAGATGACTGAGGGAAAGATGAATTATCCATTAGATAGGATTGGGGTGACTGGTTAGCTAAGGACAAAAACAAAACTGCATCCATATTTCTATCTTTATACCAAGATAAACTCAAAATGGAACAAAGATTTAAATCTAAAACATGAAATAAAACATCGGAATATGATAAACATATATATAATCCTGGTGTAGAAAAATCTTTTCTAAACATGACAGGAAACCTAAGGGATCTGATTACATTAAAATGAAACAAAAAAACAGGTGATAAAAAATCAGTATGTCAACAACATAGTCAAATGGGAAAAAAAAAGTAAAGGGCAATAGTTTTAATATTAAAAAAAAAAACAAAAACCCTCCTTCGAATGCAGAAGAGACCAGCAGTCCAAAAGAAAAATGGATAAAGGCCATAAAATNTAAATTACCAAAACACATAAAATAAATGACAACCTCACAAATAAAAATATCATTTATCTATCAAATTGGCAAAAGTAAAACAAAAAAAATCAATGGTATGTAGTGCTGGGGGATTCTTAAGTAACAGACATTCTCAGATACTTTTTTTTTTTTTGAGATGGAGTTTCACTCTTGTCGCCTAGGCTAGAGTGCAATGGTGTGATCTCGGCTCACTGCAACCTTCGCTTCCTGGGTTCAAGCGATTCTCCTGCCTCAGCCTCCTGATTAGCTGGGATTACAGGCACCTGCCACCACATCCAGGTAATTTTTGTATTTTTAGTAGAGACAGGGTTTCACCACATTAGCCAAGCTGGTCTTAAACTCCTGACTCAGGTGATCCACCTGCCTTGGCCTCCCAAAGTGTTGGGATTACAGGTGTGCACCACAGCGCCCAGCTGACACTTTTTTTTTTTAAGAGATGGGGTCTTGTTTTATTGCCCTGGTGTGCCTTAAACTCCTGGCTTCAAGTGACCCGCCTGCCTTAGCCCCATAGGTAGCTGGGATTACAGGTGGAAGTGACCATGCCCAGCTTCTCAGATACTCTTAATGAAAATATCAAACTAATAGTCTTCCTTGAGGTCAATTTGTCAGTATATATTAAACTAGAATATATATAAACTAGAAGTATGTACTCTGACCCAGCAATGTTGGCCAAGAAATTCACCTGGACAAGTGTGCAAAAATTCAGGTATAAGAATGTTCATTGCAACACTTGCTTATAACAGTGAGAAACAAAACAATCTATCCAACAACGGGCAGTTGGCAGTCTCCTAAATAAATTACTGTGCATCTGCGCTATGCAGCCATTTAAAAACTGGCTTATATCTATGTTAATTACAGTACACGAGGTCAACCCACGTTGCACAAGGAGAAAAGCACGATGAAGAATAACATGATTAATCTTGTTTATGTACTTGTGTACATGTATGCATAAGAATGTTCACCAAATTGTTAATGCTAGTACTCTGTGGGTGGTAGTAGTCAGGAGTTTTTACTTTTTTATATTGTTTGAATTTTTAAAAATAATATATATTTTTTGTAACCTGAAAACATTTTTTAAATAAACAAGTAAAGCATGCATTAGAGAAATTAAAACCAACTCAAGTCACAGACTCAAAAGAAGGAAGCTCAGGAGTTTAAAACTAGCCTAGGCAATGCAGTAAGACCCCAACTCTACAAAAAATTTTAAAAACTGTCAAGCATGGTGACACACGCCTATAGTCCCAGCTACTTGGGGGGCTGAGGTGGGAGAATCACAGCCTTGGTGACAGAATGAGACCCTGTCTCAAAAAACAAAACAAAACAAAACAAATTAAAAAAACTCCTTCCAGATTTAACATTTTATTATTCTAATTAATTAATTTATTTATTTATTTATTTATTTTGAGACGGAGTCTCGCTCTGTCGCCCAAGCTGGAGTGCAGTGGTGCGATCTCTACTCACTGCAAGCTCCTCCTCCCGGGTTCACACCATTCTCCACCTCAGCCTCCCGAGTAGCTGGGACTACAGGCGCCCACCACCATGCCTGGCTAATTTTTTGTATTTTTAGTAGAGACGGGGTTTCACCATGTTAGCCAGGATGGTCTCGATCTCCTGATCATGGTGATCCACCCACCTCATCCTCCCAAAGTGCTGGGATTACAGGCGTGAGCCACCGTGCCCAGCCAACATTGTATAATTTTATAACTTGGCAAGGTTATCAACGTAATGCTCAGCAGCGACCACTAGGAGAACATACAATGTGCCTGATTGAGCACAACTTCATTTTCTAGAAACATTATTTCTCCATAAAATTTAGTGCTTTGATTTCTGTGGCGCTTCCAAGAATAGCTACTCTAAATGTAACATCATCTAATAAGTGTATTTGAAACTGAGATGTCATATACAAGTCAAAAAATTACTTATAGAACAACATCTTTCCACAAAATATTTAGTTGTTTCTCAATTTGTTGGATCAATACTGTGAAGAAACAGTATCAATTGATATTCCTACTTTGGGTGAGTGACCTAAATTCCTATGTACCATAATGATGCCTCTTTCTAGCTTTAATTTCCTCAATGTTTATTAAGAATTTTATCAATAAAAAATAGGCTGGGCACGGTGGCTCACACCTGTAATCCCAGCACTTCAGGAGGCCGAGGCAGGTGGATCAAGAGGCCAGGAGATCGAGACCATCCTGGCTAACACAGCGAAACTCCGTCTCTACTGAAAATGCAAAAAATTAGCCGGGCGTGGTGGCAGGCGCCTGTAGTCCCAGCTACTGGGGAGGCTGAGGCAGGAGAATAGCATGAACCCAGGAGGTGGAGCTTGCAGTGAGCCAAGATCACGCCACTGACCTCCAGCCTGGGCGACACAGCAAGACTCCGTCTCAAAAAATAAATAAATAAATACATACATACATAAAATAAAATAACAATGTTAATAGTCACTTTTATCTTTAGCTTATCCTAGATCTGAACTTAATGTATTTCCAGAAGACCCTGAAGATTATCACATTATTGACAATATGGAAGCACACAGACAAAATACATACATAACTTACATTTTTATGATTGACACATTTTAAGAGGACAAGTTCACGATAAGCTCTCTTTGCATGAGTTTGGTTCTGAAAAGGACGGCTTAGTTTCTTGACTGCAACATTTATCCCAAGAACTGTATCAAATGCAGCACTAGAATTAGGAAATACAATGCACAATCCATTAGAATCGTTTTGGGAATACAGCAATGCCAGAATATACATTGAATATATTATCTTTTTAATAAGTAATAAGGAAAAATCTGCTTATTTCCATTCAAGGTACCGCACATATGAAGAGCACAGTGAGTTGGCTAAGACTACAGCATGGACTAACTCCTTTGCAGAGACACATTTCAGCGACAGTTAAGATGGGGTTCGGCAATCCTTCACACACCAATATACAGTGCATAAAACCAGTCAAGAAATGAAATCTTCAGTTTAAACATGACCAGAAGTTGGAAACAAAGTCACTGTTATCCCATCTTAAAATGTGTATATTTTGGAATATCACAGTAGAGGAAATGGTTGAGCTGATGAGAAGAATACAATAAATCTAAAGTTTGAATCATTGTGTTTTTTTCTCAGACAACAGTATCTAACAAGAAAAGCAGCCAAAATTTCAGCTCATGGTAAACGCCCAAGATACAAAATCTCTAACGTAAGCAACTGCTATATAAAGTTCTTTTAGAAATATCTCCTCCTACTACTATGGTAAGAATAAAATTTAGAGGCTGTGTTTCCAGATCTCAAGTTTCCTGTTGAAATTCTGTTCGTTTTCCCCCAGAAAGTAGATATGAAAAATCAAGTAGCCCTGATGGCACATTTTTAGGTTTCTAACTGGTACTAAATAGTGCCATTTGTGTTGTGACCTCTGGGCTACCCATCAGGGCTAACAGTTACCAAACGCCACCTGAGAACCTAAGCACTGATTTAAATATTGCTTCTATTTCTTTATTCTGTTGAGTTTGTAACATTGTTTATATTTATTCTCTTCTATTAATGCTTTTTGCCAAACAACTTGAACTTAATTCAATGTTTTAAAGTTGAAGGCTGCCTGCTGTAGGATTTGGTTAACAGGCTACCTTACTTTAATTCAGTTCATATTATGTGTCTGTCTACATACATATGTAAATCCACAGGCTCATACGCAAATTGCACCATTTATATGAATTATAAAATGATGAGGATACATCCATGTGTGAAATAAGTTATTAGCATACATGTAGCCATCAAAAGCATTTATACTTATATACTTCTCAGACTCAAGAATTTGAAAACAGGCCAGGTGTGGTGGCTCATATCTGTATTCCCAGCACTTTGGGAGGCTAAGGCAGGCAGATCACTTGAGCCCAGGAGTTTGAGACCAGCCCGGGCAATATAGTGAAACCTTGTCTATACAAAAAATACAAAGATTAGCTGAGCATAGTGGCGCATGTCTATAGTCCCAGTTACTCAGGGGACTGAGGTGGGGGGACTGCTTGAGCCAGGGGTCGAGACTGCAGTGAGCAGTCATCCCTCCACTGCGCCCCAGCTTGGGTGACAGACTGAGACCCTGTTGCCAAGGGCCTCAAAGAAAAAAAAAAAAAAAAAAAAAAAAAAA
>NW_016816898.1:102770-108878 GCF_001698545.2 Rhinopithecus bieti
TGCGGTAAGATTCCTTTGTATAACGACATCACATTACATTGAGGTATTTCAGTTGTTTCTAGTTTTCAATCGATTACAAAACACACGGTCATCAACATTCCTGTCCACAGCTCTGAGTCCCCTATGCATGTGTTTCTGATGAGTAGACAACAAAGCGTGGGAGCGTGTCTGTTGTATTTCAGTAGATAACGTCAGACTCTTTGCCAAAGCGGTTCTACACATGTGTAGAGCTGCCAGCAGTGCTGAGGGGTCACGTCTGAGAGCTGCCTCGGGTGGTTCCACCTTACCCGCACCTGGTATCACCAACAGCTTAGTTTCTAACCATTCTGTGAGTGTGGAATGGTATTTCATCGCGGTTTTAAATTGCACTGTCCTGATGCATAACGACATTGAGCACTTTTTCCTGTTCACAGATTATCTGGGTATCCTCCTGTGACAACCTGCTGACTATTTGTTTGTCTATCTTTACAATCGTCTTCACTGTTGTTCTTTACATATTCTGAGATTTTTTTCAGTCATATATCTTCTCACATGTATGCTTATCTTTTCAGTTTCTTGATCTGTTTTCTTAAGTAAACAACATTTCTCAATTTTAATACAAATTTTATCAATCTTCTATGATAATTTTTGTTTGTTTGTTTTTTGAGATGGAGTCTCACTCTGTCGCCCAGGCTGCGGTGCAGTGGCGCGATCTCAGCTCACCGCAAGCTCCACCTGCCAGGTTCAAACAGTTCTCCTGCCTCAGCCTCCCAAATAGCTGGAACTACAGGTGCCTGCCACCAAGCCTGGCTAATTTTTGTATTTTTAGTAGAGACAGGGTTTCACCATGCTGGCCAGGCTGGTCTCAAACTCCTGACCTCATGATCTGCCCGCCTTGGCCTCCCAAAGTGCTGGGATTACAGGTGTGAGCCACCGTGCCTGGCCTAATTTTTTTTTTTTTTTTAATAGAGATGGGGTCCCCTATGGGGTCTCATTATGTTGGCCAGGCTGGTCTTGAACTCCTGGCCTCAAGCAGTCCTCCCACCTTGGCCTCCCAAAGTGCTGGGATTATAGGCATGAGCCAGCACATCCAGCAGATAAACGTTTTTATGTTGTGTTTAAAGGAGTCCTTCCCTACTCCAAAGATTATGAAGAAATCCTATATGATCTTCAAATAGCTTTACTGGTTTGCCTTATACATTTACAGCAATTCAACTGAGGTTGATTTTTGTATATAATATGAGGTTGGGGTCAAATTTCACTTTTTTCCATATGAATACTCCTATGTCCACTTATTTAAAAGACCATCTTTTCCTCATTGCTCTACAAGGCCACCACTGCGATAAGTCAGAAGCCCACACATGCATGATTCTGTGTCAAGGTTAGTCCACTGTTTCTCCTTGCACCACACAACACCGTCTTGATCACCAGTTTTCTAGTAAGTCTTCACATCTGGCAGAGGGAGTGTTCCTCCCTTCTTCTTAATGGGCATCTTGACCATTCTAAGGTTTTTATTTTTACATATAAATTTTAAAATCAGTTTGTTCATTTCTTTGTTTTTTAAGACTATTGAGATTTGACTGCAATCACTCTAGATAAGTCTGAAAATTGACCTTTATGGTATTAAATATTCTAACTCATGAACATCAGATTTCCCACCACTATTTCAGTTTTATTTCTTCTAATTTTTTTAGCTTTTGTAAACAAGTCTTTCATATTGTTAAGACTTTCCCCCCAGATAATTTAAAAGTTTTTATCCTATTTTAAATGGTATCCTTTTCAAATTCTCATTTTCTATATGCTGCTAGTACATAAATATGCAATTTGAGGGGGGGAGGGGTACATATATTGACCCTGCATCTTGCAAAGGGACTAAACATACTCATTAATTTAACAAAAGGCAGATTATCCAGGTGGACCTGTTCTTATCACGAGAGCCCTTTAGAGGCAGAGTTTACTCTGGTTCACAGAAAGGGTAGGAAAGTCAGGGAAATGTGAGTCTGGGAAGGGCTGGGCATGCAACTGCTGCCTTGAGAGGGAGGAGGTCACTTGAGAAGGAAAACAGGCAGCCTCCAGGAGCAGAGAGGGGTGCCTGACTGAGAGAGATCGAGAGACTGGGAACCACAGACCTAAAGCTGGGAGGAACCAGACTCTGCCAACAGCCTGAATGAGTTTGGAAGCAGATTCCCTTCCAGAGCCTCCACCTGTGAGCCGAGCCCAGCCCTGTCGAAATCTGGACTTCAGCTTTATGAGACGCTGGGCAAAGAACCCAGGCAAACCCATCCAGGTTTCTGACTACAGAACTATGAGATAATCAACGGTGTTGTTTTAAACAACTAAGTTTGTGTTAATGTGTTATGCAGCAATAGAAAACTAACAACTTCTCTCTTTTGTGCTCTTCTGCCATTTTTGCCTCTGCAGCTTTCATTCTGGGTATTTTTTGCTGACCCATCCTCCAGGTCACTAAATCTCTCTTCAGTTATATCTAGTATGCTGTTAAACACATTAAATTCATAATTCAATTACTATAGTTTTTACTTCTAGAATTTTGATTTATTCCTCTTAAAGTTTTCATTTCTCCACCAAAACTTTTAATCTTGCCTTTATCACCTTGAACATAACATCATAGCTATTTAAAAATGTGGATCTAATAATGCCAATATCTCTTATGGATCTGTTTCTTTTGTCCATTGTTTCTGCAGGATTTTACTCAGATTGTCATATCTCCTTGTGTGCCTAGACTGGGCCTTGCACTTGTACAACTGTCTGTTATCTAGAAGTAAGTTTATCTAATATGATGCTGTCTTCCTCCACAAAGAATTTAAATTTATTTCTACTAGGTACCTGGGTGCACTAGCACTTTTTGTTTTACCTCCACACAAGTTCAGCAAATGAGACAATAATCTGAAGCTGAGTGGCAGTGCCTACTAAGGGCCAACCTCTGAGTTACCTTGACTTCTAGGAAGCAGCCTTTTATTGGTCCCAATACAAGGCAAAAGAAGTTCGCTGCGCAATATTAGAGGCCCTGGACTCTAATCTCCTAGCCACAAGGCAGTCCAAAACACTCTCTCAGCAGCCCCGTCCAGAATTGTCAAAGGCCCCCAAGGGAAAGATAGCCCACATGCTGAAGCTCCCCTCACTAGGCTTCTGTGTTCCCCAGATCCTGACCTAGTAACTTCTCACTGACTTCCTCTCTAGGGGCAAATGCTGAGCATGGGGGAGAGTGGGAACGTTGGGAGAAAACTGGCACAGTTGTTTCATAGGCACACTTTTAATTAACAGCCCGAGTTTTAGCCGCTCATTTCATTCCTTTTCTTGATTGTCATCTCTATGCCCACAGCCCCTGCAGAGTTTTACTATAGGTAGGTTCTCTTCCTTAACGCAAATACTTCAGCTACTTATTCTCACTTTATCTGCTGTTTTATCTTATCACAAGATTCAAGCTACTTTCTATATTTCATCAATTTGTTAAGCCTTTCTTCCACTCATTACTGCCCTCTTATCTTTGTACAGGTGTTTGGGCCACCATCTTAAATGAGAAGTTCCAAACCACTCATTTTATAGGTGAAATATTAGGGCCCATAAAGAAACTGATCTGCCCTGGTCACAAAGAACTCTTGCTGTGAGGAAGAGAGCAGGACTCAGAACTCGTCTCCCAAATCATAGCCATTCTAGGCTTCATACCATATGTCTCCTTTATCATAGAAATTTTGTTGTGAACATTGTTATGTTTTTATGTATTTATATTAATAGAAAATAAGGCCAGGCGCAGTGGCTCACGCCTGTAATCCCAGCACTTTGGGAGGCTGAGGCAGGCGGATCACAAGGTCAGGAGATCGACACCATCCTGGCTAACATGGTGAAACCCCGTCTCTACTAAAAATACAAAAAATTAGCCGGGCGTGGTGGCGGGCGCCTGTAGTCCCAGCTACTCGGGAGGCTGAGGCAGAATTGCTTGAACCTAGGAGGCGGAGCTTGCAGTGAGCTGAGATCGCGCCACTGCACTCCAGCCTGGACAACAGAGTGAGACTCCATCTCAAAAAAAAAAAAAGAAAAGAAAAGAAAAGAAAACCATGTTAAGAACAGGCCAGTACTCATGTTTGTACAGAACTTGAGGGAACAAAAAGGAATACACTCTACCAATTATTTCACGTTAAGGCTGTAACTGTCACTTCTAAGTACTGCCAGACTTAATATTAAACACTTTTTTAAAGGTTAAACATTTCATGGAACGGTTTCATAAAACAAATAATCTTTACTATTTTGGCCAAACAACTTGAGATTTTGAAGGAGAAAGAAAACTGAATACATGTATGAAAGAAACATACACACATCTTCCCCACTAGAGCTTCAAAATCTTATGATTACTTAATTGTACTATAACACAGTTGATATTTATGAATACTTCAAAATTATATTTTAAAACTTATTTTAGGCCAGGCACAGTGGCTCATGCCTGCAATCCCAGCATTTTGGGAGGCCAAGGTGGGCGGATCACAAAGTCAAGAGATTGACACCATCCTGGCCAACATGGTGAAATCCTGTCTCTACTAAAATACAAAATATTAGCTGGGTGTGGCCGCGGGCGCCTGTAGTCCCAGCTACTCGGGAGGCTGAGGCAGAAGAAACACTTAAACCCAGGAGGTGGAGACTGTAGTGAGCCGAGATCATGCCACTGCACTCCAGCCTGGTGACAGAGCAAGACTCTGTCTCAAAAATAAAATAAACTTATTTTCAACTGTAAAAACTTATTTCCTAATAAATTTTACTAACATTTTTAAAAGAACAATAACAAAGAAATAAATCAAAGACAACTATAAAAACAATTCAAAATTAGGAACCAGAATATTTTCTTCTGGTTCCAGCTCTTCCATTTAATCCTGTACAGGTCGCAGGCCCTACCTGCACATTGGTTTATCTGCACACCTGCCCTTCATAAAGCTCTAATTTAAATAGAAGATTAGCTAGTTGCATAAACCATACACTGCTGCTACTATATTTTATTTCTCAAAAATGTAAAAATACACATGCTCGTGAATCAGTTTCCTATTGCTATTGTAACAACCACAAATTTACTGCTTTAAAGCAACACAAATTTACTATCTTACAGTTCTGGAGGTCAGAAGTCCAAAATGCATCTTATGCATCAAGAGGTAAGCAGGGCTGCGTGGTTCCTTCTGCAGGCTCGGGGGGAACCCGCTCCCTGCCTCTCTCAGCTGGTGGGAGGCTTCCTGTATTGCTCGGCTGTGACCCCCACATCACTCCAAACTTTGCTGTCATCACATCTCTGACTATGACCCTCCTGTCTCCCTTTTGTAAGAAGGACCCACCCAGCTAAACCTGGAATAACCCTCCCATCTCAAGACCATTAATTTAATCACACCTGCTAAATTCCTTTTGCCATGTAAAGAAACATACAAATTCCAGGGATTAGGATGTGGACATCTCAGGTGGGGCCATTATTCTGCAGCCTACACCCCCCAAGGAATCATTGACAGATGATTTTCAAGTACAATAGTGACAAAAGGAAGTTTCAGATCATCAGTTAACTATATAGTGCCAATATTTTAATATGAAATATGACAGAAAATCCAATTCCTCTTGTCAGAGTGTCAGCTAATCTACTGTTGAGCTTATTTTAGGACAAGCTTTTTTTCTTTTTTGAAACGGGAATGTGCTATAACTAGATTATTTCCCAATTCTACTTGGTGCCTCATAGCCTGGTGAAGAATAGAGAGAAAAGAGAAAGGGGGAAAGGAAGCTAAAATCATTTACAAAGTGTTTACTTTCCCTAGCAGAACATAAGATAGAAGGATACCATAAAACACAAAGCCAGTTATAGTTATAAAAATTGAAACTGTTCTTGAATATAACAGTTGTCTTATAGAGATAAATACAATTAACTGAAAATTATTTCATAGGTGTTTAGTGAATATTTGTTCATGATTACTAAGATTCTAAACAGAGGTTGGGTCAGAGGACTTGTCCTGTCAAAGTATCAGTGGTTCAAACTCTTCAACAAGTCTCTCCATGGTACAGGCAATAAGGTCCCAAAGGCCCACAGCTTGTTTTGGTCCCAGGCCTCCCACTGACACTCTGTGAGATGGGAGAAGCAAGTGAGCCTTCCTA
>NW_016816899.1:0-1542 GCF_001698545.2 Rhinopithecus bieti
TGATATGGGGTCTTGCTCTATTGCCAAGCTGGAGTTCATGCCAAGTGGCATGATCTCAGCTCACTGCAACCTTCACCTCCTGGGTTCAAGTGATTCTTCTGCCTCAGCCTCCTGAGAGCTGGGACTACAGGTACACGCCACCACACCCAGCTAACTTTTGTATTTGTAGTAGAGACGGGGTTTTCACCATGTTGGCCAGGATGGTCTTGATCTCCTGACCTCATGCTCTGCCCGTCTCAGCCTCCCAAAGTGCTGGGATTACAGGTGTGAGCCACCGTGCCTGGCCATTTTTTTTTCTTTTCTGAGGCAGTCTAGCTTTGTTACCCAGGCTGGAGTGCAGTGGCACAATCTCAGCGCACTGCAACCTCCACCTCCTGGGTTCAAGCAATTCTCCTGCCTCAGCCTCCCAAATAGCTAAAACTACAGGTATGCACCATCACGCCCGGCTGATTTTTGTATTTTTTAGTAGAGATGGGGTTTCACCATGCTGGCCAGGCTGGTCTTGAACTCTTGACCTCAGGTGATCTGCCTGCCTCAGCCTCCCAAAGCACTGGGATTACGGGCATGAGCCACTCCTGGCCCCAAAATTTTTTTAGAAATAAAAAAGCAAAAAAACTCACAACACACACACACGAAAACCACACAGTAAATATAAAATACAGAAATCATAAAATAATGACAGGGTTGAGACCAACCCCATAGTTATATCACTAAGTGTGAATGGGCTTAACTGACTGAAGAGAAGATTTTCAATTTGGCTCACAAAGCAAACCTGAGGTTTGCTTTGAGAACGACCTAAACCCAAGGCACTCAGGAAAAGGCTGGAAACAAAGGGCCAAGGACAAGGCTGCCTCGTCAGGCAAACGGGCCGAAGAGAGCAGGGGCAGCAATCACAATGCAGACAGAGCAGGATCAGGCCACAGGCACAAAGCACAACCAGAAGGTGGCCGCTTCTCAACACAAAAAGCCACAAGTAACTAAGAATATATCACAGGAATGTGCACCAAACCACACAGAAACAGGAGATGCAAGAAAAACAGAAACGTATCAATAGTAAGCCACAGGGCCTGGTGCGGTGGCTCACGCCTGTAATCCCAGCACTTTGGGAGGTTGAGGCGGGCGGATGACGAGGTCAGGAGATCGAGAACATCCTGGCTAACATGGGAAAACCCCGTCTCTACTAAAAATACAAAAATTTAGCCAGGCATGGTGGTGGGCGCCTGTAGTCCCAGCTACTTGGGAGGCTGAGGCAGGAGACTGGCGTGAACCCGGGAGGCGGAGCTTGCAGTGAGCCAAGATCGTTCCACTGCACTCCAGCCTGGGAGACAGAACGAAACTCTGTCTCAGAAAAAAAAAAAAATAATAATAATAATAATAGTAATAAGAAGCCACAGAAGACAGGCCATGAGGACACAAAATAAGGATATACAGAAGACCTAAACAACAGAATTAATGTATCATGGAGGTATATACATATATGTATCTCCATATGTAAATACATATGTACATATATACCCACTCACAGTGAACTCTATACCAAGA
>NW_016816900.1:0-9606 GCF_001698545.2 Rhinopithecus bieti
GCTCAGATAGATATGTGTGTGTGTGTGTGTGTGTGTGTGTGTATAAGTATATCTGAGCTTGAGGTGCGGTAATTGCTGCTGGGATATGGTTTACTAGCTTATATATGTGTGTACATCAGACTATATATGTGTATCTATACATAGACATATGGTATAAACATTTATATACGCACGTTTCCTTGCTCTGTCAGCTAAGATAGCTTAGAAAAAACAGATCCCAGCAGCAATGATCACACTACAAGCTCACATCTTGGTTTCAAATACCCTTTTCCAATGTAAGGAACCACAGCTTCTTGGCAAAAGAGCTGATTCTAAGACAGGGATAGACAGGGATAGGGAATATATGAAATGAGACTGGAGCACCTTGTGATGCAAGAAAGTAAGAAATAGGTAAAATAAAGCTACATTCATGAGGGTTTGTCAAAAAAGCACAGGGACTGACCAAAACACTCCAAAAGGCCAAGGATGGAATAATTTGATAATATAAAGTAGTCTAATATTGGATTATAACCCAAAGTGAAAAAAAAAAAAAAACAACTCTGAGTTCATGAAAGATATGATAGAACAAATAAATAAATGGAGACTGGTAATAAGTCTCCTATGCAGAAGAATTCCAAATAATATATGTAGATATTCCAGTTTCAGGAAGATGAAGCATAACTCCTAATTCCCTAAATATGAGTGTTGCATAATGACTGCCTCCCAAATAGTACAGTATGGAAAAGGGGGTGGAGAGGAGAGTAACTTTGCAGTGGGGAAACTTGACAAACACTGCCTCAGCCAGGTCAACATCAAGGGTGATAAGTCATGTGGATTGTATCCACCCTTGATACAATGTGATGAAATGTCAATTTACCTCTGCAGTCTTCCTGGCAGAAACCAATGACCCCTAATATAATTATGAGAAAAACATCAGCAAATCCCAATAGACAGAATTTTAGCAAAATATCTACAAAGTATTCCTGGTCAGTTGTAAGGTCATGGAAGGAGTTTAAAAAGATGCTGCAGGCAAATATTACCCAAATGAAGGCTGGCGTTGCTGTCATAATATTAAACAAAAAGAGATTTTACTATGAAAATGTGGTAAATGGAAGCTTAAATAATAATAATGGTTTAAATGATAAGAATTATACAATAAATAAAAGCATTTACATACCTAAAAATAGTGTGTGTGTATATATATATATATATAGTGTATATTTGATAGGCCTCCAGGGGTAAAAGGACAAATCACTAATATAGTGGGATATTTCAACATATTTGTTAATTATTAAGAGGTCAACTAAACAGAGAATTAGTAAGAATTTAAAAGATTTGAACCATACAATTACCACTCTTGATTTGATGAATAGAGAATATGTGTTTCTCTCAAGCACACAAAAATCATATTTAGAAAAATACATCGAACATAGATTGAGCCATAAAGCTCAAAAGTTTTTAAAGAAATTAGCACCATAGAGTCATTCTCTCTGACCACCATGCAATTAAGTTGGAAATCACTTACAAAAAGAGAAAAGAAATACTATAATTTTGGTAATGAAATAACATTCTTCTAAATAACCCATAAGACAAAGAAGAAATCAAAATGAAACTTTAAAATTAATTACAACTAAATATAATAAAACACTACATTTCAAAACTATTTTAAAAAACTGAATGGGGAAGAATCATAACAATAGGTGTAGCAGAGATTAAAAAGCTAATTAAAAGATAATAAAAGACACAACGTGCAACTCTGCCAACAGAATTTATATCTAAATAAAATCCTTTTATTATTAAGGAAATTGAATCAATATTTCAAAATCTCCCCCCCCCCCGCAAAAATAAACAAATCCCAAACACACCAAACCATTTTACATAAAAGTTGAATCTGTCTTTTAAAGACCAGATCATTCCAACGTGATAAAACTCTCCCACAGGAGAGAAAAATAAGGATCATTACTCAACAATGGTAACTGTAATATTGTAATCTAAAAAGGGAAGTATAAGAACAAGAAATGATTGCTTAAACATGATTATGAACATAAATGTAAAACCCCTAAGCAATATAGAAAATAACTAGAGTATTAAAAAGTTAAAATATTATAATCAATTTGAAGCTTATTCTAAAAAATGCAGGAAGTTAATATTATAAAATTTATAAATGCAATTCACCACATTAACACATTAAAGAAAATTCTAATAGTCACCTCAATATATATAGAAAACATATTTGATAAAATTCAAAATTTCTTCATGATAAAACTCTTACTAGCTGAAAATAGGGAAAATTCTCTTAGCCTATAAAAGTATGTTCCTAGAGCAATTTACGAGAGTTGATAATACCTACTAAAATGCCTAAGAATGCTATAGTAACCAAAACAGCATGATACTGGCACAAAAACAGACATAGATGAGTGGAAAAGAATAAAGAACCCAGAAATAAAGCAGCACACCTATAGGCACCTGGTCTTCAACAAAGCTGACAAAAATAAGCCATAGGGAAAGGACTCCCTATTCAATAAATGGTGCTGGTATAACTGACTAGTTATACCCAGAAGAATGAAACTGGGCCCCTAACTTTCACCATATACAAAAATTAACTCAGGATGGATTAAAGATTTGAATGTAAGGTCTCAAACTAGAAAAATCCTAGAAGAAAACCTAGGAAATACCTTTCTGGACATCAGCCTTTGGAAAGAATTTTGACTAAATTCTCAAAAGCAATTGCAAAAAACAAAAATTGCCAAGTGGGACCTGATTAAACCGAAGAGCTTCTGCACAGCAAAAGAAATCATCAACAAAGTAAACAGACAACCCACAGAATGGGAGCAAATATTCACAAACTATACATCTGACAAAGGTCTAACATCCAGAATCCATGAGGAACTTAATTTAACAAGCAAAAATCAAATAACCCCATTAAAAAGTGGGCAAAAGACAAGAACAGATACTTCTCAAAAGAAGACACACAGGTGGCCAACAAGCATATAAAAAATGCTCAACATCACTAATCATCAGCTAATGCAAATCCAAGCCACAATGAGATATCTTATTCTCCACTTTTATTTCTAAAACAGCAGTATGCTGTGATTTGATCTTTTTCTCTACTCTCTCTACTTGAGTTTCCTTCATGTTCTCTGGAGATTTTGCACATGTTCTCTTTAGAGATTTTGGGTTGAGTCACTTAAGAAAGTATAGCTTCCTGTCTCTTTGTTTTTCTCAAATGACTGACTGTGATTATTTTTAATATTATACATATAATGTATGAATGGGATCCAAGGAGGTACTGTGTCAGGCAGTGCCTGGTGGGTAGGATTCCCAGAATCAAGCAGGGTCTTGGTTCTTTATCCCAGTCTCCTTTCTAGTCTTAGTTGTAGAAAGCCAGGTATAGGGGCTTGTGGCTTTCACCAAAGGCAGAGAAAAGGAACACGGAAAACAAAAGCCAAGGTAATTTGTCTCTCAGAAGGCAAGCAGGGATCACTGTTATAAGAATTCGTGAGACTATAAATTTCCTAATTTCATCATGATGGCTGTCTTTTGAAAAGAACAGGGAAGACCACTGATCTCAACCCTCCCATGCAAGACACTGCACCTCCAGGGACTATCTAATTCTATGGTATGAATGTCTTTAATTGTCTTCAACCAGGCTATTTTGCATTTCCTAGAAATAGAAGTACTCTTCTGGTGGATCATTCGAGGTCGGGAGTTCCAGAACAGCCTGGCCAACATGGTGAAACCCCGTCTCTACTAAAAATACAAAAACAACAACAACAAAAAAAAAACAAACCAATTAAATTAAAAAATTAGCCGGCCATGGTGGCAGGCGCATGTAATCACAGCTACTTCAGAGGCTGAGGCAGGAGAATCGCTTGAACCCGGGAGGTGGAGGTTGCAGTGAGCTGAGCTTGCGCCATTGCGCTCCAGCCTGGGCAACAAGAGTGAAACTCTGTCTCAGAACAAAACAAAACAAAACAAAATGAAGAAAGAAATCCCCTTCTGGAGGGCTAAGAGTGATGTTTGGTGTCCATTGTGATGCAAGCAGTTCCTTTCAGGGCAATGCTAATATTTTTCCCTTCGCGGAGGTGGAATTAATTTCTGGGTTGTAGGAAGGATGATCGAAACATTCAATTTTTTCCCAAACATTACATTTGAGTGCCTAAAATATTACCCAGTTTTGCATCTATTAACAAATCATTTCAGTTTCTTGGTAGCCTAATAGTTCCTTGAACCCGTTTTGTGTCTTAGATCATTAGTTAATAAATAAAATCATGGGCACATTTTATTTTCATTAAAGCCATGATCTTTACTTTTTTGAACATTATCCCTTAAGAGATTTTAATTCATTGTAACCTAAAAGAACCCAAATATTGCAAACCTTAAGTTTTATCAAGAGTGTTCACTAACCTTATTTACAATTAATTCTCTCAGAAGGATTGGAAGGATTAATTACTTTGCCCCATTCTGCAGATGTTGAAAATGAGTCTCACGTGTTTTTAGCTACTGGGATTTGGATCTGAGTTTTCTGAATGGGCCTCAGGTCTTTCCTCTACGGAGTGTGATCCCCAGACAAGCAGCAGATTCTCAGCTCCATCCAAACCTGACTCAATCAGAAACAAAGTCTGAGGGGGCAGCAGATGTATTTTACCAAGTGCTCCATGTAACATGGATGCAGTCACTCAAATGTGGAAACCACTGCCCCTCATTGCACATCTGAAGCATCTGATGAGCTTTTAAAACACTGATGCCTGGGCTCCGCACTAGAGGCTCTAATCTAATTGCTCTGGAGTGTGACCTGCACATCCAGGTTTTTAACACCTCTCCAGGTACAGCCAGGATTGCAAACTGCTGCCCTTTAGAGTGGTAACTCCAAATCATAAATGCACTTTTGAAGTATTTGCAGCTTGCACTCTATACAAAGCATGACAGACTGTAATTGGACCCATATCTCACAGGAGAGAAAACTTTTAAATGGATCTCATGGCGACATTTGATTTCCCTCTGCAGGAATCATGAAGATCCTGACCCTTAAAAACAGCACATGCCTCCTCACTCAAGAGAAGTAAATGGAATGGATGTTCTTTGGGTTGGAGAAAAAGAAAAAGAAAGAATATCATTTGGATTGGCCCCATATGGTTCAGTTACTTCTCAATATAGCACAAATTCATTTTAATTTAATGGATTTGTTACAAATTTCCTGAAAAGCTTTTTCAGAAGGAGATTATGAATTAGCAGCTCAGCATCCTACTGAGGAAGTCATTATGTAGCAAACTCCAAGCTGAGATAATCAAATAATAACTGGCAATTTATAACTTCCAAAGTAATATTCTTAAATATGGAATTGTGAAAGAGAACATTTGCCAACAGCATTATTGCCGTGGAGATGATTAGTTTTTAAAACAACAAACAAAGCGCCTCCTTCCTTGGTGACCATCTGCCCTTGCCTTTGAGACATTTCAGGCAGTGAGTACTGGTCTAATGTGTTTTCACTTCTATAGCTTTACAACTTCTGGGACCCTCTGGGAATATTTTATTTACTCAATTGATCATGAAAGCTAGGAAAGAGATGTGTTAATTTGAATAATGCCAGAGTGGGGGAGATGTTGAGAATGTCCAATGGTTGGGACATGAGTTGTCCTGTGAGATGTTTGTTTTGCATAGACTTAGCACAGCAGTTGACTCAATCACTTCATTCAATATCATAATTTTCTTTCTTTCTTTCTTTTCTTTTTTTTTTTTTTGAGACAGGAATCTCACTCTGTCACCCAGGCTGGACTGCAGTGGTGTGATCATAGCTCATTGCAACCTGGAACTCCTGGCTCAAGCGATCCTCTCACCTCAGCCTCCCAAGTAGCTGGGACTACAGGCATGTGCCATTACAACCGGCTAGTTTTTCAATTTTGGGTGGAGACGGGGGTCTCGCTGTGTTTCCCAGGGTGGTCTCCAACTCCTGGACTCAAGCATTCCTCCTGCCTTGGCCTCCCAAAGTGCTAGAATCACAGGCATGAGCTACCATGCCCAGCCCCATTGTGATTTTCTAAAGAGGTTCTAAGCTAAAGAATCACATAACAAACCCCAAAAACGCAATCTGGATTTACTTAGGGTCTCAAATTCTCATTACTTTTTGAATAATATTCTAAGGTTTATGGTTCAAAATATTTTTTTCCCACATCAAAATTGATTATTGAAATATCTGACAGACTGTAAGTGGCTGTTAAAGAAATTTTATTCTGTTGAATAAAGCTTCTCACTCACAATGTTCTCTTTCTATAACCAAACAATCATCTCTTCATGCTATCAATTGTAAATATGTTTGTGGAATTTGCTAATATATGCACATCTTTAATTCCTAATAAGTATGTAGAATTCCTGAGAACAGGGCAGGGCAAGACAGTGTATGTTATAATTTTGAATCCATCATTGGGTCCTAGACACACAGTAAGTGCTTCATGTGCATGGTGGCTCACTTGAGGGAATCTGTGTGGGTTCACCCTCTGTGCTTACTCACTGCCTTAGTCTCTGGGACAACTTATCTTCAAAACCTGGCTTTGCTACACAATACTGGTGTATCTTGGGTTAATTGTGTGGCTTGTGCCTCAGTTTTCTCAGCTATAAATGCATATCATTTCATTTTCTCCTTTGGATTAGTGTCATCAGTTACAGGTATGTGCTAAGAACACCTAATCCACAGGAGGTTCAACATGGAAGCCTGCTACTTGGGGTGGGTGGTCTCAGAAGTGGGGCAACTAAAGTTTCTAGAGTGTGAGTTCCTAGCCCTTCTCTGTGACCAGGGGAGGCCCTGCGGGGAGAGGAAGCTTCCTTTAAACCCAAAACATCCTTTAAACCCACAATTAATTAAATAATAATGAAGTTAGGGTGGGAACACCCAGGGCACCAAATGCAGATGCAACAAACGGAGCGTGTCAGGGTCCCAGCAGGGAGCTGATACGACCTCAGGCTCAATTAGAGTACTCCAGGAGGGGTCACAGAGGGAACATTTGCACTAGTGTAGGTAAGGTGCTTCTTTGGCTAGCAGGTTCAGGAAACTTCTGGCTGATCCCGTCCTGCTGAGATCAGTTTATTGCAGTTAGAGTGTGGTCTAGGGACACCATCACATGACAAGGATGTTCTCAGCTGCCTCAGTTTCCCACATGGTTATATTGGATCATTCATAAAGGAAGCACAAGATGGATTTCTGATGACAGATGTTTGATGTCTTAATGAGTCCTCTCTTTGTTTGCAGTTCACTTTCTATCAAAGACCAATTGAGCCAATAACAGATGCTTTCATTCATTCACTACCACAGCTAACTTACGTTTACGTGCTTATTACATTTATAGGACTGAGGAAGAAACAAAAGAAATAAAACTTTTCCCTCATCTTCCAAAATTTATAATTTTCTTGAGGAGACATGACACAAAACAGGTCTTTTCGGAAACAAGGCTTCATGTTCCCACGGGACAGGGCTGAGATAGGGACAGAAGCCTGAGCACCCCCTCTCTGCCCAGGACACAACCCTGCTCTGAGGATCATTTCTCCTTACCTGGCTGAGAGCAGTGGGCAGTGATGGTGGACTGGGACAGGGGGAAGCCTCAGAGGGGCTGTGAGTAAATGTGAGATGCAAAAGGCATTGGTGGGAGATGGTGAGCTCTGAGAGCCACCAGACCTGGGGGTGCCTTCTGAATAAATGACCACCAGGAAAGTAATCTTGGGAAGACTGTTTCCTCATTTGCAAAATGAAGGAGATAACAACTGCTCTTCAAGGTTACCATACAGATGAGTTGTAGCATAGGTGAGCAACTTGCAGCATGGCAAGCTGGATAAAGACAGAAGCTGCATTTCCTTCTTCTTATTGTCATATTCTCAGCTCCCTGGGGCGTTGTCTTGCAGGAATGGGGACTTGTAGAATATTACTTGAATTTGTTCAACTAGGTAAATGTCTTGCATGTAGCAGACACTTAACACTTGTAAATGTTTCCTTGTTTTGTTATTATTTAGCTTACTTTCAGCTCTAAAATTATGTGATATATTGATAAGATTCAAATGAAAACTAGCAATAAAGAAACAGCTTCATATGTCAATGCCTTGTCTGTGAACTGTTGAGTCAGGAGATCAGGCTTTCAAGAAAAAAATTCATTCTCTTCATGAGAGCAAAGGATGAAGAAACTGAACAAGGGAGGGAGAAGGATGGAGGAGGCACAGGATTTTAGGAGAACCTTAGAAATGGGCTCTGTCAGGGGTGAACCTGGTGAAGCAGACCTAGAATTATTCCACCAGCCCAACCTGAGCCAAGAGTCCAGCTGTGAGTGGTTTATTAAGGATGTACTCCCAGGAGAAACTGGTTGTTCATGGGATAATGCCTAATAGAGAAGGAGTGCAGTTTTGAGTGGAGACCCAGCTTCAGCCTAATACGATGAGTATATTACAATGTATATTCCAGGGTGTGTCTGGCTCATCTTGAAGCCACGGATTAGGGATTCCATACTTCTGTGAACCTCCAGGCAGCTCCACCAGCTCACAGGCAGGCCTCTGGAGAAAGCCACTGGTGTGAGCCGTTATTTGCTGCACAAGGAACCTGGGGGATGGGTGTACAGAACTTTCAAGGCTTCCATGGGGATCTGAGTGGGGCACCAAGACTGCTTGATACCAAGGCAGCACTAGGAGGGGGCTGCCTTATGTTGGAACTCTCAGAGCCCAGATTCCAACAAAGGTCAGTCTGGGAATAGTCACCAAGGGCAGATGTCAACACAGGTCCTCTAAGTCTATTCAGTCCTGTGGAATTCTGAAGCACAGGCACAAGGGGCTACTTGAGAAGCCTCAAGGGGACACCTGAAGCCATTCTCCTTGGCCAAAGAACATCTTTAAGTTCTGAAGAGCTTTAACGGGCAAAGTCAATCCTTGAAGTGACAGTTTAAATTAAAAAAAAATTAAGCGTCAATTTGCATTTCAATTTTCAGGCAATTTCTGGTAGCAAAAATACAATTCAAATCCTGACATGAGTTGAGATTTTTGGTGTAGGTTGAACATGGGATGATTTTTATATTATAGTGCACGATCCCAATTGGCCCCTATTCAGTGGCCAGGAAAAAATTGCATCTCTCTAGAGCAGCTGGTTTATGCATACAATATAAGAGTGTGTAATAATATAACCAGTCATGTTGCACTGACTGACCCAAAGCAGAACCTCAGTGTGGCTGATCTGCAGCCGGCGGACAGGCATTTATGTGTGTACTTAGGATATTCATTTTGTCTTGGGTGGTGTCTAACATTCAATCTCTCTTTACCTTGTTTTGTATTTTTCTTTTTTTGAGATGGATTGTCAGTCTGTCATCCTGGCTGGAGTGCAGTGACGCAGTATTGGCTCACTGAAACCTCCGCCTCCCAGGTTCAAGTGATTCTCCTGCTTCAGCCTCCTGAGTAGCTGAGATTACAGGCACACAACACAACACCCAGCTATTTTTTGCATTTTTAGTAGAGATGGGTTTTTACCATGTTGTTCAGGCTGGTCTTGAACTCCTGATCTCAAGTGACCTGCCTGCCTCACCCTTTCAAAATGCTGGGATTACAGGCGTGAGCCACCACGCCTGGTCCTGGTCCTGCCTTTTTTTTTTTTTTTTTTTTTTTTTT
>NW_016816900.1:10094-114055 GCF_001698545.2 Rhinopithecus bieti
TTTTTTTTTTTTTTTTTTTTTTTTTAATCTAAGGATCATTTGTTTTCCAGCTTGAACTTTTTTGGAATAATTATTTCTTTTAATTATAGACAATTAATGTAATTTAGCCAGGATGCTCTAACTGTACTAAGGGCAGAAAATGATCTCTCCTCCTATCTCTTTGTTACCTGGGACATATTTCTCTTTCTGCATTGATCATATTAGAATAAAATACTCATATTGTAGCCAGTGTTTTCCTATTGACCCAGCAGCCCTTTAACAGCAGGTGCCAGATTTTATATTAATGTCTATCCCTGATGTTACCTCGTGGAGCACATGCCTAAATAGTTGTTGATGACATAAACGGTCACCAGAGCTTGGCCTATGCCAGCTGGTCAGTCCAGTCCAGGCATCTCAGGACAAATTATCCACCTTGAACTGATTTGGTGTCTAATAGAATAAATACATACTTCACCAACAGAAAAAAAATCACAGCAAAGCCAGTGATGTTGTTGGTTTATGTGTAAGACAATACATACATTCTTCCAGTCTTAGAAAGGGAATGTACATGAATAGATATAGAAATAGAATAGAAAGAAAAAGATGTTAATTGTGGTTAGAACAAGGTGCTAGAATTATAGATTAATGTCTTTTTTTCATTATGTATTTCAGCAATCTCTGACATTTCTAACAACAGAAGTGCTAGAGAAAACAGTCAAATATATTTAAAAGATATGTTATTAAAAATGAAAGGGAAAAATCCTTAAACAATAAAGAGTAGAAATCTTGTTGCAAAAGCATACTTCCATTTGGAAGGATGTGTGTCTCTATAGCGAATGTTGTCTTGGCTGTCTGACTTTAATTAAATATATCATCCCTCCAGAGGTACATGCAGTATATTAAATTTTTACATTGGCCATTAAAAATTTAGCTTTAAAGTCTCACTCCTGACAGAACAATCTTCCAAGTATTATATTTTACTTTTCAGTTTAAATTATTCTGTCCTCTCTTCTTTTTCAATTTAAGTCACTTATTTGCAACAAAACACTGGGTGAAATAAAACCATTTGAATGAATAAAGCATGAACTCCAGAGAATGTAGCCCACATGCTGTGCATGTAATGAAATCTGTTTCTCTTTGATGATCTCAATTAAAAGAAGTTAAGAATTGAGAGTGTGACTTTAATTATTTCTTGATGTATCTATGCTTTCTACTAGGCAGAAAAAGCTTCTATCAGGGTTTCTTAAGGCTGTCCTTGGCATCAGGCCCCTGAAATGAATGGTTAGGAATATTTCAGGGAAGAGGACCAAGAACTGATATTAACAATAAAAGGGTGGAAGCGTTTTGTTCATGTAAACTATTATTTTATTATAAACACCCCCAAAACAGAGACAAAAACATTTATTTTATTTTGCTCACAATCAGTGGGTCAGGTGTTCTGGCTGGGCTCAGCCAGGTGATTCTTTTGCTCCAAATGGTGTTGACTAGGGTTCCCTGATGGAATCCTAGAAAAGAACCCAGGAAATGATTGAGTTATTTCAATATCTATTTAACATGTTTTATATGAGGTTTTTTTTCTTTTGTCTGTTTTCTATGTGCTATGGATTCTTCTAGGCTCTGGTGAACCTGTTGAATAAGACTTAAAATTTCTGCCTTCATGAGGCTTATATTCTAATGAGAAGACAGATAATTAAATAAATACATCACATATAGTCTCAGCTACAGTAATGTGCAATGAAGAAAAAATCATGAGAAAATAGGCTAGAAAATAACTGTGGAGGCAGAAAGGGGACTTTTTTGGCTATTTAAGTGCTGAGGGAGGATCTCCTGGTATACAACATTTGAACAGAAATTTTAATGAGGTAAGGAAGTTACCATGTGGCAATATGAGAAAGAAAAATTTTATTTGGAAAGAATAAGAAACACAGAGTCCCTGAGGCAGAGATAAGCCTTGACTTTTTGAGCAACCCAGAGTGGCTGAAGCAGAGTCAGAGCATTAGGCAACATTAAGTCAGCCCAATACTCAGTGGCTTAAAGCAATAACAGTAACTTATTATGTCTCACGAATTTTGTTGGCCAACAGTTCAGGAGGGGCTCATCCGTGGTTCTGGCTCAGAGTCTCTTGTGTCACAGGTCAGCTGGACATCCATAATCTGAAGGCTTGACCAGGGCTGGGGGAGCGACTGCCAAATAAGCTCCCTCCCAAGGGTGGTGAGTGTATACTGACTGCTGACTGGGGGCCTCGGTTTCTCACAACATGGTAGCTGAGTTCTAAAGGTGAGCAAGGAAAGAGAGAGAGAGATCTAGGAGGAAGCTGCATTCTTTACACAACATAGCCTTATAATTCAACCAATATGAATTCTGCTGTACTCTGCCAGTCAAAGTCCAGACCTATAGAGACCAGACCACTCTTTAAAGAGTGGGAGGAGCATCAGCCACATTAAGAGAGCATGTGGGATGAGATAAATAGGTAAGTTTGATCATCTTTGAGAAACACAGTCCAGCCCAGGTGGCTAGATAACTTAGGGACTTGGGGCCATAGGAAGGAGTCAGGATTTTAGAACAAGTGCTATGGGAATCCTTGGAAAGTTTGGATAGAGAGATGGTATAATCAGATTCACATTTCCAGAAGTTCACTCTAGATGGTGTGTATGAAACTGACTGTAGAGAAGAAAGACAAGAGGCTACTGATGTTTTCCAGGAAAAAGAAAGATGATGAACTCGGTTATGCCTATGAAAACGGCAGGAACTTTCAAGTTTGGGAAATGTTTTGAAGTTTGAAACAATATGACTTACTTTTGTATTGGATGACGGATTTGAGAGAGAGTAATTAAAGTCTCCTAGAATTTGGGTTGGAGCAAATGGGCAAATGATGCACCCTTTATTGAAATGGAGAAGACAGGGTAAGGAGCTGATTTAAGAGTGATGGGGACTCAAGTGTCCATATTGGGCGGGCCCAGTTTGATGCCCATAGGTAGGCTGGATACAAGGAGTTCTAAGAAGGGGCAATGCAGTGGACTGTGGGCAGTTCATTGGTGATCCTGACAAGATCTTGAAGAAGGCCTGATTGGGGTGGTTGAAGAGAGAATAGATAAGAAAGAAGAGACAAATTTCAAGATGCATCTCATTAAAAATGAGACTTAATTGACAAAAGTATAGAATTATATTGGAGGACCAAAAATATTGAAAGAATTAAAATAATGTGATCATCATATCATGGTTTGAACCTAAGGGGCAAATAAACAATTTTCTAAGTCATGAATAATATCAACTCACCTACACTAACAGTCTGTGTACAGTGTAGACAGACAGCACACACACAAACATACATGCAAAGTCATAGTATTTGTGTTTTATAGAAGAAGGTTTCAAAGTGGAGGGACTTACTACTATAGTCAGGAAAAGTCAGAGGGGGAGCTACAAATAAGACTCTGCATGTCCATCTCACAATCCGAAATTCTAGGAGTGTATGCCTGTGCACACACACACACCCCTGAGAGTAGTGGTTGCTGGTATTTTACTCTGTAAAAGGTGACTGACTACAAGACTTGTGCCATAAATTCCTATCTAGGTCTTAGAAATTTTGGGCTATTCAGCATATTTTTCATCTTTCAGCTTTATTGTGGGAGTTAAGAAGACCCCCACCATAGTGTGCTCTACTTCTTAGCTGTATGTTGGTTACAATTATTGTTTAATTTATTATTGTTATTTTTGACCTAAGTTTATAATGAACACAGATATCCCTGTTCCCATTTATTGGCACATCCCAATTAAATTTACTGAGCACTTACTATGTGCCAGGCTCTGCTAATGTTGTCAGTCAATACTGGCATTGCATGCTTAGATCATATCCAGCACAGACAGGAGGACATGAAAAGACCTCTGGCTTGGAAGGAGTTAATTACTAGATATAAAGGAGGGTCTCATCTTCAATGCACATGATTATATACTTCCTACCCGTTATGGACAAGCTGAACATGAGTGGGAGAGTGAATGCGGACCTCAGAAAGGCTGCTCTTCTGACTGGCCCAGAAGGGGCCTGAATGTCCAGGAAGTCACCCGTGAACACCAACTCAATTTGAGGCTGAGTGTCAGGCAGACATGCATGTGTCACAGACCCCAACAACTGGGATCTCTTTGCATATCAGTCTCCTTCAGATTGCAAATTTCTATCATGGTCCTGACTCTCCTAAAACCTTTGCGGGGTTGTGTTCGTAAGGTGCAAAAGGCACATGTGCTCTGGTCACCAGATTCTATGATACATTCTCCCTAGCTCCAAACTATGCTGAGTTATGGCTGCAATCCTTACAAGAAGGCCTCAGCAGAAACTTTGACTCCTGGGCCATTTGTATTCCCTAGTCTCAGCGTTAGTTGCCAAACAGCAAATCTGTCCTTGTCCTTGTTCATCCCTGCTGTCTTTGAGCTCCTGGTCACCATCCAGGCCTCATAAACCTTGTGCTTCCTCAGAGGCTGCAGCATCAATAAAGGTTTATCCATTAAACAAGAATTCAATTTCAGGGAAGACAAATTCTGCTCCCATTTCCTTTAGAATACCATTGACATTTTCAAAATAGATAGATAGCTACTAAAATCAAACTTTTGTTGATAATAAAATTGGATTTTGTTAAAGCTCCATAAAATGTTCAAATGGTGTGGCTGCATAGTCTCTGAAACTCTACTGGGCATCAGGGGCTCTAGGAAAGCAGGACTTTCTACCCTGCCTAGATTATATACATGATCTGAAGACAAGTTCAGGGTCTCTCTTCGAAATAACAAAAGCTGTGAAATGTTCCTTAAAATGAGTACTTCTCCAAGGTCTTTGTGTTTCCTTAGCCCATACCACACAGGCACTAAATGACACTTAAGAAACAGATCTCCTCAAGGAGATCTGTTCCTTTACAGGTGGAACAGCTGTGTTCGGGGTCACACACACGGTTGACTTGGGGTCACATATCAAGCTCGGGGCAAATTTAGGGGTTCAGCTGCCATACCACCTATCTCAATTGGCCATCAGTACTGCAATCTGGATATTGTCAATTACTTTTAGTAGATGCTTTGTTTCATTCATTCATTTATTCATTCAATCAATATTCATTGATGGCCACCTCAAGGGATAAGAGACACTTAACAAGACATATTACCAGATGAACTGAATGTTTCTGCTCCCCTTAAATTTGCCTGTTGAAACCCTAACCTCCAACGTAATGGTGTTAGGTGGTGGCACCTTAAGGAAGACATTAAGATATTAATTAGTAGTAGATGACATGATGATGGCGAAGTCCCATGATGGCATCAGTGGTATTATGGGAACAGAAAGTGACATCAGGGTTCTCTTCAACACATGAGGACGGATTGAGAAGGCAGCTGTTTCCAAGCCTGGAAAAGAGTCATCCCCAGAACTTGACCAACCCCACAGTGGTGCTATGGAAAACTTTAAGAGACAGATGAGGTACTTAGCACTAAGTCAGGTGTCATGGTTTTCACAGCAGCCATTTTACAGTCAATATATAATAAACATCAGCCAGTAGCAGGAGCTACGACTGGTTCAGGTGTAGTGGTGGCACCTGCAGCCCAGTCTCCTCCCCAGCAGTGTGGGCAGCATTTCTTAGATGTTTTGCATGTAAGACTTGGAGGAAGGATACCTCATACCAGCCTGCCTTGGAGTGTCTGCTCCATAAATACCTTTGTTATTTGAAAGTTTCTGAATCTTACCAAGAATACAGAATATGTTTGTTTGTTGTTTCATGCTGGAATCTTTACTAGTGATGATTTAATTTTTAAAAATTCAGGATTAGTATGCTACCTGTAACGGCAAAAAATGAGACTATGGCATTAAAGATGGCACCAATTTTCTGCCACTTACCTCATTGAAGGGTGAGGTCCAATTCCCATACACTTGAAAATGGGCTGGTTTTGGTGACTTGCTTGACCACTTGAATGCTCGTGTGCAACAGAGAATACGTTCTGGAGTTCTGTGGGTAGGTCATGAGAAGCCTTGCAACTTCCACTTGAGTCTCCCAGGATGCTTGCTCTTGGATGCTTTAGTTTTCATATAAGAAGTCCAACCTTTCTGCTTCAGAGGAAAGGAGAAGAGGCCCTGGGGTTACCTGGAGGAAGAAAGGGGCCTCCTGACATGTGTGCCAAGCAGCTGGGCATGTGAATAAACCTGACCTGCACCCTTCAGATCAACCGCTTGATGAGCTGAGTACCCCAAGTGCTCCAGTCACTCCATGTGGAGGAAAAGAATCTTTTGGCTGAGACTTGCCTGAATTCCTGATCCACAAAACTGTGAGGTATAATAAAATGGTTGTTATATACTATAAGTGTGGGTGCAGTTTGTTATTCAGCAAGAGATAACCAACCAGTGTGTTGAAGTGATTCATTTGAGTTCCTGAGGTCTTAGCTTGAGACTGCACTCATTCAGGTAGGATGTATCAAGGACACTTAGCAATGATTTCACAAATCATAAAAGGTTCTAACATGAACTCCATACACCAAAGCATTGGGATTTACACTTATTCCCTATCATCAGGCCTTGTTGTTCAAGGCCATCGTGTTTTAAGATGAGTATTAAATTATCTGAAATGAGTATTAAATTCTGTGCTGAGAAGTGATGCTGCACTCAAAATCAGGTGCCTGGACTCCTAGAAGCTTTTGCCTTTCACATTAGTATTGCAGGAATAAAAGTTAAGCCACTCTGATTTTTTTATTTCTGATTTTTAAAATTTTAGAAGAAGAAATGAAGCAAGAAAAAGCTTGTATGATTTAGTTTTATTTTCATCTTTCCCCTGGAGCCAGACACTTGTTCATTTGAGCTGTTGCAATGTCTGTTGCCTTGTGGTTCTATCATAACATTCTATTCAAGAAGATAGGCAAATCATTGTGGTTCAGTAATGCCTCAAACTGTTTTACAGCGTCCTTATGGATTATATTTGTCAGAGCAGAGGGTTTTTTTTTTTAAAAAAACTTATGCGAATTTTATGGAAAGAACCTATAAATTCAAGATTTATTTATACATACTATCCTTCAAATGGAAGATTTTCACTTAGAGTAAATTTCACTGGCCCCTCAAAAATATATCAATCCCACTTCCATTGCTCATCCAGAGGCTTTGCAGGTTGGTGGAGAAATATGAGACCCTACCTCTGTCATTTTTCTAAAGATCTATAACAAATTGTTTCCTCAGTAAATTTAAATTTTATGAAGTGTTCGAAAGTCAATAAAAGTTATAGCTGTAAGCAATCTAGGAGACTCTTGAAAGAATTTATCTCCAGTCATTCTGCAAACCACAGTCCAGTAAAAGATTTGTGTCTGTGGTTTCAAATTCAACACACATAAGGGCTGTGAGACACTCAGCAGATAGTTGGTATTGACAGGAGAAACCAAGGTTTATAAATAGAGGAAAGATATAGCCCTTTTGCTATAATCCCTTTAAAAACAAATCTAATATCCTCAAAATAAGAACTGTGGAACTATTAAGAGCTCATTTGCCAAAAAGCAAAATTGTATGCACTTTAAATTAAAAAAGGTCTTGTGTGATGTAGTAAAAAAATCGATTTTGGGATATCTTAAGACATTTTCAAAAGAGTAGCATGCTCATTATGAACTAACATAAAAATCAACTGCAGAACTTCTACTTCCCAGAAAACAGAACAGATATACTTCGCCCTATTTCTTTCAACAAATACAGCTAAAACTTTGGAAATTATGAATGAGACAAACATAAGAAGACTTAGAGAGTTGGAGAGAATAAGACAAACTGATTAAGGATCTCAGGACCCAATAAATTATACGGCAGCAAGTTCCCTTGGTTTTCCTTTTGCCTTACATATTCCAGACGTGGAGGTGAAGAAGTTAGCAACCCAGAAATGCCAATCAGCACAGTCAAGAAAAAAGCCCGCAAAAATCTGTCTTCTGTCCAATAACAGATGAATGAATAAATAAGATGTGACATAGAAGCACAATGGAACATTTTCAGTCTTAAAAATGAAAGATAGTCTAGCAAGTGCTACAACATAAATGAATCTTGAGGATATTATGCTGAGTGAAATAAGCCAGTCACAAAAAGACAAATACTATATTGTTGAAGTACCTAAAATAGTCAAATTCATAAGAATAGAAAGCAGAAGGGTAGCCATCATGGGCTTGCTGTAGGGATGAACAAATGGACAATCGTGTAATGGGAATAGAGTTCCAGTCTTGTAAGATGTTTGCAAGTTCTAGAGATTGGTTGTACAAAAGTGTAAACACACTTAACACTACTAAATAGTACACATGAAAGTGATTAATATGTTAAATTTTATGTTATATGTATTTTACCACAATTAAACATTTTTCATAAAGCTTACTCTCTCTAGCCAAAGATCTAGAAAAGGAACAACCTTCCAAGACAGTAACCATTCTACTCCATCCAAACATCACAGAAGTGCTGAGGTCCCAGCCCCACCCATGCAAAGATAAGCTGTGTGGAGAGCCTAGACTTCCACCCTTGACAGGCTGAAGGACCCCCATCCCACCCCCTGCCACTAGGATGGGGTCGGAAGCTTTCATCCTTGCTAGGCAGTAACCACCCCCAACTCGCTACAGTGCCAATGGGTGGAGCCTGGATCTCAACCCTCCCCGAGCAGGGATGTAGAAGCACAACGCTTTCTTTGCAGGAATGACTTCAGAGAAAGCCATCTAAACCAGAATATTTAAATAAAATCTGGAGTCTCATAACATAGGAACAAAATGTTCAAGTTTCAAATAAAATCATACGTCATACTGTGACGTAAAAGATCATAAGATAAATGAAAATGCAATCAATAGATCCCAACACCAAGATGACAGAGCCATTAGAATTATCTGACCAAAATTTTAAAGCAGCAATTTTAAAACATGCTTCAACCAGTATTAATAAACATGCTTGAAGCAAAAGAAAGAAAGTCTCAGCAAAGACACTAAAGAACCAAATACAATTTTAGAACTAAGAAATACAAAAACGTAAAAAGTTCAGTAAATAGGCTTAGCAGCATAATAGAAAGGACAGAGGAAAGAGTCAGATAATTGGATAGCAGAACAAAAGAAATTACTCAATCCAAACAACAGAGAGAAAATAGACAAAAACAAACAAACAACAACAACAACAAAAAACAAATAAACAAAAAAAACCATAACCTCCAAAACTTGTGAGACTAAAGCAATAAAAAGGCTACCTTTGATATCATCAATCTCTTAGAAGGAAAGCAGAAAAAGGAAGGCTGAAAATTACTCTAAGAAATAATGACCAAAATTTCCCCAATTTGGCAAAAGTCATAGAACTACAAATTCAAGAAGTTGAGTGAACCTCAAAGCAGCATAAACCAAAAACCTGCATTAAGACACATCAAATTTAATGTGAAAACTGAAGACAAAGAAAAATCTTTAAAGCAGCAAGAGAGAACCAATTGGAATCACAGTATATTTCTCATCAGAAATCCTAGAGGCCAGATGCAGTAGCACATTTTTTAGGTGCTTAAAGGAAATAATTATAAACCAATAATCCTATACCAATTAATATATTCTTAAAAAGTGAAGGAAACATTAAGATTTTCAGATGAGAGTAAACTAACAGAATTTCTAACCAGCAGAAACAACCTGGATGAATATTCAGAGAGTTATACTGAGTGAAAAAGAAAAACAAATTCTAAAGTATTACATATTGTATGGTTTTATTTACTTAACATTCTTGAAACGACAACATTATAGAAATGGATGACAGATTGTGGTTGTGAAGGGTTGAGGAGGGACTAGGGATGGAAGGAAGTAGATGTGGCTATACAAAAAGGCCCCATTAGGGGCCCCTGGGTGACGGGAATGCCTTGCATCCTGACCGCGTCGATGTCAATATCCTCGTGTAATATTGTACTATCATTTTGCAAGACGCTACTTTTAAGTGAAATTAAGTAAAGGGCACACAGGATCTCTCTGTATTATTTCTTACATTGCAATTGGACCTATAATTATTTCAAAATAAAGTTTAATGTAAAAAATAATTAGAATGGCTAAAATGAAAACGATGGAAAATACCAAGGACTGGCAAAAATATGGAGCAATGGCATTCTTACGCAGTCCCAGAGAAAGGGTAATGTATCTTTCTGTATGATCAATTGACATTTCTCTAAGGTTAATTAACAAGGGTATCACACCTTGCTAAATGCTTGGCAGTGTCTATGAAGCTGAAATGTATAAACTCGCAATTTGCTTCTAGATGCACACCCACCAAAGATGTGTTCACATGTGCCTAGAAGACTGTAAATATCTGAACATGGAAAACCCCCAATGCTCCATCATAGCAGAATTAATGAATTGCCAATAATATATTTGCCAGTGAATACTAGACAGCGTGAGAATGAAGAATCAACATTCACATGACACAAAATGCATGAATGGTAGACATATTATTAGACTAAAGAGGCCAAACACAAGAGAGCACATTTGCATAGTCTATGTTCATAGAACTTGAAGATTAACTGTTGAAGTTAATCACTGGAGAGAGAAGTGAGGATACCCCTTGGAGGGGCAGTGTCTGGAAGGGACACAAAGGGGCTTGGAGCAGCTGATATCATTTTTTTTTTTCTTTATCCCTCTGGCGTAACCTGAATGCGTTCACTTTGTTCACATTAGGCTCACTCTGGGTTTTGCACTTTCCTGTATTGTGCAAGAATGCAGAAAATACATCTTACACTCCACAAAAAATTAGAGCCCCAAATGAGGTATGCATCAGGAAAAGCAGCATGATTGTGAGTTACTTTGTGAAGAGGAAAGTCAGGACACCCCACATTTTTCCACTGCTACATGCAGGAGCATGGGAAGTGCTGTGAAAATTTGCCCCTCCAGCTTCATTAGGGCTCTGCCCTTCCTCAGCCTCATTGCTTTGGGACTTTCCATCCTGGTAACCACCCCACTTGGAACTTGCACTGACCTCATGGCTGCTCTTTCTCTCATTATTCTAAACATTTTAAAGTAATTTTCTGAGCTTATGTGTGGATAATTCATTCATTCCCCAAATGTGGGCTGAGGACCTGGATATCTTGTGCTACACATTGTGCAAGGCCCAGATGGTAAGAAAATGAACAAGACCATGCTCCTGCCATTGTGATAAACACAGCTAGTGAGAAACAGACTGCAGCCACCATGTGTGGAAGAACAGAGGGTGGCCCATGTGCTCTGGGCATGGAGGCTGGTGTAAGCGCCTGGAGAGGTCTGGGGATGAGCCATTGGAGGGGGTCTTGAGGATTGATGAGTGCTACACAGGGCCATTCCTTCATGATGACCTATCCATGTAGGAGTGGCCTGGAGACTTCAGAGGAGTGAGTCCATGGCAGCAGGTTAAGGAAATAGACTGAAATAGCCTTCCATCCCTACTGTCTCGCAACAAAAGGCTCCCTCAACCCCGGGAGGCTTGCTTCTTTCTGGTGTGTGTGTGCTTGCACATGGCCCCATTTATTTCCCTTTCATTCTCAAATGCCAGGTGCAGCCTCCTGCCAGGGCTGCTGCTGAGTGAGCTTGTGATGGAAAAGGTTAGAAGCTTCAGGCTGAGAACAGCGGCCAACCTTTTCATGGAGGGCCACACTGTGGCCTCAGGGACCTTCTCTCACAGCTTTCGCTTCCTGGGAGAATGGCTCCTTGAGGACACTGGGCCTTGGGTCAAAAGCCAGCTATATGAAGCACACTCTTGGGAGGCCAGGCGCTGAGGCACCAGGGGCCAGGAGGAGACAGTGATGAGGCAGTGGGTACCAAAAGCACTTGGGAAAGTTGCAAAGGCAGACTGACTTGACTTTGCATTCCTGCTCAGTCCAATCATGAATGGCCAAGAGCTCTCCTACTGATATTCACTGCTTTTTCATTTGTAAGATGATGGCATGAAGGATTAGTGGTGGAGAATCATATCTGCTCAACCAATGTGTTGATTAACATGGTTCTTCCTGCCCACCGAAGGCCAGGCCCTATGCCCTGCAGTAATCCTGCCTCCTGGGGCATTCTAATCCCTCCATCTTTTTTATATTTAAGGCTCTGTTGCCAGGCCTAGTAGAGGCAACCTTATACTCTCCTGATTCCAAATGGCTCCAGGCTACTAGAGAAACCCTAGAAACCACACACAACTTTCCAGGGGTTAAAGAAAAAAATATCCAATGGCATTTGTTAAAGCACTGTAAGGAACTGTCATGGCAGGCACAGGGATAATAGCAAAGGGTCTTGCAGCGAGGGAGAGAGACAGCATGGGTAAGTAAAAATTTATAGCCAAGGACCAGGGGCAAGGGTCAGTGGATGGGCAATTACTAAAAGGTTACTTCAGGGGTAAGGGGATTGTGGCTAAACCACCTCACCGGATTCCTGTTGAAGGCAGGCCAGGGTGATTGGACGTCATGGGGGATGGTGGAGCATGGGGAGCCTGATCAGATGTCACTGAGGGGGATCAGATATCAGGGGCGGGAGTCCTTGCTAAACTGACAAAGCAGGGATTGCTAAAACGGATGTCACAGGGAAGTGTACGACGGCCCTAGGAGAAGGCTCAGAAGCCTGACTAAAGTTTGGTCAAGCAGAGAATCTTTGTCATAGGTGATCATCCAAACCAAGGACTCAAATCTGTTTGATCACATCCACTATGATGAAACACACTGCATGTGTCAACTTAGTGCTTTCTAAATGATGGCCACAAACTCCTGTACCCTGCATACCTTGTACTCAAATACCTTGTGACATATGCCTTACAATAAAATATTTAAAAGGTTGAGATAAAAATGAAAACAGATGTTTTATTACTTTGTTTACCCTGATGGATCAACTTGAGAACACTGCCTTGGAGTGTTCTTTTGGATGTTCTTGGCACCGAGGCCGATTGACTGGACCTGCAGGCAGCCTCACGGAAGCAGGGGCGGGAGGCCAGAGACTGACCATGCTGCAGGCTTGGTGCAGATCTTCTCTCTGGGGCCTGAGTTTATTTGGTTTCTTTCTTTTCATTTGTTTCTGTTTTTGTTTTGGTTTTGGTTCATTTATTTTGTTTGTTTTCCGTTCTAGACAAGCTCTGAAATGAAACAATACCAGGCCGGTACTATATCCCTGGGAAATGTCAAAATGAAAATGATCTCCTCTCAAGTTTTTCTTTTCCAGGCAAAATAAGCTCCCTCATTCTGAAATGTCCTCACTTCTCCACCCTGTGACCTTTCACCCCTGCTCAGTAACAGTCCAGTTTCTCATCAGTGATGCTTCCTGCAAGGAACTGTGCCCTGGGTCTGCTTTGGGCCTAGACTGTGAATAGAGAAAAATGGCCAAGTTTATAACATATTGCGTCTTTGTTTTCCTGCCCCACCCCTAGTTCCTCCATCTCTAGCAAGCAGGAGATGAGGTGAGAAAGCCTAAACATTAGCATTTTGTTTTCTGTTGACATGATGGCAGATCATGTGTTTCTTAGACCCAGTTATTCAACTGAAGTCATGGAATATTGACACACGGGGCAAGCTTCATACAAGAGTTTCATCTCTCTGACTGTGCCAATGAGGGTATGTGTTTTTACTCATTCACATCACATTTATTTTGCTGAAACTCAGGGAAAATTAAAGTATCAGAAATCAAAACTTTCCTATGAACTGCACAGCCTATAATCTTCCAACTGGGGCAGAGGAAATTGTGAGCACTCAAATCCAAACCAGGCAGTGCTCGCTGGGTGTCCAGGCAGGGTTGATTCTAGAAGCATGCAGCATTGAGCTGGTCTCAGAGGGCAACTTTGTACAAAGTCCTTTCAACACATGTATATGTGCAGAAAAACCAGCACATATACAAATGCAACATTGGAAATTACTTTCTATCTTTATCCTGTCTTGTCTTTATTTGTGAAATACTGAAAAACACAAAAAAGTAAGACAATCATAATCCCAGCCTACCCTCAGTGGGGATCAGCTTATCAGGAGTGCATTTATTTTACTTTTCCTCAAGCCTTCAGTATCCTGGAATCGAAGACTGAAATCCTAACCCTTCATTCAACAAGGAAACGACCCTGATGAATTCCAGCAGCAGGGGGCACCAGAGCCCCAGCCGCAGACAGGAGCACCTCAGCAGTACTGCCGAGTGGGTTCCAGACCACCACAGTAGAGTCCCACAGGATTTATTTTTGTTTCTCAATGCATATAAAAGTTATGTTTACACTAAGCTGCAGTCTACATGGTGTGCAATCACATTTTTCGAAAACAACAATGTATATATCTTAATTTAAAAATACTTTATTGCTAAAAAGTTGCTAACAATTATCTGGGTCTTGAGCAAGTCATAGTCTTTGCTGGTGGAGGGTCTTGCCTCAGTGTTGATGGCTGCTGACTCATCAGGGTGGTGGCTGCTGAAGGTTGCGATGGCTGTGACAATTTCTTAAAAGAAGACAACAATGAAGTTTGCCACATCAGTTGACTCCTTTCAGACAAGATTTCTCTGTAGCATGTGATGCTGTTTGATAACATTTTGATAGCATCTACCTACAGTAGAACTTCTTACAAAATTGAAGTTAATCCTCTCAAACCCTGTCACTGCTTTATCAGCTGAGTTTATGGAATGTCCTGAATTCTTTGTTGTCATTTCAACAATGTTCACAGCATCTTCACCAGGAATAGTTTGCATTTCAAGAAACTATTATGTGCTCATTCCTAAAATGAAACTCCTCATCCATTCAAGTTTTATCATGAGATTGCAACAATTGAGTGCATTTTCAGAGTCCATTTTTAATTCTAGTTCTTTTATTATTCTCAGCACATCTGCAGTGACTTGCTCCACTGAAATCTTGAATCCCTCAAAGTCATCCATGAAGTTTGAAATCATCTTCTTCCAATCTCCCGTGAATGTTGGTATTTTGATCTCCTCCCCTGAGTCATGAATGTTCTGAATAGCATCTAAAATGGTGAATCATTTCCAGAAGGTTTTTAACTTACTTTGCCCAGATGCATCTAAAGAATCACTACCTATGGCAGCTATAGCCTTACAAAATGTATTTCTTAAATAATAAGACTTGAAAGTTGAAGTCAGTTTTTGACTGTAAAATAGGTTGTGTTAGCAGGCAAGGAAACAGCATTAATCTCCTCGTGCGTCTCCTTCAAAGCTTTTGGGTGACCAGGGACTCTGATCAATGGGCAGTAACAGTTTGAAAGGAATTTTATTTTTTTCTGAGCAGGAGGTCTCAAAAGTGGACTTCAAATTTTTAATAGGTGATTCTGTAAACAGATGTGCTGTCACCCAGACTTTGTTGTTTCATTTATAAAGCATTGGTGGAGTAGAGTTAGCATCATTCTTGAAGGCCTTAGGATTTTTCCGCATGATAAATGAGCATTGGCTTCAACTTAAAGCTACCAGCAGCATTAGTCTCTAACAAGAAAGTCAGCCTGTTCTTTGAAGCTTTGAAGCTAGGCATTGACTTCTCCTCTCTAGCTATGAAAGTCCTAGATAGTATTTTCTTGCCAGAGAACGCTGTTTCATCTACATTAAAAATCTGTTTTTAGTGCAGCCACCTTCGTCATTTATCTTAGCTAGATCTTCTGGATAACTTCTGTAGCTTCTATATCAGTACTTACTGCTTCATCTTGTACTTTTATGTTATGGAGGTGACTTCTTCCTTAAACCTCATGAACTTACTTCTGCTAGCTTCCAACTTTTCTTCTGCAGCTTCCTTACCTCTCTCAGTCTTCGTAGAATTGAAGAGAATTAGGGTCTTGCTCAGGATTAAGCTCTGGCTTAAGGGAATGTTGTGGCTGGTTTGATTTTCTATCCAGGCTACTAAAACTTTCTCCATGTCAGCAATTCGACTGTTTTGGCTTCTTACCATTTATGTGTTCCCTGGAGTAGCACTTTCAGTTTCCTCCTAGAATTTTCCTTTGCATTCACAGTGTGGCTAATTTGCTGCAAGAGGCCTAGCTTTTGGCCGATCCCAGCTTTCAACCTGCCTTCCTTACTACGTAGAACCATTTCTAGTTTTTGATTTAAAGTGAGAGATGTACAACTCTTCCTTGAGAAGAGTTCAATTCACTTGAACACTTAGAGACCATTGTTGGGTTATTCATCGGCCTGATTTTAATGTCGTTGGGTCTCAGGGAATTCGTAGCCCTGAGCAGAGGGAGAGAGATGGGGAAAAGGTCAGTCAGTGAAGCAGTAAGAACACTCCCGCATTAACGATGTGAGTTTGCTGTCTCACATGGGTGTGGTTTGTGGTTCCCAACAACAATTATAAGAGTAACGTTAAATATTAATGATCACAGATTACAGTGACAGGTATAAGAATGACGAAAAAGTTTGAAGTATTATGATAATTACCAAAATATGATAGAGAGATACAAAGTGGCACCTGCTGCTGGTAAGTGGTGTGGAAATACTTGGATATGCTTGGATGTACTTGGATATGCTTATACTTGCTTGATGTGGTGCTGCCACAAGCCTTCAGTTTGTAAAAAACAAACAAAAAAGGCAATGTCAGTGAAGCTCAACAAAGTGAAGCCCAGTAAAACGAGCTGTACCTGTATCTAAAGGAGTCCAGTGAGCACTGGCCTTAGCTGTGGCCCCTCAGCCCTGGAGGGTGATTAAGGAGAAGACTGCTCCCCCTTGTCTTCCGTGGCTCAGAAGTAGGTTGGACCAGAGGCCTCCTTAAGCTCTGTCCAGGTTGCAGAGTCTCTGAAGACACCTATATACAAATGGTAATGAAAATGCACTGTTAATGCGGTTGCTCATGATATCCTCCAATTTTTACTGCATCTCTGTGCAGAGGCTAAGGAACAAACAGTCTTGCAGAAGGAAACACTCAATGCTGGACAAGATCACTGGGTGATTCTTTTGTACACACACACTTATAAACACATAGGAATGCACAAAATCTCTCTCATTAGGTTCAGTCCTTTTCACTCATGATCAGACATTCTAACCTACTACTTGCTACCTAACCAGCAATTTATTTCCCTTCTATAAGATTCAATTGCCTTGTTAGAAAGTTGAAAAAAAAAAAAAAAGCCAGAGAACTTCAACCTTCCATTTCAAGCAGTGGAAGCCTTTTCCTCAGAACAATGTCCGCTTCCAGAATGTCCAATATTTAAAACTGATGCAAATGGAGTGGCATTGCTTGCAGACATATTGGCTACTCTAATGCCCTCTCCTCCATCACAGACACCCTATACTCCCTGTTCCTTGACCCTGCCCTAGAAGCAACTTTTTGGAGGGGATTTGAATACCATCGAACTGTATTATTCCAAATGCCTTTCCACTGTCTTCTGTTCAATAAAGCTGTCCCTCATGTAGCCCCTTCATCCATGACACAGCTGGGACTTTGTACAGCGGGCAAAGCAATGTTATCATCCACTTAATTTAGAGTACAGGCATCTGTGTTCCTCAGGCCACCTTCAGGCCATTTATTTGATAAGTGGCCACAGATGACCACAGCAACCACAGATCAGTGGCTCTTGCATGCCACACTTGGTTCTTTCCACTCCTCTCTTGTACATTCATGCTCCTGGACTTCAAGAACAGTCCCAGTGCTCAGAGTCTCACCACATTATCCTCCCTTGTTAATGGTCCTGCCCACATAATTTCCCAGTAACACTGGCAAGGTTTTTGCTGACATGTATGATCGACTTTAGTAAAGCAAATACATCAACTTTGGGGAAACTTTTGTGAAAATAAAAATGTTACTCAAGGATTAACAGGTTTAAATATTAATCAGTGCATTAACTTGAAATATTGATGGGCATGCCTTTAATATTAAAGTGCAGCTCTCTACCAGAATACTGCGTTTTAGTTCTGTTTTAAAACAAACATTCCTCTTTCAAACCACATCACTGGCTCTGATCCCATCCAAGGACACATGGAGTGAAGCCAAATGCTCGCATGCTCCCACCTCAGGACAGCAGTTGGGCAGCAGCTGCTCAATATGAAACACGTGTTTTGGAAACAAGAAGCAGTGCTCACCCCAAGATGCTGGACAGATTCCACAGGCAGTTCACGGCTGGGTGACTTTCCTCTAAGTCATCTACTTACTGACTATAAGACCTTCCCCACTGCTTTTGTTTATACAAGTTTGTTTAGGGAATGATTGCTCTTCTTAAATGGCCAGTCTTATGTTTGGACAAGGCAACAGAATCACATTCCCGCATGGCAAGAAAGGACCTTGAGCTTGTATAATCCGATGCCCTCGCTTACAGATGTGGAAACTGACTACCAAGGAAGGTGACTTGGCCATGAGGATGTAGCTAGAGGAGCAGTATCACCTTGGCCAGGGGCAAAGGAAGCCCTGTCCTGGGATTCATGATCTAGAGGACCCTCCAGTTATGACTGTCCCAGTCTACAAGTCATGAAATCCATGAGCCCAAGGGACCTGCTCATCTGGAGTCTGTACACACATTCCAGGTACCCAGAACCCTAGAATTCTTGGCTCAGTGGCCCCTATCCACTTTTGTGTGCATCCTCATGCGAAGGTGTGATCAAGGGATGGCTGCCTTTGGCAGGTGTGAACATTTAGAGTGTCAGTGTGTGTCCCCAAGTCCTTCACATTGTAGGACAGGGCTAGAGCCAGTGTGGGAAGTGGTGGGGAGCTGAGCCAGCTTGCCCCACTCCATCCCTTTTGTTGTGGAACTCCAAGGAGTCTGAGAATTCTAAATTAAACCTGGACTTTGCAGATTTTTGTAAAGGTATATTTAACCAGGCGAGAAGGTAGAATATATTTTATTTAGTAATTTGTTTGCTTTATTTATAATTTTAAAATATTTGTACTCATGCATGTGGGTTTCCATTTGTGCTCTTGGTCTGGGCCCTGCATGTATTGGGGTCTGGCCTGCTCAGAACCCACCTTCCTTGGATTAATCCCAGAGCCACTGGCTGCCTTACAGGGAGCAGCCCATGTAACGGATTGTGACAGGTGTGGCGGAGGATTGAAAGCAGAACTTGGTGTATAAGCAGAGGACCTATTCTACCACTGTCTACTTGTATGACTGTGGAAAAGCCATTTACCTAAGCTGATTGCTTATTTTCTGATCAGCAAAGAATGTAACACCTAACTGCCTTGGGACAATTTTTCTAGCAGCAGAGCCTGAGATGGATGCTCTTGGGCAATGGTTTGCTGAGGGAAGGCTCTCACAGGAGCAACAGGAGCAGGATAAGAAAGGGAAGGAGCTGGACAAAGGTGTATGCTGCAGGCCAGCATCAACCTAGTCCCATGGAAAGCTCTGGAGCTTGAATTGCTTTAGTTCTGTTTTTAGAGAGCAAAGCACCACTGAGTCAGTTCCACCTTGAGGCACCCCTTAAAAACTGCATGAATCTGGCCCGGCGCGGTGGCTCAAGCCTGTAATCCCAGCACTTTGGGAGGCCGAGACGGGCAGATCACAAGGTCAGGAGATCGAGACCATCCTGGCGAACACAGTGAAACCCCGTCTCTACTAAAAATACAAAAAACTAGCCGGGCGAGGTGGCGGGCGCCTGTAGTCCCAGCTACTTGGGAGGCTGAGGCAGGAGAATGGCGGGAACCCAGGAGGCGGAGCTTGCAGTGAGCTGAGATCTGGCCACCTCACTCCAGCCTGGGCGACAGAGCAAGACTCCGCCAAAAAAAAAAAAAAAAAAAAACTGCATGAATCAGTCTGATCCGAAAGGAAGTCTCAGTACTTGCTTTTGAAAGAGTGCACCAGGCCCACAGACCATTGGAGACATAATTGAGGGGCTTCACTGACACCCACATTTGTCCTCTCTACCTCAGATCTCACTGTATATACATGGTGGAAAAACAAGGCACAACACTATAAACAAAATGTGAGAATATCTTGCAGTAATTTCTGAAATGTATTAAATGCAAAATAACCAAAGGGCAAAGATGGGAAGAAGGGCCTGAGAGATAGTTCTATCTTGCTAAAGGAAGACTGGCTATGAATACCAAAGAAAATGCAAAGTAACCATAAAAAATACTGTTTGCTTTGATTTTATTTAAATTTTACTGGCGTTGTGGAACTCATTCTCTAGTTGACTTCACCTTGCTTTATCTGAGAAGAGCTGATGACTGATGGGAGTCACGCTTCTTTCTTTCAGCATTAACCATGATCCTCGGACAAAACAGCAGAGGCAAATGGAGGTGGATGTGAAGCAAAGTCAGTGCACAAATACACTATTTGCTGAAGCCTGTGCTAACAGATGGCCTGAACTCATCACTTTGCTTTCTGAAATAGAATCTCCTTTTATAATCTCCAAGGTAGGTTAAAAAGCTCCATAGAAACATAAAAGATATGAAAAGCACATGAAGTTAACCCATCTAAAAGATTGGCAATTACTATTCAATAAGTGAGAGCAGGTGGCATCAATCCCTTTTCCGCCTATTGCATTTTGATTTCTGTCCCAGAATGGCTGCCATCAATCATTCCCTATCACTGAGAGGCTGGAGAAGCCTTGCTTCAGCAGTGGGAGCTCCTGGGAAGATGCCGGCGCTCTGGGTGGGGAGTTGTCAGACTGAGCTCACCAGGAATGCTTGTCTATAGCACCAGATCAGGGGAAACAGTCCTGAGTTTCCGAAACAGACCAATAATCAGTAACTTGGGGCTTAGGTGGGTGGCTGGAATCCAGGGAAAGATATAAATGAGGATATCAAGGTTGATCTGGGACTAGAGCAGAAGGATCCCAGAAGATTAAGTGATATAATGAAGCTCAGAAAATAATGGCATCAGTGGTCCTGATTCTTCATTTATCCATTTATCCATGCTTTTGTCATATGAATTAAAGTTTCTTCTGCTGGAGTAGCTATACTTGTATCAGATGAAACAGGCTTTAAGTCGAAAATGGTAAAAAAAAAAAAAAAAAAAAAAAAAAAAAAAAAAAAAAAAAAAAAAAAGACAAAGAAGGTCATTTCAGCAAGAGATTATAGCTATATAACAAATATATATATATTTATATATATATACACATACATAATATACATATATACATATATATATATGGCCAGCACTGGAGCACCCAGATTCATAAAACAAATAAACAAATACTTCTGGACCTAAAGAGAGAGGCAGACGGCAATACAATACTAGTGGGGGGCTTCAACACCCCATCCACAGCATTAGCACGGCATTAGACAGATCATTGGGTCAGAAAGTCAACAGAGACATTGGACTTAAGTTTGCCTTTGGACCAAATGGAATTAACAGATATTTACAGAACATTCTACTCAACAACTGCAGAATTCTTTTGATCAGATAGACAATGGAGACTCAAAAGGCAAAGGGAATGGGAGGCTAATGGATAATGAGGAAATAATTAATGGGTACAATGTATGTTATTTGTGGAATAGATACTCTAAAAACCCTGACTTGACCATGACGCAATTTATGCATGTGATAAAATTCCACATGTGCCCCATAAATTTGTGCAACTAATAAATAATGAACTTTCTTCTGCTAAACTAAACAGAATGTATTTTTCACTCTTGGATTTTGTGTTCATCCTCATGACTCATTGTAGACAGTGGAAGTGGGTCAAAGTGACAGTGTGCGTGTGCACCACGTGACTCCCTTCAGTCAACGGGAAGTGGTAAAATGACTTATTCTGTGGTCTTGTTCATCTTTCACTTACCTTCATGCTTCTGCCACAGGGAAGAACATGCCTCTGCCAGATGCTGGTGCAAGAAGGCTGAGAAGCATGTGTGGCAGAGCCACCCCAAATGACCTACAGTATGATCTGCAGTCAAGCAGCCCCTGCTCCAGCACCCTGAAGCAAGCCCAGCCTAGATCAGCCAGACCCCTGCTGCCCCATAGATGCAGGAGTAATAACAATGATTGTTTTCAGCCAACGAATTTTGGAGCATTTGTTCCATGGACTAATTATAACAATAACTGACCAATATGGTCAGCTGTAGGGAACACTCCGAATGGACACTTCTATGTATTTCTTTTGCATGTGACTGGCCATATGTCATTTGGGAGAGGATGGTGTGTTAATGTGGCAGGCTGGTAACAGAGACTTCTTGCCAATGCTATATTAGAAGTATTCTCCAAAAATTCACCCAAGCTTTGCAAGAAAATCAAATAAACTCTGAATATTCTTCAGTTCCCTAGAGGGATTACTGCTTAGCTGCTTAGCTGTTTGATTTTTTTTCTCTCAGCCTACATTCCCTTTCTTCCTCCTTTCCTTCTTTTTCTTTCTCTCTCTCTCTCTCTTTCAGTCTTTCCTTCCTTCCCCAGAAGCTCCATGCTAGTTTTGCATGCCAACAGTGCAGGCAGGGTGTCCTGAAAATTTTAATGTATTTAGAATTCAGAATATTTGTTTCTGAATTAACCATGTATGGTTTTGAATGGCTGTTAGAAAATGATCCATCCTAATTTTTAACTTTGCCCTGGATCCAGTTACCTTAAGAAGATGCCATTGGTTTTACTCTTCTTAGTAACCAAAGGACATTCAAAATTTTGCTCTTGATACACTTGGCCTAAAGATTCCATTAGGAAATAAGGATACTTTTAGAGCTCTTTCCACTGAGAGAAGGAGAATGACACAAACTTGATGGAATTAGAGTCAGAGACATTTAGAATTGATAGAGATATTCAAGAGCTCATTTTAGGTAGAAAAGAAAGATTTCAGAGAGCTTGTGGGTCCTTCCCGAAGTCACACAGCTTATAAATGACAGAACCTAGTCTAGAGCCTGATGTCCCAATTCAGACTCCAGTGCTGCTCACTAGGAATGGAGGAGACTCCAGGCCTATGTGTAATCACACCCATGCTCCTGTGCCCAAGGTATTTGTCACTCATCAGCCATGATACTCTTTCCTGCAAGGTTGTTGCAATGTCCTATTTTCATTCTTTCACATTCATCCAATTGGAAGAAACTGGGTATGACTGAGGCAGGATTCCTCTTGGCCAAACAATGCCTCTGTGTACAAAAATATTGTATTCTGGAGCCAAGAGTGGTACAAGGTTCAAAGAGTAAGGAAACATCAGACTAAGGCTAAAAGTCTTAAAGGAATGCTAGATTGTCAAACGTGTTGCAGAGTTGTCATTTCTGTACCCAATCTTTGTATTTTTTCAATGCAGCCTTTAAAAATGGTTGTGTTGGTGTGGTGTCTTAAAGAACTGCTCTGGGACATGACAAGGTCTCCTGTCTCTTCCCTATCTTCAGTTACTGAACACAAAAACTTGAATGTGTGGGCACATTCAAAATCCTGCACCAACACTCACTTGCTGACCTTGTTCTCCCTCCAGTTGTGGGATGACATAGACAAGCCCTAGAGCCTTTGCCACAGGGCCTTGGGTAGAAATCTTTGGTTCCTTGGTATCCATCTCCAACTTCATCATGGGAGCACATGATAGAAAAACTCAAGACCAGGCCCAAGGAGCTGCCCTCTAAATTGTGTCATATTGCAACATTTGCCCTATTTTCCTCCCATTTCTGTATCTCTGAATTGACCTCCCAAAACAACCCAAATTCCTCAATAGAGACCTCTACGAGAAGAGAGTTAAAACATGTCTTTAAGGATACCCCACACACAGACAGTGTATCACTGGGTGACCTAATGACTCATGAGAGGCTCTGATCCCTCAAAAGGAGTCCTTAAAATTATTAGTGCTAGGGAGATTTCACATAGTCAGAGAGGCCATCAATCAATAGATACAGATTACAAATGTCCCTGAGAGCAACCACCAGGAACATCAGCAATGCCAGATCCTACTGATCCCGTTCCAACCACCAAGGACAAGAGGGTCCTAAGATGAAAAAAAAAAAAAGCAGTCTCTCTCCAAAAACGCATGAACAAGCAACACAAAAGAGGCAGTTGTGAAATGTTCGGTGACCACAGCTTCTGCCTGTGGCCCTGGGTCACCATCCCAGTGGACCTTATTTCCAGTTGAGCATCACCCTCTTTTATGTATCTGAACACTTTCAGCCTCTACTGGAACTTCTCCCTGAGAACATAATCCTGTTCCAACCTCTCCCTGGAGACACACATGCACCCCTGTGCACAATGTCTGCAGAAACAGACGCACACAAAAGCCTCCAATTACCAATTGCCACCTGCACCTTCAAGGCCCCTAGTTAGTGCCCCCTCAACAGGTGCCATCTGCTACCTTGAAAACCCCAACGATCTATCTGTCCTTCTCCAACATCTTGAAGACCCCCAAGGTAAGACTAACAACGTAGCAGCCCTTTCTGCAAGCTTTGGGTAAAACATTCTCCTTATGGTTTGGCTTAATGATGCCACAATTCAGTGCTCACAGCCATAGTTTCAAATAAAACTGTCACAAATGAATAGAATACGTAATGCTCATTACTGATGGATAGATAGATATAAATATAGATATTTTCTTTCTACTTGGGACATTGAGGATCATGAATGCCATATGTGTGATCTCAGTATATAAAAAGTGAGAAAAGAGAGATGCCCTGGGGTTGTGGATGGGTATGCTGCAGTGGTGCCTGTTGCATGTATCTCCACTCCTGAGGAGCTCCCTCCACAAGCTCCCTGGGCTTCCCTTGCTTGGGGTTTAATGGCATGAGAGTAGGATGTTGCTTTGCTTCTTTTGGAGATGTGCAGTGTTCAGAATGGCTGAGTGAGAAAATCCTCACCTCCCTTTTTCTACCAGATCAAATGATTTCTATCATCATATTAGCACAGTAGAGAGAACCTAGAGGATTGGGCGGTTATATTATGCGTGCTGTTGCCCCAATGTTATAAATTTGGACTGTAGAGAACTGGTGATACTGCTAGCAGAGATTAAAATATATGTTTTGCTTTTGGGGGCTTTGATGTTTTCCCGAAGGAATTTTGGTTATTATTTTCCAATCTGCCCCTAAGTGTCATATGCATGAAAATTGGCTCCATGTCTGGGGTAGGGGTGTTGTATCATTATTTTCACCGGGATCCTAGAGAGCTCACATTCCTTCCAAGGATAAAGGGAGGAGAGAAAATGGGAATTCAAAATTTTTTGGTATAAAAGATTATTGCAGAAACTAAGGTAGAACCTCTTGTTGAAATTTCCAAAAAACTGTGGATAATGGTATCCAGTGGCTTACGAGAAATCATGTGGAATGGCATGCAGTGTGCTCTTTGGAGTCTCAGCCCTCCGCTCAAGTTTAAATTTACAGTCCCTCTTCACCCTGTTCTGGGTGCCCAGTGCCTGGCAGGCATTCTGAGGGCCAACGGTAAACTGTATACCCTGCATGCAAGAAGACAACCAAGGAAGATGACCGGGACTTGAGCTGTGGGGACAACTCATACCAGACAAGGTAAGATTAGAGCTTACCTTGATGACGGCAAGTGACAACAGAAAGACCTGAGTGCGGCATGAGAAGGAGAAGAGAGTGCATTGGGTTCTGGACGGGAGTTTGTCCAAGGCCCGGGCATGCACCCTGATGGTGCGAGACAGCTGGGAGGGAACAGATGGGCACTGTGAAGCCCACTTGCCTCTGGAAAGCTGGTTGCTGTGTGAACGAACAGTCCTGAAGGACTGCAGGTCTCCTCTTGGCATGAGCACCTCTCTTTGCATTTAGAGAGCCCCTGCAGAGCTGTTTGAAGCTGTAACAGGAAATAGTGTGTGGGTGTCAGCAGGAGGGAGAAGAGTGAGACACACACAGAAGTAATTTGCTGTGAAAAAGAAAATTATGTTAAATTGAAAATGGTCACCAAGCAGCTGGAGAAGAAAAGGTTTGCAGGAGGCAGAAGAAAAGAGGGCTTTAGCAAAAGAAGTGGGGCCTACCCGTGGGAAGGCATGCCTCTGCACCTCGAAGCCTGGGAACTCCCCACGGCTCACAGCGTTGAGGAATTTTATGTAACAGTGATGCTGGTGCACACGTTCTATTATTTTCCTATTCTGTATGTAGTCTAACCCACTTCCATTACCTCCAGTGTCATGCATTTCTGCATAGTGTTGGTGCTACTTTGAGAAACACAAGAAGGGAGGGTTTGCAGAGCAGGGCAAGGAGGAGAAAGGGTGGAAGAGGTGGGATTCCAAAAAGACCACTCCAGGACCTATGTAATAGGAAAGCAGGCATAGGCAGTGCAGGACCAACAGGGAATGAGCCTATTCATCTGCCAATGCACCAGAAGAAGCAGGACCAGGCGCTGGGTGGGGAACATGAGACCCTGCTGTTATTAAATGGGGAATATCCTGCCAAGATATTCTTGAATTAGATGTGTTCATCATACACAAAAATATAAATAAATAAAATGCCTAAATAGCAGTGTAGACACAAAGCTGTAAAGTTTTTGAGGTGTTATCTTGGGGAGATGGGCTGTTTTCTTGGAGGAGGTAGCTGGAAGTAGACCATATGAATGGCTGGGTGGGGTGACGGCCTGTGGAGTCCAGGTCCAGCTGGGCCCCATCTTTCTTTGTAACTTTGGTTCTCCATTGCTTCATCTATGAAATGGGCTCCATAACATCCACCCTAATTGTCCAAGCTTTGGTGAAGGTCCAAATCATTTGAAAGTGTGAAATTGTTGTGAAAACTATGGTGTCTTGGTACACGAGGTGAGCATTATTATAAGTTCATAAGACAGACTCAATCAATTTTTGGTGTTTAGTTTTTTTCTGGTTTGAAAAATCCCAGATAATTACAATTGTGGGGATTCTGTCTTTTTTTAGACTCTGCCTTTTAATCAGGGTTTATTTGACATTATAGATGCATTTTTGCCTTCTTATCTGCTTCCTACACTTCAGGCTCCTTGAAATTAAGGCCGGTATCCATGTGTCAATTTGTCCCAAACATACCTGTCTTCGTTTGGTCTAATATGAGGATGTGAGGCTGGAGACGTCTTTGGGAGCTGCTCCCAGGGAGCACAGGCATGGGATCGGGTGAGCTAGGGAAGGGCAGGAGGGCGATAGAGCGTGCTCACAGGGCTACCACAGTGGCAGCCAGCCTCATCCCCACTGGGCTCCTGGAAAACACCCTGGAACAGCTTCAAAGTTGACCTGCCCTCTTCCCCCATCGCTGCTTGAGGACCGTCAGCAGAGGTAGCTCCTTTGAAACTTCTGGGCTTCCCTGGACCTCACCTGGGAGAAAGACCGCGATGTGTAATGGTGAGAGTGAGGGGGGCTGTGTGGACATACCCTATACATATGTAATGTATGTTACATTACATACATTTGCTGTGTATGAGACTCAAGGAAGACTCAGTTTGCTGTAAGACTCAAGGAAGGAAGGAGTGGCAAAGAGATAGCAGGACGAAGAATGGGTGCAACTCTTAGACAGAGGACCCCATCAAGCCTTGTCAGGATGTTCTGCTCTGAAAAAGGACCGCAGACCCCACACAGCAGCTGTCAGAGCCCAAGTCCTCCAGTATAGCCAGTCACAGACATGGTTTGCAGGCTCTCTTCTCAGATTTGGGAAAGGAATTGGGAAAGAGAAGACCCCTAGCAGCTCCTAACAGGCACCCTGGTACATCACAAAACTCAAGCTGTTTCCATGTTCCTTTTCTTGCCAGTTTTGAGAGAATGAATCAAAGTAAAAGTAAACAGAGAGAGGAAGAATGTGTGTGTGTGAGAGTGTGTGTGTGCCTGTGTGTGTTTCCAGAAAGATCCAGCAGGAGAGAACTGGGAGCCCCCTTCTCAGCCACATCTGCAGCCCAAGTGCTTTACCCAGCCCTGGCTGCTGCAGAAGATGAGAGCCTGCTCCAGGTTCCTTGTCCCTCCATTGGAAGTTTCTATATGAGTTATAATAGTGAAAACACTAGTAAAGAAGAGTTACCATTTAATGAGCTTCAAAACAGGTCGCAGTTTCAATGTACATCATGCTCTAGTCCATTATGGAAGCCCAACGGGATCAAGTTGCCACGGACCCTACAACCAGGGCTGGAGTCAAGGTCCACCTGCTTCCATCTCCCCGGGAATTCCGGGCATTCACAGGAATCCTGGATGCTGGATGTCACTCAGACCCTCTTCCGGACGCAGGCCCAGGAGTTGGACAGGTGGCTGCCCATGGCTCATAGCTGAGGCCTTCTGGGACTGCCTTCAGACCAGGGGAACTGCCTTGCTCAAGGCCAGGCCTCTTTCTGCAGGAGTCCTGCATGCCTTGCCTCCCGGAGGCAGAGTTCGAGGCCAGGGCCCTTTGCCTCTGTGGAATCAGGATCCTGTGTCAGCTGAGGCCTCAGTGCCAAAGTATCACAGTCCAGCATCTCCCTCCTCCTGCTTCCTGCTTCTCTCACATCATTTTTGACCCTCTCAGAATATGATTTAAATTCTGATTTACTTTAGACCCAAATGAGGCCCTGCTGGTGGTTTTGGGGTTTCCGTTTCATTGCGATTCTTCCTCCACAGGACAGGGCATGGATATGAGGTTCTGTCAGCTGCTGAGTATACTCATCATCGTCCTTCATTCTGGGGTCAGAGAAGTGGCTGCAGCTAGTGGGCCTATGTGGGGTGAGCTCCAGCTGGGTATCCACTTGTCACCTGACCTCCACGAGCCTCCCCTCCAACCAGGGGGAGGTGATGACATCCCAGGTCTCTGATAGGCAACAGTCCTTAAAACACCAGTGCACAGTGCAGATGGACTGCAGGGGTAGCCACCACTCATGCCTGGGAGGTTCTGCAGATCCTGCCTCAAGGGGCCTGTCCTTCCTTTGCATGCTGGACTCTGGGTCTGCGAACTGATCAGTGAGGAAACAGTGAGTTAATTTCCCTTCTATCTCCAGTGAGCTGTCACCACGGATCTTTGCTGGTCAGCATTCCTGGTTGTCTTTCTGGCTTCGCTGTCCATTATGGTAAATCATTCCCTACTCACTTCTGGCCTTGGTTACTCCACAAACCCTCCCACTGGCCCTCAGCAGCGTCTCTCCGCATTGACCCCAGCCTCCAAGGACAGCCAGTGCCACGCCAGTGTCTGCTCTTGGGCTCCCCTGCTGCTCAGTGGAGGGAGTGTTCTCTGGGCTTCCCTGGGAGTCTAAAGCCTTCCTTGATTCCATGCCAGCACAGTTTTCGACACCTCCACCTCATACCCGCGCATGTCCTGGTGCCTGAGACTCAATGAGCTGTCTCAGCACAGGGCCAGGACTAACTCCAGGGTCCCTGACTGAAGCTCAGTTCTGGCCCATGGGTGAGGACTGTATATTGACAAGTCCTCCCCTCTCCACCGCCCCACAAGGAGAAGCTGTTCCCTTCCGTCAGAGCTGTGGACTTCATCTACCAGCATGAAGGATTCAGGGACTCTAGAGGTGATATTTCCAGGCTTATTCACATCAAGTTTTTATTCTGCATTTCCAGTTCCCATTCATCTCTATGAGGGCCCCAACCTTTAACCCAGGGAAAATATGGGGGTGTGTATCTTGCAGCTTCAGGGGATGAGCCCTCAGTCCTTCAGACATGCCTGGAGTTGACAGTTGGGGTATCTGAGTCTACTTCTTCCAAGGCTCCTAACTCAGTTTCAAAAATCCAACTGACTCCCCAAATTTTACCTTTACCACTATCCCACACTGCTTACCCACCCTCCTACAAGCAAACCCATTTCTCTGAACGTTCAATCTGTACCTCATGTCAATCAGCCACAGCCTTACTAAAGGATGCTGCCTGTGCCAAAGTTATCGCAGTCAATAACTATAAACAGGGTCCTTAGTGATGCCTGGGTGATGACTTACCCAGCCTTAAAAACGAATCCCAAGACGGCTCTCCAGGCACACACCTGTACTAACTGCCTGAGCTTAAGATTCCCCAAAAGCAATGTCTGGGACAGAAGCTTATGTGTGAATAGTTTATTTGTAAGTGTGACCTTAGAATGGAGTGTCAGAAGTATTGGCCATGACCCATCACGCAGGGGGTAACTACTACTGTGGGTGGATGCTGCCAAATCTCTTTCTCAGGATGGCCTTCCAGGAGAAGGCAAGGAAAAAGATTTTCCATTGCTTTTGCTCCCCATTGATCAAGGGTTACTTCATCATGTGTTAACTCCTTGTGGTAGATTTTATTTTCTAAAAGTGACACAGCAAAGTTTCTGGGTCCACTTGCTCTTTCAAAACCTTGCTATTCCCCATCAAGATGCGGAAGCCTATGTTCCCTCCCTCAAAACTCGGTGGGAGGTTGTGGCCACTTTGACCAATAGAATGCTGTGGAAATGATGCTACATGGCTTGTGAGGCCAATTCATAAAAGGTATATGCCTTCCTCTCTTTCTCTCTCCACCCTGGGAACCCAGCTGCCATGCTGTGAGGAAGCCCAACCATGAGGAGGTCAGGTGTAGGTGTTCTGAGAGGCATCCCCAGCTGAGCTCCCAGCCAACTGCTGCATCAGCTGCCAGACGGCAGGCTCTTAAACAGAATGAACATGGTTATTTTAAGCTACTATGTTTTGAGATAGTTGTTACACAGCTGTAGTGACTGGGACACACACCAGCACTTCTGCATTGCCCGTGCTCAGTGTCTAGTGGGTGTCCTATACATCCTGTACATTCCATGCAGCTGGATCAGAGAACCTGAGGACTCCAGGAGGAAGCGACAGGCACTTGACCCAGCTCAAGCCTGCACTTGGTTCATCAGTTGAAGACTGTGGTCACGTAAGCAGCAGCTGAGGCAAGAAGTAATGCTGAGAAGACTGAAGAATGTCTGAGGCAACATGACCACTGAAACCAGGGGAACCAGCCACAGTCTCTGAGCAGCTGTGTTTGTTTCCTCTGTGAAGGACCATGGCTGTGGCTCCAGGGCTGTGACAAGTGCTCTAGAACGTCTGGGAATTGTTCTTAAAATCCTGGATCACGTAAAACTTTGGGAAAATACTAGTTATCTTCTAGTCTTTATCCAGACCATCACCAACAACTAAGAAAGAGGTGTGTGTACATTTTCAGGAAGCTTCACAGCAGCACGGTTCACAAGTGTGCTCTGAAATGGATCTTTATGTCAAGATGGCTGGATCTGGTGAAACTGATGGCTGGGCTTAAGAACCAATGCCTATTCAGAATCAGATTTTCAGGAAAAAGACTCTGGCCAGACTGCAACGGTGCTTGCGTGGGGAACGAATTTACTCTCAGGGGAAAAGAATCACACCCAGCAGTCTAGACTTGGTTTTTGAGGCTGGCTGGAGATTGACAAGAATGGCAGGGTTTTCTTGGGTGCAGGGCTGAATGCAGATTAATTTAGATTGTCCAGAAATAGGCTCTAGAAAGTTTGGTAAATTCTCAAGGAACATGAACTATGGAGAAAAAGAAAGTGAAACAAAAGCAAGAGATAGGAAAGTCTGAACCCATCAGGTGAGTCTGCACTGAGGTGGATGAGCAAAGAAGCAACACTTTCCAGCAGCTGCACTCCCTGTGGTGACCAAGGGGCCAGATCAGGAGAACCTTTGGTGCAATGCAGGAGCCAGCTCCAGGCTTCAGATCGTAGAAGGGAAGGGCTTGGAGATGGCCAGTCCTGGCTGCGAGTCAGCCCGTAGTCTGACTTGGACAGGTGGGAAGGGACACTGCGTGAAGGGCTGGGGTGCCAAGGTTTCATTTTTGTTTTTGCTCTGGATGAATAGGAACCAGAGTTTGCTTGTCTTCATTTAACTGCCGTCATGTTGTCCCTACTGTACCAAGTGTGAGGTGGCATGAGCTACAGTATATGTCTCCCCTCCCCTTCTTCAGCAGGAAGTGACCACTCCAAAATTCCATTCAGGGTAGGGAATCATTTCACCCAGACGTCATTATTGTTTTTGTTGTTACTATTTCCTACATATGTGATTTCTAACACTTGGATGGGTAGCACTTTTCTGAATAGATATCAAAGAGTGTTGGAAAGACAATTTTCAAAAGGCAAAATAAATAAACTAAAAAACAATTGTGAATGTTATTCTTTTGAAAAAAGGGGCCAAATGTATTTACACTGAATAGCACAAACAAAAAACATGACATGTTCTCACTCAGCATGGCTCCACTTAAGATGTCATAAACACAATATACTGCTCTTTGAAGAAGCATCTATCTTCCTGGCTTTTTCTGTCACACATTCTTGTACAATTTTTTTGTGATCTCATTGAGGTACCTGGCTACCTGCTATCTTGGGTTTTCCATCTTCAAATGCCCCAGGACTTTCTTCTTTTCTTACTTAGACTATACTGAATTGTCAATCATTTAAATTAATAAATTATAAGCACTTTTGATTCCCTTTATACCATTTTCCTTCTGCCCCTAAAAAATTCCTACCCTGGGTTATGGCCACTAATTTTGGAGAAAACCCCGTAACTGTACAGATTAGAGCCACACAATCACCCCCAACTTCAGTTGGGTCTCTAAAGCTATTGGTTCTTTTTTCTGTCTTATTCAGATTTCTCTTTTATTTTTAAATATTCATTTTTCCCTCTAGCCTCCTACTAACTAGGCTGGATTCATTCTCAGTGGTCAGTTCTCACTCTGAATTCGCTATGGACTCGAGACACCCATGCATTAGCTTCTTCAACCTCCAGCCCCTGACCTGAAGCCTCAGCCACAGTCCTTCCCTCCTCACCTCTTTTCCCTTGTCTTGGGCAATGGTGGTTCCCTGCTTTTCTGATTATCAGTCAATACCATGTCCTTGCTGTTCTGATTCCAACATGTCAAAGGTCCAAGGCCACCTGAAAGGGTTCAAACACAAGCTGATTGGCCAGCCTCCGGCAGATAGTTCTAGAGAGGCTGCAAAAATCCAGGGGGTGGCAGGAGTTCCAATTTCCTTTCCAACTCCAAGACTCTATGGTCAAGCTCTGTGGGCCAAAATTACAAAGTCACTGCATCAGTGGGTGAGGCAGAATTCCACAACCCTGTGCTATACAAGTTGCTGGCAGCCAAGTGTTTCCATCCACATAGATACTATTTCCATTCCTAACCTCCTTGTCTCATGCTCTCCCCAACGCACCTTTGTTAAACCCCGTCTAGTCTTGCCCTGAAGTTCCCAAGGAAATGAGTTCAATGTGAGTCAGCACATTGGGGTGACCCTCCTCACCTGCCTCAGTAGGGGACGAAGATTGTCTAATTGTCACCTGTCATGCACCTGACTCTCAAGGTAAAATAATGCTTTCTATACTTCAGCAGAAGAGGACTGCCCAAAATCAAGAACGAAAACAAAAACAAGAAACATATAAAAAAAAAAAAATGACATGACAAGTAATATAACTAGTGATTTATAAAAAGCAATCTTCTTTGTAGAAAACAAGTTAATGGATTCTGAGACCTGACTTAAACACTTGAAGAGCAAACTCATTCAGAGAAAAATAGTTCCATAGGTAGTTTTTAAGAAGGGTAAAAAATCAGATTCCTCAAAATCCTAATCTAAGCTTTCATCATTGCAAAGAAAAACCATCCTGAAATTGCCAAGAGGGTGGGTTATAAATAACAGATACTAAATTTTTTAAAAAAATAAAAAGATGGACCTAGGAGAGCAGAAGATCTGGAGGGTGGAGATAAAAACACACTGAAAATATATCTGAGCAGAGCTAAGAGCTGGATAATTGAGCAGGTAAGGAACAGGCCTGTGGGACTAATCGGGGTAGGGAGGATGCGAGACTGTAATGATAATAAGATAGTTGCTGAGGTGTGAAATACTTCTCAGAAGCTGCAAGCGCACGCTGAAGAGGAAGCTGGGCAGAGAATCTGCATATATTCATCATCATCATGATCAATAAAGTGTAATAAACTTACACTGATGATGCGGAAACTGCCTTATGATTGTGTACTTAGTTATTTTTATTTTTAATTTTAGAGATGAGCGAGGTCTTACTACATTGCCCAGGCTGGCCTTGAACTCATGGACTTACGAGATCTTCCCATCTCAGCCTCCCAAGTAGCTGGGACTCCTACAGGGCCTGGCTTGCTCTATTGTAAGAACACAACAGACAGAAATAAAGGTGGTGATGTGGATGGCGTGGGGTGGAAGGATGGCTAGATTGGGAGTCAATAGACTTCACATCAGCTCATTGACTGGGTGGTGTGGACAGACTCTTCTCCAACCCAGGCCTCAGTTTACCTATCTGCATACTGAGTGGTTGGACTAGAGTCAGGGCAGTTGAGCAAAGGAACACCTCTACTTGGATCTAAATGTTCCAAGAACACCCTGAAATTGTAGGCAATGTTGTATGCATCGCCAGTTTTCCAGGGGTGGGTCTATAGCTTTCCTTAAATTTCCAAAGGCTCAAACAAGATTAAATGTCACTAAACCAGATTACGTCTAGGAAACATTCTAGCTCCATGATACTATGAGTAATGGATGCCCATGGAAACAGGGACTTTTAATGTCTTTATAGACATCAGAATCTATGACAATTGGCTATTTAAATGAAAGTCAGCTATAGGATAAATAGTCACATCCAATTCTAATATCATAACCAGATTATGTTTTATGTAGATGAATGTCTTAATTGGGATTCACCCAAAAGCAGACACCAGGATGTATGAGCAGATAGTTTCCTGGTGGTGAGGGCAAGGGGGTTAGGGGTTAGGGAATCCCGGGAGTGAAGGGTGGGGAGAATGAGAAGGGAAGGCTGTGTTGGTGAACCTGTTACTGCTGTGGGCAATGGGGCCCAACCCTGCTGGGACCTCTGAGGAACCACGTAAGATGTAGCTCAAAATCATCCCAATGATACTGGGAAGCTGTGTTGATTTACCCAAGGACTCCCGCTTATCCTAAGTTGAAGGTTGCCCCTGGCACATAAAATCCAGGGGCTTTACACATGTGCAGAGGAGGCTCCCTGGTAGAAAGGCAGAGAGGCAAGTGGGTGGGGGGCGGTCAGCAGAGAAGGGTCGGTCCATCCCAGCTTCCTGTGGACGCTGCTGGCTGAGGGTTGGAGGTGGGGCAGGAATAGACTGCACCTGGCAAACAGGTCGGACCCCCTCAAGCCCCTCCATGGTGAGTGCCCCCATGAGCCATTAGCCCCCAAGGCCTGAGACATGTGTGTGGTAGGAGGTTGCCTGGGACACCAGCCCACACTCACACCCTGGCTCTGTCCTGCTGCATCCTGGGATGTCCTATGGGGGGAGGCAGTGAGCACAAGACTGACCTCCGGAGATGGGGCATTCAAAGGGACTAGCATGTATGTCAGGCTCAGAGGAGGCCCTCACAGGAGAGAAGTCCTGGCCACTATCACTCTTACTATTGCTGTTGCCATTTTATGTTTAGTCTTACTTGAACACCCTTCAAGCTAAGTCTTCACTTGCAAAACAACTGAACTGTCCTTTGAAGGTCATATGTGGGGACGAAAGTGAAGGCTTTTCACGGCAGGAATCTGAGTTCAGCAGGGCTTGATGGCTCTCTGAACATTGTTGGAAGAAAACTGCAGAAGAAGGCTAGTCGCCTTTTTAAGAAGGCTGGCTTCTTCCTGTCTCGGAGTGGGCTGGCTGACGTTTGTGACTTAGGGAAGAGGAGAGGGCAGCTGTCAGGATGCTGTCACAGGGGCAGTGCTGGTCCAGAGCGCACTCTCTGAGGAGGCCTGTTCTGGGCTGACCAGTGAGCCCATCCCAGGCCATGTCTCTCTGGCCCATAAGCCATCTCTCCTGGAATTGAGCCCAGGTAAGGATTGACCCCTGGCACTTGTGGGTCTGGTGCGTTCTGCATCACCACCTACTCCCATCTTCAACAATCGGCTCTCTCTTGGCCAAGTCTAGAAAGACTTCCCAAGAAGGTCAACTTCACTTCCACTGCCTTGGTGAGGAAGAAGCTGAGCAGACAAGATCTGGATCCAAATCTACCTCCAGGATCCCCAAAGCAAAGCAGGATTAACACAACTGACAGGAGAATTCAGACAGCAGGTGTTGTGCATTCACAGGCTGTCAGAGTAACCCTGCTGGTGAAAGACCTGCAGGAGAAATGCTGGGGCCAGCAAATGTGTGCAGCTGGCAGGAGAAGCTCCCAGCACAGCTCTGCCCTGGGGGAGTGCCAGGGAGGAGGGAGACCCAGGGGGTCTTGAGGCTGTGTGTGAAGACCTCCTCCAGGGACTGTGGGGAGCCACACCCCAAGACATGGCCCTACCCTCACATTCTCAGGGGAGGTGGGAGGGAGTTCAGAGTCCGATGACGGAGGCAAATGAGAGGGAGGTTTTGTGAGGTGCTCTTGGGACAGCCTATGGTGTATTGCCCTGATACTTAAGCCCAGGGTGTGAAAACTGAGAGGTAAAAAATGAAGTGGGGTAAAAAATGAAGTGACTTGCTTGACCTGATTTGCTCAGGGTCACATGGCAGCCAGAGGTGGGGACAGGCTTTCCCACTCAGTGTCAGTCCCCAGACCAAAGACCTTGGAACTACACTGTGCTGCTTCTCTGATTGAAGGCTGGTGGATTTAAGATGCATGCCTGCTTGTGTGAATGTTAATATACAATTAATAAAATTTAAAAAGTAGTAATTGTGAAATAGGAAAAAAAAATAGAAGGAAAGGTTAGAATGTACACAACTCCCCCAGATGCATTCCAGGGATACCTCCTTATGAAACCCAGTAGAGTGGGATATCACTGATGAAGGTGTTCTCTGGGGTTAGGAAGAAGAGAGGTGATGGGGTTTATGCTTTAGGGAGAGATATTTTATCTTGAGACTTAGAACCTAAGTGACCTTAAAAAGTGTGAGAGAACTTCCTGATTTGAATGGGAAAGAAAAAGATAAAAATCAAGACTAAATCTTTGTGGAAACTTTATTGGTTCCAGTGCAGGCAGGAGGGTGGCTCCATCTGCAGGAGGATGGCCTGTTCAGGCACCAATGCTGATAGAGACAGGAGGCAGTCAGATGCCTAGGCAGACAGGGGTGGTTCCCCGGTGAAACCTCACCTTCAAGTCAAAACACCCTGGACTGCTGGCTCCACATGAAACCCATGACCTAGAGTGAGAACTTCTGTTCCTGTTTGCCCACCCTTCCCCAACTGGTTCTTTCTGAATAACGCTTTTAATCGATCAAATGTTGCCTTTCCCAGTACTATAGTTGGCCCATGCCTCCTCCATCCTGTGCCTATAAAAGCCCCAGACTCAGCCACACTAGGGAAGACAACCTGACTTCGGGTGAGAGACCACCTTCCTGTTCCCTCTCTACTGAGAACCGTTTCATTGCTCAATAAAACTCTCCATCCTCATCACCTTTCAAGTGTCAGCATGACCTCACTCTTCTTGGATGACAGACAAGAGCTCAGGACCCACCAAAGGCAGGTACCCAGAAAGGCTGTAGCACTATGTTCCTCTGTCCTCACAGTGAAGGGCAGCTGCCCCATACAACAGAAACAGGAGTGGGGCCCAGCCAGTCCCAGAGCAGTGGGTCAGAGTTGGGCAAGGGGCTGACTGAGCTGCTAACACACTGCCGTTCATCAGGCTATGGATGGTGGAACAAAAACAGCTCATTAGCACACTGTAACACCCCCTCTGGAGCTTTGAGTTTGCAGGCACCCCTGCCTTGGTAACACACCTGGTCTGGTGTGGGCTTTGCACAGAGCCTGCTCCTGTGTCTGTGCTCAGATTGGCTGGCCAGACCCTGTACACACTCGTTCACATGTTTCCACCAGCCAGAGGCTGAGCATGCAGTCGTGGCAGTGCAAGATCCACACCAGAGCATTGCCTTTGGGCATGGCCAGGTGGGCTAAGTCGATGGGGCATCTCCTGCTGGGAGCCTAGCAAAGGGGCTGAGAAAAATCTTGCTTCATTGCAACAGGGAGAACTGGCCTTGAGCTACTTACCTGGGGCTGGGTTAGCTGATACTCATCCTCATTGAGGAAGGACAGGACAAAAAAGAGGAACAGGCAACCACACAGCCTGGGACGCCAGCAGCACCACATACAGGCCCAGCACCCTTCTTTCTATGGGAACAGCCCTGGCCACCACCCCCTCCCTAAGGCCCCTTGAGCCTGATCCATGGGTCCTCGCATTTCATAGGCTGACTCTAGGTGTTTTTTGCCCTAAAGTTGAAACAATAAAATAGATACCAACCACTACGTATGTGGAAGCACAAAGATGAGGTGTGCAGTTCACTCCTGGATGACAGTTCTAGAAGGGAAGGCATCAAGTATACAGATGGCTGTAGTGCAATGGCATGTGCTGGGGTTCAGGGAGAGATTCAGGTGCAAAGGGCATGGACAACTGAACACTTGGGGACAGGATGTTGGGGTGGAAGTCTCTTAGGGGAAGATATTCAAGTAGTAACTGATTTGCACCCACTCCCATTCCCACAAGCCCCTCTTTTCTTTGCTCCCTGAGACCTTGTCTCTCATCCCAAATGCTTGGTGCAAGGACCACATCCTTTGAGCCTGGTCAAGGAGGGACAGCAGTTTCTACCCATGCCCTGCCCATGTCTCCCAGACCATTCCCTGTACTCTGCCAACTTACAGCTGCCACTGGAAGCATTTCTGTGCTGGGAAGCTCCTTCCAGAACCACAGAGGCCCTGACCTGGGCCTGAGCCCAGAGATGCCTGGAAATGAGCATCCTCTCAATAGCAGCCGTCGACCAAGGACTGGGGGAGCTGGGGATAGACAGCCCACCCCACACAGCCCTCTGTAACAGAGTGCCACTCATGAGCAGCTTAAACAACAGAAACTCGCCTCTCTCAGTCTGGAGGCTGTGAGTCCACAAGCAAGGAGTTGGCAGGGCCGTGTTCCTCCAAAGCCTCTGGGGGTTCCTTCCTTGCCTCTTCTAGCTCAGGCTTGTGGCCACATCACATGGCCTACTCCCTTCTGTGTCTCTGTGTCACCTCCATCTATAAGGACACCAGTCCTTGGATTTTGCTTACTCTGGTGATGCCATCTAACTTGATAGCGTCTGTAAAGACCCTGTTTCCACATAAGTCACACCCACAGGTACTGGGGCTAGAATGTGGACATGTCATTTGTCTGGACATCATCTAACCCACAACACTGTCTGATGAGAGACTTCCCAGGCACAGTAGAATCTATACCTTTCCTAGGGATCCCCAAGTGATTAAGCTCCAGGTGACCATGGTAATTGGCTTATCAACACACCCTCCTTCCGGGGACTATTGCCTCACCTCCCAAATAAACCATTTGACTTTGAACCCAACCTGAGACCCAGGCTTCAAGTTCATGGCTTTGGTGAGGGGGAGGGAGAAGAGGGACAAACCACGGGGACTGGGGCCCAAACAGCCTCCAGGGGTCTTTCAGAACGTTTTATTGTTGGCCACCTCCAGGTCCAACACCAGGGAGTGACCTGGAAGCCAGATGGCAGCATCACATGGGGGCCAGCAGACCTGGGCCCTTCAGGGAGCAGCATTGGGTGCAGAGTCTTCTCAGCAGCAGCCAGCATAGCCTTCCAGGCCATTCAGCAGAACTGGGGGCCTCTGTGACCTGGGATTCTGCTCAGCCCCATCCTGTCCACCCCATGTGGATGCCCTGTTCCAATAGCACAGAACTGTTGGAACCCCTTACTGCAGGTCAGACCAGGGAAGCCCCATCCTGGCCCCAGCAAAGGAAGGCATGGCCAGTGTCCAGGGTCCCCTCAGTGAATGCACCTTCTGCACCTCCTCTGTCATTTCCGTGAACTCTGAGTCAGGCCCTGCAGGGTGAAGACACATTATCTAGAGGGAGGAACGTGAGTGCCTCCAGGCAAAGGAACACCATGTGAATGGCAGGGCAGGAGGACAAGCGGGACTGTGCCTAGGGCAGGGGTTGTTTGTTGTTCAAGCCCAGAACCAAAGCCCTGATGGGCACACACAGGGCCATGAAAGGTCTTAAAGCCACCAAAGGACAGGCTGGACAGGCGAAAGCTGCATGTCAGAAGCCCTCATGGTGAGGTAGGCAGAAGGAAAGAGAGAAATAGGTGGCTGAGAATGTGAAGCTGGAGGCTCTCAAATAGTCTTGTGAGAGAGGATGGAAACCTGAAATGAGGCCGTGGGCCAGGCTGAAACAGAGGCCAGGGTTGTAGTTGCATTTAAAGGGCTGGATTCCCTGTACAATGGAAAGAAGGAGACTGGCATTCCTAAGTAAGTGCTGGGGAAAATGATGTTAATGCCACTACAGGGATGCAGTTGGAAGCTCCTTTGCGACTTGGGGACTGGAACTCTGTCATTCTGCTTTCTGCACTGGCAGATTCATTGCAAGCGGTTAAATGGGAACCTTCACAGGCTCCACTGGCAAGTGTGCTGCCGAGGAGGATTGAAGGAAACCACCAGGGACCAGCAGCCTCAGCACTGCCAGGGAAAGTGACAGAAATGCATTCTTGGCCCAGCAGCTTACTGAATGAAGTCAGAAACCCTCCAGGTTCCAGCTTGAGAACCACTGCCCAAGAGCAGGCTGCCTCAGGCTGCACCCACTGGGGTTGGAATGAGGATCCTGTATTCTCTTCTCCCTTTCCATCTTCCCCATTCCCGTGGGATCACAGCCCTTCCTTCCAAGCACAAATATTGGCCACTCTTCTATAGAAATATCCCTTTGTCATTGAGTACTGTTTGTCATTGGCCTCATAGATGTCTGCCAAATTCTGAGGACATTCCTGAGTATAAACCCAAGGAAAAGAAAATTCCACCTGGAGTGCAAGAACCCCAACTTCATCTTGGGGGGCATTGATGTTGCAATGAGGTCCTGTTGAATGACCCCAGCAAGCAACCTCACTGCTGCCTGGCGCCAAACTGGACGGTGGTGAAATGAACACAACTTATCCTTTGGCGTTGCCAGTCTGAGGATGGTAAAGCATCACCTGGGTGGGAGCCCTCTGGGGCCATGACGATAGTGGATAGTGCACTGCTGGCATCCACAGAGGGCAGGAAATCCTGTAGCCCTGCTAGTGAATCCCTTAATCAGACAATATCACACCAGACCAGGTAAAAAAGATAATGCCTCTAGAAGGGGTACCATCAAAGCCACCCAAAATGCCACTGTGTTCATGTACACATAACCCACAGTATCAGGTCATTCCAGCTCCCTGTTCTTGGTGTGCACACAGGAGGAATCCAGGAGGGATCTGAGAGCATGAGGAGCAGACTTCTGTTCTCGCCAGCATTAGGATCATGCCTGCCAAGCTTTCGAATTGATACTGAAATTTGCTAACATGGAAAGCACTCATACCAGTACGAGGCAAGGTGCCAGATGCTAACTAAATCCATTCCACCTTAAAGAGCATTTTAAGGAATCAGATGCTTAGGGCCTCTTACCTAATTACTGTTTTTATAACCATGAAGTTTCTCTAAGCATTTATAATGTAAGGATCTCTGGGCTCATTTTCATACTACTGCTTTTTTAAATATATAAAGGATACTTTTTTTGATCTTAGAGAATTAGAAGAAGAAATTTATTCAAATAATTTTCAAAAAGAAAAAGTCTGAGGGAGAAGGGCTGCTTTGGGACAGGCACAGAAGGGGACGAGAGTGGAGACTTCAGGCTCCATGTCCCTGCATGAAGCAGCCGTGGAGGACCAGAGGGTTGGGACAGCTCAGTCCCTCTGAGCCCTGCACCTACTCCCTTGTTTCCTGGGGAGACACCTCACCTCCCAGCCCATTTTTAATTCTGTAAACTGGAGACAGGCCCCACCACAGGTATGTGAATATTACACAAGATACTAAAAGGGGAAGGTACAAAATTAGGTCACTCTGATAATTACTGTTAATCATGGTAACTAATATTTCCTGACACTTTACACTTTCCATGAATTTTTTACACCTTCCCTCCTTTGATCAGAACACAAGTAAAGATGACACACAGGTCCTCCCACAGCACAGGGCATGTGGCAGCTCAGCACATGGTCTCACTTACTTGTCAGCACACCTGCTCCAGGAGTCAACAGCTGGGCCTGATAAACTCTGCTGACATCTGTAGAACCCTACAGATGCCAGGCTTTCAGGAATGGAATCCCGGATACAGTGACAATGTCCCAGAAAGAGTCAGACTGGACACTAATGAGCACCTGTCATTTACACCCTGTGGGCTTGATCTTCACTGTTCAATATGGTAGCCACGACCCACACTCAGCTTTTTAAACTTAAATATGAATTAACTAAAATTAAACTAAAATCAGTGTGCCGGTCCCACTAACTGCATTTCAAGTGCTTAATAGCTACGTGGGTCTGGTGACTGGTGTATGAACAGCATCAGAATAGAAATGCCTGTCTCCGCAGGTGACTGGACAGCACTGGTCCCGCTGTACCTTAACCCCCAGGTGTTCCTCTCTGTCGGGTTCCAGGGGTTATGAAGGAGACGTCCACACCCAGGAGGGTCCATTCCTCTATAACCCTTCCCTGCTTGGCCTGGCATGTGGAAATGAGAAGCAAGCCTGCCCCGCATGGGTGGGTCCTGTTGGGCGGGGGGCCTATCACCTACACTACCTGTGAGTCCCTCAGTGTCCACAGAGCAGGTGCCACCATCCCCTTCATGGTTTAGGAAAGAGACATGGCTGAGCATGGAGGGCTGGCAGATGTGGCTCTGAGCATGACTCCGTCCCCTACCCTGGGCCTTGTTAAATTCTTAAGTGAGGCTCTCGTCCCCAGTGATCACTTCTGACCCCAGTAGGCACGCAGGAGACTGTGGGTTGACACGCTGTAGCCGAGGGGCATGTGGCTTCTTGAGAACAGAGGCACATCCTGTGAGTGTTTCCAGGAGGTGCTGGTGCACGGCTGGGAAGCTGGAGAGGCTCAGGCTGCCTGGCTTCTGGATACTCAGCGCCTGTGCTCCCTGGTTGGTTGTTGAAGTCTGGATAAGATACTTTCTATTGCTGTAGTTTAATTTCCCCAGTGATACCAGGCATCCATTTATTCCAGACTTCCCATAATGGATCCAGAATGTGTAAATGAGTTATTTGAGGTTCTGAGAAAAGCTGTGTTGTAAAGATTACCCAAGTCACCATGGAAGTCACACTGCCCTGACTGAAGATGCTAATGGAAGCCAGGTAAGAGGCAGGAAACACAAAACAGGAGTGGTTTTTTTTTTTTTTTTTTTTTTTTTTAACTTTCCCTTAAGTCCAATGCCTCCTTCCAAAGTTTGCAGTGTAAGCTGTGGCTCTGCCCAGAGGTGCAGCACCTGGGTAGACCCCAGCTCTGCCCAACATTACCAAGTGAGGCAGTGAGGTTAGGAGGCCTCCTAGAGGCCACCAGGGCAGCTGTGGGGTCGTGGAGTTGCTCACCTGGCCTTGGGCATGATATTTAATCTTCTGAACCTTTCTTATGTGTGAAGTGAGGACAAAATCCTACCCAAGGTTTTGGGACAGAATGAAGGAGATACAGGCACAGTCCTGCCGCACCAAAACGCTCAAGCAGATCTGTCATTTCTTTACCAGTGAGCAGGAGAGACCCGCAGAGTGGGGGGCTGCATGTGCATTTGTGCCTGCCCCTTCCCCAGCGCCGCCGCCTCCGCACCCACGTGTCCATGGACTCACCCCACAGTGTCCCTACATCGTACCTGCTTTGATCCAGAATCTGATCCCAGCTAACCCCAATCCAGGGCTGTTTCATGACCTCTGCTGCCAGGGTCCCCACCCGGCGCTGCCCAGGCTCACCGCTGCCCTCTCCAGCCTCTGCTCCACTGTCCCTGAGTCAGCTGGGTTCTCTCAGAGCCACTTGGGTGGAGACTTAGATAAGGAGGCCCTGAGAGCCGGGAGCGGACCTCCACCCTGAACCGGGCAGCACAGGCCAAGGACTTGCACTGGAGATGCGACCAGCAAATCTCCTTTTCGGAGCTGTGCCCTCGAATTCTGTTCCAGTTGCCCCCTTCTCCCCGCCAGCTGCTCTAGGCTGGGCTCCCACACTGTGCAGTGGGCAAAGGCAACGTCTTTGCCCTTATGTAAACGGCAGGACCTGGTTTACATATATCAATAAAACAAACCATTAAATAAAATGTATCCTGTCTTCCTGCCTTAGCAAATACCCCTTCAATTGTTCTAGAATTCATAGAATCATAGGAATCATCCTGCTGGAATGTGGTTTTGGAAGGAGCACCAGCTCCAAACCAAGGCTGACCCCCTTTTCTTCTGTTCTAAATAACCCTTCCCTTTTGTTCTTTATAGCCCTTTCCTGCTTTGCCTGGTGGTGTGGAAAACGAGAAGCAAGCAGCACCCTGACCACATGTCCAAGCTCCATCCACACCCCTTGGCAAACCTCCACTTTAGGAGTGTCACAGTGTGCTCTGCTCCCAGGAGGTCTGGTCTGGGCAGACCCCGGAGGTAGGCTCAGGAAGTTGAGACAGTTCTCTCCAGGCCACCAGAGACTCTCCTAAATTGCTCTTCACTGAGCCTCCTCTTCCAACCCTTAGCTACTTGCTATTGAGGTGTTCTGTCATGCACCTAAATGATATGGCCTTGTGGCTACTTCTTGATTCTCCCTTCTGGGTGTTACCTATAGGCTTCCCACCACAGTGCACAAGAGTCTTGCTCTTTCTGTCACCCCTCCCACCCCTCATGTACTCCCCACGTGGTTATATCACAAACTGGGGTAGAGGAGTATTCAGTGTCTACATGATTGTGATTGTATAAAGATCATTCACAGGTGAGCCATGTAATATGCACAATTATCTTGGTATTTTAGGGGAAACATTTAAAAAAATTGTTTTCCATAGAGTTAAAAATTACCTTGGCATTTTATATGCTTAGATTCCTATGAAATCACAACTAATTTATACTCTGAGTTCACTCACATTGTTCAAAGCAGGACTCAGCAAACAATGCCCTGCAGCTTGTTTACCTTTTTTGTAAATAAAGTTTTACTGGAACACAGCCACGCCCATTTGTTTCTGTATTATCTATGGCTGCTGCTCTCACTCCATATTGTAATGACAGAGTTCAATGGTTGTAACAGAGACTATATGGCCTGCAAAGTCCAAAATGTTCACTATCTGGTCCTTTAAGAAAAATGTGCAAACTCTGGTATAAATCATTTACCTGTAACAAGTATTCCACCAATTGCATTTTCTTAACATCTCTCCAGGGTCTCTGTATGCTGTCTCATTTAAGACTGCTCATCCTCTGGAACTGGAGTGCAGCTGTCATCCTACGGTCATTTTGTCATGCTGGGGTTCTACTTTAACTCTCTCAAGTTATACTGCCTTTTCTGGATCTCTTGTCTTCCTGTTTCTTAGTATAGCCCCTTGTTTTGGTGGAGCACATCCTCCAGCAGCTTTCTCTGAAAGGACAGGTGAAAGATAATTTTTCAAGATCTGCATGCTATAAAGTATTTACTCTTGTGTTTATTGACAGTTTGGTTAGGGAAAGAATTATTGGTTAGAAATACCTTTCCCTCAGAATTTTGAAGACATTGTTTCATTATTTTCTACCATCCAATATTGTTGCTATAAACCTAAAGCCACCCTGATTCCTGTTTTGTTGCACCCCTCTCCACATTTTTAGTCTTTCTTTCTAACTCTCTTGGGAATAATTTAGCTGCTTCTGTCAGTTCTGATTTCAGAACTCTTTGTTTACCCACCTCTTTTTCATCTTTTTTTTTCTGACACCCAGATAAATTTTTTTTCTCTTCCAACTTCCATTGGGTGTTGCAGTGTGCTACCATGTTTTTATTTTTTCCATGGGCTTATATGTGCTCTTTACTCTCTGTACAGCTCCTATTTCCTTCAGAAAACTTTGTTGACCTCTCCTATTAGATGCTGAATTAAACATTTCTCATCTGCTACCTCATATCCTCTTTGCCCACCCTTCCTCCAGCCATTTGCTGGTGTTGACCTAAAGAAAGAAGCTGAGACACAAAATATAAGTTTAATTAGTTTATTTGAGCCAAGATGCTCAGAGCTGCCTGGAATACTGAGACCCAAGTCATCCTAGATATGTGCTCCATTTGGTCTTTGTCACAAGCAGGTTTTTAAAGGCAAAGGGGTACAAGGAGTGGGAAGATACAAAGTTGTTTTTTGGGAGTTCTCATTGGTTTACAGCAATTACACTAATTAGTGATTGACTAGACATTGTTATTTGTATCACGAATTCCAGAAATGTGAAGATAATGGGTGAGGTCACATTGTGAAACTTGCAGTAACATTTTAGGTCATTTATCAGCTAGCCTAGAAACTACAGGGAAGAAAAGAAAGAACTAAATGCCTTTAAATAATTGTCCCTGGCCATGGATGCAGGGGTGACTGAAGTTTCCTATTCTCTGGGCCTGATAGATTTTGCATAACTCACATTCCTCAGACTGCTCCGAGCTATTTTTCTTTATCACTGCATTGATTAACTTTACAAAGGGTGGCTAGAAGAGCCCACTTCCCTGAACCCTGCATCTCTTGCTCTCCACATCAGGGTCAGGGGAGCCACACAAGTGTGGCTGACATGAGGGTCAGATGACACCACATAAGGGTCATCTGTGGAACTCACCTGGCGTGCACACGTGTGCTACCTGATAGTGCATGGACATGGCACCACAGGGGCATTCTTGACAATTTGGGGTATGGGGGTGGTGGGGACATGACATAGTTTGGATATGTCTCCACCCAAATATCATGTTGAAATATAACCCCCAATGCTGGAGGTGGGGCCTAGTGGGAGGTGACTGGATCATGGGGGTGGATTTCTCATGAATGGTTAAGCACCATCTCCTCGGTGCTGTTCTGGTGATAGTGAGTGAGTTCTTGTGAGATTTGGTTATTTAAAAGTGAGTGGCACCTCCCCCTTGTTTTCTTGCTCCTCCTTTCTCCATGTGATGAGCCTACTTCCCGTTTGCCTTCCACCGTGATTGTAAATTTCCTGAAGCCTCCCCAGAAGCCAAGTAGACATTGAATACACCACACTTCCTGTACAGCCTGCAGAAACATGAGCCAATTAAACTTCTCTTCTTTATAAATTACCCAGTATCAGGTATTTTTTATAGGAATGCAAGAATGGCATAACACAGGATGTCAGCTTTAAATAATGAGATTCAGAGAATGTGATTAAGTATTGTAAACCAAAAATAAAATCTTAAGCCACCCACCCAACCTGTTGGAGGCATTTAAACCAGACTGACTCCATCTTGAATAAGGGCTAGGTACAGTGAGGATGAGACCTGCTGTGCTGCATTCCCAGGAGATTAGGCATTCTTAGTCACAGGATCAAATAGAAGGTTGGCACAAGATACAGGTCACAAAGACCCTGCTGATAAAACAGGTTGTGGTAAAGAAGCTGGCCCAAACCCATCCAAACCAAGATGGCAACGAAAGTGACCTCTGGTCCTCCTCACTGCTCATTATATGCTAATTATAATGCCTTAGAATGCTAAGAGACACTCCCACCAGTGCCAGGACAGTTTATAAATGCCATGACAATGTCCAGAAGCTACCCTATATGTTCTAAAAAGGGGAGGGAACCTCAGTTCCAGGAAATCTCTGCCTCTTTCACAGAAAACTTATGAATAAACCACCCTTGTTTAGCATATGATCAAGAAATAACTTAAGTATGTTCAGTAGAGCAGCCCATGCCCTACACTGCCTATGGAGTAGCCCTTCTTTTATTCCTTTACTTTGTTAATAAACTTGATTTCACTTTACTCTTTGGACTCACCCCAAATTCTTTCTTGCACAAGGCCAGAAACTCTCTTTTGGAGTCTGGATCAGGACCCCTTTCTGGTAACAAACTGACTGAATAGATTCCCCCATCTTGGCCACAGGAACCTTAGAGAATTGTGAAAAGCTGAATTCCAGACCATGATGGAAAGGGACGTGAGACACACCTCATTATACCCATCCCTTTAGAGATTTAGGGACAAGGGACCAGCACTAACATTAAAATAGAGACCATAAGACTCATAAAACAAACCCTTTGTGGCAAAAAGGGACCAAATTCCAACCTGACTCTGGTATCACATCACAAGTCAGAAGCAGACCCTGAAGGAAATAAAAATATTTTATCCCAAAATGTATGTCTTTGACATATTTTGAAATGGTCCTGCAAAGCTGTCTTTTGTGGGAGAAATTTGCATCTGCGGTGAATCTCCATCAGTATAATCTGGCATTTCCTAGATCTAGGAGAGAGTAACAAAAAGTCTGATACCTTTTAAGATCTGGAAGGAGACATTTATCATCCATTCCTTCTGAAGACTGTTACCTGGAGGCTTCATCTACATAACAAGAATCTTGGTCTCTGCAACTCCCCTTTATCTTAACTCAAGCACTTCTTTCTGATGACTTCAAGTCTTTAGACAAAGCTTAACTCTTCAAACCAATTGTCAGTCAGAAGATCTTTGACTCTACTTATGACCTGTAAACCCACCTTCTCCAAGCTATCCCACCCCTTTAGATGGAATATCAATATACACCTTCATGATTTTACCTACAATTCCTATCTCCCTAAAATGTGTAAAACCAAACTGTAACCCAGCTGCCTCAGGAACACTTTCTCAAGATCTGTTGAGACTGTTTCCCAAGCCATGGTCACTCATACTGGCTCAGAATAAACCTCTTTATATATCTTACAGAGGTTTTGTTTTTTTGGCTTTTTTCTTCATTCCATCAAGAGTATAGAGTTTATATGAGCACAAACCTTGAGGGTGGTCACCCAGGAAAGCACTGACTCCAAATGAAAGGGGGTCAACATTTCCAGAGTGGGAAAGTTATGGTTTCACTTACATAGGCAGAGACAGAAAATTTCCAACAGGATCACAACAGTTTCCTTACAAGAACAGGTGCAGATGCCACAGCTATTTGGTTGGTTACAGATTAGTTCATTATTCCATGAGGAAGGGTGGTGATCTGAGGGGGTCTTTTCTCCGGTGTACTTTGGTCTTAATCATTTATAGAAAAAAGGCAGAAGTCACAGTTGCATGCACATGACTCAAGTAACATAGCCATGTTCCTTCAAGCTCAGGATAAGTTAAAGTTCAAACTTTCATACATTTGAATTACTTTGAGTTTGAATTTTTGAATTTAACCAATAGGACTCCTTTCTTCTATATGTTGTGTGGAAACTTTTGAGGGGCATTCCACATCACCTCCCAGAGGAAGCCCAGCAAGAGTGAGCCCCAGTTGCCCACAGTGGTGACCTGCTCAAGCCACAAGCTTGAATTGTCTTTATTCCTTTGCCCACTTTGCTTCTCCCAGTTTTTACTCCTATTCTCTAGGGTAATGTTCCCTGAATAAATTCTCCTCCACCAAACTCTTCTCAGCATCTGCTTCCCTGCCTGGAACTTAAAAAATGGTTGCTGTATGATGCCTGGTTACCCCAGGATACCTGCATTTTTTAAGCGAAATTGCTATGTAAATACTAAGAGTTCTATATTAAACCAAGTATTTGGGAGAATAACAAGTGGTGGGGATGTAGAGTTAGAAGTAGTCTGGCCAGGCCTCAGCCTGTTGTCCCCAAGGAAGACAAAGGCAAGCCCAAATTCATTACTACATTGGTGCCAGTTACTGTCACAGAGGGAAGTGTCTCCTCATGAGCATGTATTAAAATGGAGACAGCTGCAGCAATGCTGATGCTGAATTCCATTCCTTTTTTATTATCGACTTCAGGCCCTAACAAAACCCATTTGAACAGAATGAGTAGAGAACAGAATTAAATGGAGAAGGATAAGCCAGCTTCAAACTGAACATCGTCAGTTCTTCCATGTTTTGCAAATTACATCTAGGTTCTAAAACATCTGTGGAAATGACAATCAGTAATTTTCATTTAAATAGAGGGAAAAAACCCTCGAATGACAAAAGAAAGTGGATCAGACTGTTTTCTCAATTATGTCATGCTAACTTTAAACACAGATTAAAGGGGGAAATGTCTTCAACATGAAGCTAATATTTCAAATTGCATCTTTAATGCCATCTTGTAAAGATATCTCTCTTCAGTGGGTATCAGTTTGAACTGTGAAGTAGATGTCTTTGTTCCTTAACTATTAGTTTGGTTATTTTATCCCCTGCAAGGCTGTTTGGATTGCACTTGGTTACAAGTGACATAAAACCTGAGACAATGACCCAAACAATAACAACACAAAAGGTTGTTTCTCTTCACCTGACAAGTCCAAGGTAGGCAGCTGTTGCCATTGGTTCAGTGGCTTGGCAACATGAAAGCAGGTGCTATTCATACTCTCTTGACCCTTCCTTCACATTTGCAAAATGGCTGCTGCTGCTCCAGTCATCACAACCATATTCAGGATAAAAGAAAGAGGGCCAGGGAGGCGGCAGTGTCAAGTGTGTATGCTTCCTTTTACTGAGAAAGTGGAACAATTTTGAGATGCCCCACAAAAGAATTCCTTTGACTTTCATTGGCCAGAACTGGGTCAATATAGAGTAAATGCACCTGATAGCAATAATTTAAGTTACACGGGGAATGACCCAGTATAGCAGATGCACCTGAATGTGTGTTCCGAGCTAGGGAACCTGGATGTGGCCAACCAGGTGATTAGCTCCTTGTCTATGAAAAACATCTGAGCCCCTGGCCTGTCTCATGGAACATGGGCCATACAGAGGATTGAGGCCCCAAGTTTTGGGCTGGATGAAAGTGTTGTCAGCTGGAGGTCGATAAGGAGAGGGTATTAATTGAAAATGCTATATAAATTGCATTCTGTTTGCAAGCAGTTGTGGCTTTACTGCCCAGCCTGCTGCCACTGGACCATTTCTGTATGTAAGGCAGTTTTCCTGTCCTATTCACAGCCACTAGACTCTCTCCTGTATGTAGCCCCTAAAAAACCTCATGTCTCATGTGCTGGCTCTGGGTCTCTTCTTCAGCCTCTTGAACCTGGTGCTTTCCCTACTGAGGTTAATAGGGATTCTGCACAACAATCACATGACGCCAGCTGCCAGGGAAGCTGGGAACTCTGGAAGTGGGCTGCCTGGGGCTCCATTAATAAACTTCAATAAGACTGTGTTGCTGCTGCCAAGGAGGACAAGCGATGGATGTTAGGTTGATGGTTTGGGTCCCTAGAAGCAGAGTCTGAGATGAGGATTCTTGAGAAGCAATTTATTGGGGGAGAGCTCTCCAGAGAAAAACGTGAAGAACAAGGCAATGAGGATGGGGCAAGCATCATGTGATGTCTTCAGACGTCTAGTCTCAGTCTGTAGGAGGACCACATTCTTTGATGCCTCTGCCATTGAGAGGTGAGGTATATGGTCCCTCCTCTTGGACCCGGGCGGCCTGTGACTACGTTTTTATTTCTAAGTTTTATTTTAGGTTCAGCAGGTACATGTGTAGGTTTGCTATGTAGGTAAATTGCATGTTACTGGGGTTTGGTGTACAAATGATTTCATCACTCAGGTACTGAGCATAGTACCTGATAGGTCGTTTTTTGACCCTCATCCTCCTCCCTCCTTTCCTCAAATAAGCCCCAGTGTCTATTGTTTCCCTTTTTGTGTCCAGGTTTAGCTCCCACTTTCTAAGTGAGAACATGTGGTATTTGCTTTTCTTTCCCTGGTTAATTTGCTTAGAATAATGGCCTCCAGCTGCATCCATGTTGCTGCAAAGGACACAATTTCATTCTTTTGTATGGCTGTGTAGTATTCCGTGGTGTATATATACCATATTTTCTTTATCTGGTCTGCCATTTATGGGCATCTAGGTTGATTCCATGTCTTTGCTATTGTGAATAGCACTGTGATGAGCATATGTATACGTGTGCTTTATGGTGGAACTATTTGTATTCCTTTGGGTATATATCCAGCCCATTGCTGGGTCGAATGGTAATTCTGTTTGAAGTTCTTTGAGAAATCTATAAACTCATTTTCACAATAGCTGAACTAATTTACATTCTCACCAGCAGTGTATAAGCATTCAATTTTCACCACAGCCTTGCCAACATCTGTTATTTTTTGACTTTTTAATAATAGCCATTCTGCCTGGTGTGAGATCATATTTCACTGTAGTTTTGATTTGCATTTCCACCTTGTCCTTTGCCCATTTTTAATGGGACTGTTTGCTTTTTGTTGATTTAAGTTTTTTATAGATTCTGTATTAGACCTTTGTCAGATGCATAGTTTGCAAATATTTTATCCCATTCTGCAGGTTGTCACTTTACTCTGTTAATAGTTTCTTCTGCTCTGCAGAAGCTCTTCAGTTTAATTAAGTCCCACTTGGCCTGTGACTACTTTGACAATAGAATATAGTGGAAGTGAGGCTGTGATTGTTTCTAGGCTCAGGCTCTAGGAACTGGCAGCTTCCATTCTCTGTTCCTTGGACTACTCACTCTTGGAGCCCTCAGCTGTCATGTAAGAAGTCTGGCTACCCTACTAATAAGATCACACAGAGAGACTCTGAGACAACCTGAGGAAGGAGAGGAGGCCAGCCGTGTCTACCTTCCTACTTCCCCACCAAAGCGCCAGGTACTTGAATGAAACTCTTGGGATACTCCAGGCCCATTTAGCTGCCAACCAACGCTGAAACCATAGTGAATACCCTGTGGAACCGAAGAACTGCCCAGCTGAGCCCTGCTAAATGCCTCACCCAGTGTTTCAAGATACATAATAAAATGTTTCTTGTTTTAAGCCATTTAGTTCAGGGCTAGGCGGCTGTTATGCCACATAGATAACTGGAATCCATAGATAAACTGGGAACTCTGGGACACAAATGGCATCCAAGGGTTGCTCCACCTGAGGCAGGAAGCTGAGCCCTTGTGTCCTGGGATCAGTCAGTCTCGGAGCCAAGAAGACTCTGGGAGTGTGAGGAACAGCAGGGGGCATCTCCAGGTAAGGCATTTCCCATCAGCCAAGGACAATTCTCCATCACCCAAGGGCAATGCTCCAGGGAGAGAATGGCTGGGGACTGAGCAGTAAACCTCTCAGCAGCTGGAGGATGGGTGCACCAGCCAAGTAATGGTGATCTGGGTGAAATGCACCACTAGCATATTTCACAATGGACAACTAAGCACCAACCAGAGGTGGACATGCCCACACATGCACACATACTCATACATACACACACCATATATATTTAGGTAAGCACATAAGTATCTCAAATATCAACAGAAATACTTCAGCATTTTCTTTCAGTTCTGAAAATCTTTTTCAGAACTGAAATGTTTTTAGTCCTCATTGAATTCACCACCCCCTTACTTTATGTAAGACCTCTCTTCCCCTTACTCTTTATCTCACTCCTTTGCTTTCTGTTGGCCGGCTATGGCAACTTTCTAGATGGGAGGTAGAGCTTGTTCATGAGGAGCAAGTTGTAGTGGGCCCAGTTTTCCAAATGCACCTGCTTGGTGAACACAGTGATGGGCTCTGCGAGTGTGTAGATCTCAGAACAGAGCCTGAACCACTGCATGGAAAGAAAGGAATGGTTCTCCAGCAACCATGACATGTGGTCCAAATGTGCTGTTAACAATGTGATGGCATTTCAAATGTCTATTAAAATGTGGGAAATAGCCAGGCAGACTGACTACACATCTGATAACAACATCACTTAAACTCAGTCATTCACACACTCATGTATTCACTCTGAGATTATTACTGAGGGCATACCTTGTACTAAATACCACTCCCACAGAGGCTCAGGGTAATGCCTAGGTGTGGATTTTACAGTTGGACGTTAGCATCTGCTGAGTGTGCGAGGCTCTTGGGGAAGCTCTTCTGCTCTCAGGTCATGTAACCCAACTTCTCTCTGCCTTGCAGGGTTTTGTGCAGACTTACAGTATGTATTCAGTGGGCTTGTATGGTGTGTGGAATATGAGAGGGACCTCAGTGGTTCCTCTGCTCCTCCTTACTAAGAGTATTTTGTATGAAGCCAGTACATCCACAAAAAATAGGAGATTTAAGATCTCACCATGAACCTAGCTGCTATTCCATGATTGACAACAAGTTTATAAAACAGATTGACACTCTTTCTACACTTTATATAAGATGAAAGATGCTGCATAGAAGGAAGCCAAAAGGAAGATGGTGGAAAATAGGGAAGATCAACACAGAGTGTCAGAAAGTTAAACTTCTTATATGGAACATAGCTTTCAGATGTATATTCATTGACTTGGGAATTTAAATGTAAGTTTGATAGTGTAGCCTGTGGTGGCACTTTGTTTTACCTTCAGAGCAAACTTTGAGTTTAAATGTAAGAAAAAGAGGTTTGCATTTGAGGAGAGGAATGACAAGGGCTCCCATGCGGTGTGGAATGTTGAAATGTGGCCCTCCTTTCAGAGCAGCAGCTCACCTCCTAGAGGAACCCCGCCCATGGGTCAGAATGGTTTCCTAGAGGCACTGGCCATGCTGACGAGTCTCCTCAGGGCTTCTTCTCTTAGGTACTCAGAGTGACAAGCCCTAGCGGCCACAGGGTTCCAACAGAGAGTAAAGACCGGTGGGTGAGGAGCCGCTCTATAAAATCCACCTTTCTGCCCAGGCATCTGCCCATCTCTCTTCTTATCTCACAGAGAAGGTCTCAGGATCTCTGTGGGAAGTCCTGTGTCGGTCACTACAGCAATGCAGCCTTGGTCCATGCTTCTTATCAATTACATGGACTCAGGACATTCAGCAGCTTGGTGCCAGAACATACACACAGTCAGAGAAGAAATACCCACTTCCCTAACGCCCCAGGTATGAGGAAAAACCCATTTCCCCAACAATCCAGGTATGAGGAAAAACCAAGTCTGGGTGTTTTCTTTATTCTTGACCTCTTTTTTCTAGCTCCCTCCCCTAATTTTCTGCATGTGGCACCTATCGTCTCTCAAAAGTCATGAATTGTTGCGGCAGTTCTTACACACCCAAGCCTGCATAAACTTTGGGCTTGGTCCCACATAAATATCCAACAAGCTGTTGCCATTTCAGATAACAACAGAAAAACTGACTCACCTGGCCCGTGAATAAAAACCATGTGCCTGCCACCTTTATCATTTCCAGCCTTGTATCTCACTCATCTCTCCCCGAGTCATTTACACTTTCTAAGCACACTTTCAACCTTCCCTCCCCTCCACTCCCACCAGTCCCAGGTCAGGAATAAAGCCTTCTCCAAATGTTTAGCTCCCATTCAGATTACATCCAAACTCAATAACGCTGTGGCCCATGCAGGTCACAAGAGGTCCTTGTCTGTTGTCTTTGCTCAGTTGCATGTGTGGTTTAGTCCATCACTGCACTGTGTCTTTCACAAGTTAAGTGAACTTTAGTAAACCGGGATGGTTCTGATTCCTAGCCCAAATGAAATGTAGGGCGTTGTCTTTCTGGAAAATACACACAAGTTCCCCTCACTACTGTCCCTGTGCCCTTTCCCATACTTCTCATGCCGTGTTCAGAGAACCAAGAAAATTATTGCAGCAATGACAAATCCTGGTATCCTTCCTGCTTGCTCTGTCCGACCAATAGCAGATTTCACCCTCCATCTCCACTTCCTAGGGACTGGGTGAGTGACTGTGATGGTGGCACCTGCTGGGGCCACAGAGTCACCTTCTCAGGTGGCCCTTTTTGCCCATGCTCCGGCAGTGACAAGAGGGAGCAATGACCCACTCGGTTTGTCAAAACACAGTGTGGACTTGATCTTTGTTACTGTCTTGTTATTTTAAAAAGCAGTGCTTATTTGTTCAAAGAAATCCATTTCCTCTTAAGTAACAACTTATAATATTACTTTTGCTTTGGGCAAATATAAAAAGAAGGAAACTTAACCCACATGGTTTAAAGGAGAGAGGAGAGCCAGATTCTAAGATCAGGCTAAATTGCTTTCCTGAAGGGCAAAGATTAGAATAGGACCTTCAAGATTTAAAAGTGATATCTCTCTTCGGGCCAAATTGATTGGACACCAACTTCCATTTCAGAAGAAGGGATGCATGCTCCTATTTGGCACCTACTGAATACCTTGTATCCTGCTCAAATTACCACACAAACTTCCTGCTGTTGAATGAATTCCCTCTTCATTTCTCCCTAGTACCCATTATTTAGGCCTCCACATCTCTCATCTCCCACTTCTTTCCTTCCCAAAGAAAGTGAGGCAGCAGATTAAAAGACCCATCATTTGTGAAGTTCCTGCCATGCATGCCAGAGATGCAGCCAGCTCCTTCCTGGGGTGGGACTTGTTATTGGAAGCTGATGGGTACCACAAGAGGCCTCTCAAAGGCATTATAGTTTAAGCAAAATGTATGTGTATATGATATATTATATTGAGTAACGAATGTGAAACTTATAAGACAGGTTGATTTTGGAAAATACCTGTCCAGTATGAATGCTTTTACTACCACAGTCCTATCCTAAAAATGGAAGTTTAGGGGTAGAAGTGGGGGATAATATTCCAAAGCTTTGCCTATTTTATGTACAGCTGCTTTAAATCCACTGATATTTGAGCCATCATCTTTTGAAGACTGTGTGGTCAATCTGAGCAAGTTTTCCTACTTTTTGCCCTGCTGGGCTAGTTCCTCCAGAGCCAATGGTGTGTCGCTCTCCAGTCAGCCCCCAAAGTCTGCCTCCCTAGCTTCCTGAAATCCTGCAACTTCTTCAAAACGGATGCTTTCACTTTCACAGTTGATTTTCATTTTCTTTGATTCATCCCAAGTTAACAACGATCAACAGACAGATACTGACAAAGGTATTAGTGAATTAGTAAAAGCAGATATCAGAGTTAAGCAGAGAGAATGACTGAACGGAGACTAGTTACACAAGTGGCAGTCAGCTTTTAGGGGAATATTTTCACGCCAGGGTAGCTCCCTGTGAAACCACACAACTGTGGAGGATCAGGGAATGGCACTCAGACAACAAGGACCCTTTGAAGATGCAATTCAATCCAGAGAACATCTAGCGGGACTCGGGCATCTATTCCCACTGCACAGAGAGAAAACTGTAGCTCAGAGGTGGAAGAACTTGCACCAGTGTGCCCTGCTTCACCAGCACCACATGGAAGTCCAAGATTAGTCCCTTCCACCTCTGCATTATACTCAGCGAGGTCCTCCTTTCCATCGCTAAGCGCTAAATGCTCCCTGTGAGCACTCAAAGCCACCCCCCACCCAGGTCTCCCGATTGTTGTCCATTCCACAACACATTCACTCTTATCAAGCCCAAAGGCTTCTGGAAGGAACATCTCCACCCGGATACCCCAAATCATCCCAAACTGCAAGTGTCCAAAAAATAATGAGTATCCCTCACCTGAAATGAACACCCACCCTTGATGTTCCCAACTCTGTTTAACCAAATGGCACCAACATTTGCCCAAATGTCTGATCCAGGATCCCAGAACTGTCCCTGTCTTCCCCTTTACCAGTCAATCCAATAGATTGCTTTCTCTCTCCAATTTATTCCTTCCCCTCCAACACTATCTTCACTACCCTAATCCAAACTAGCACCACCTGTTACCTGGATGATTATGATTATTATATACAATTAGCCAGCATGCCTTGGGTCTTATGCATTCTTAAAGTGGCAGCTAAGGCGATTCACTAAAATGCAAATCCAATCACTCTTAACACCCAAGCCCTACCACCAGAGATTCCTCGTGCCATAAAATAGAAACCAAACTCTTGTGCAAAACATGCAAATCTTTCATTTCCCATTGCAGCTTAACCTTTTAACTCCCTCTCCCACCAGTCCCCTTAAGATACCTCTCTGTCTCCTGAGAGAGAGCCACCTCTCTGACCAGGACCCTCAAAACATCAGTACAGGCTTGGCACTGTCCATGCCCCCCCAGCCAGAGACCATGAGTCAAAGTCTGGTGTATTACCTGCTGCAGCTCAGGAGAGACTACAGGCCATGGAGAACCTTGGTGCTCCCAGTAAGAGGTGTAGAAGAAATTGTGATGGGACCCGGGCTGGGGTTAGGTGATCCTAGGAGCAGTCAAGGAAGCAGGGGCTGTTGTGGATACCGTCAGGACATGGAGTAACTATGATTGATTATTCACTGATTTTTATCCAAGGGGTAGGAGGAATAGGGAGACTGGAGCTATAGTTGCTAAGGATGGGTGGTCATGTTCACGGCTTGTAGGGTTCCTGTTCTTGGCTGTGCTCAGACACAATGATGGAGGATTCTTGGTTTTGCCTACTTCATCATGGTTACAGAATGGTCTTTTCCAATGCTGGTTTCCTGTGAATGGTTTGGGTTCAGCAGGAATTTTCCCTCAAAAGACTCCAGCTAGTTGGATGAGGAAAAGGGTTCCTCCTTCTCTCCCCACTGCTTCCCTGTTCTTCTGAACAGCCTCTGAGCCGTCGCCATAGTGGTAACAGTGTGGAGTCTACCACAGCCACAGCTGTACTGTCACATGGGGAAGGGGGAGCTCTTCCACTTCTCAGTGAGAATGGTGTAGGGGCCAGCTCCCATCTTCCACAGGGTGGTCCTGGAGGAAATGCCTCCTCTCTCATGGGCTCCTTCTGAGAGACCACTGTGCTGGTTTCATGGGGCAGGGTACACAGCAGCGGGACCATGCAGGGGAAGTCTCTGGGGGTGTTGCCCTCTGTCTTCTGAGAGCTGGGATGAGGTGACCCCCATTCCCCGCCCTCCTTCAGGTTCTCTTTCATTTTGTCTTTTGCATAAACTGTCCCAGACTCAAGGAGAGGAGGTAGGAGGCATGTGGCTTTGCCTCAAGTTCCTTGTCCAAGCCGTGATCTCCAGCAGCTTCGCTCAGAGCTGCCCCCCAGGATCCTTTAGCATGCTCAGTGTTAATACAATGGCTCCCTGTTCCAATTCAGCTCTGTGAATTAGGTCCCCTCATACAAAACCCAAGAAGTGGGCAGGCAGACATTGGCCCCAAACCACCACTGAAGCCCTAACATGGCACATATTGAGTCCCACGCAGGCCCCTGACATATGTGCCCCATTTATTCTTCCAGTAGCCAAGCCGATCCCGGTGATCCCCACACTCCAGACAAAGACATCCAGAGTGAGTAAGCTCAGTGTCTTTCCCATAGTTCCATGGCTGACAAATGGTAGATCTAGAAGGCCCAGCCTGTGATGGTGATACTGTGCTGGTCTGTGGCTTGGCCTCTCAGTCCTCTTTGCCATAGTCATTGGCCAGCATGATACCCAGCTAAGCTACTGGGCCCTTGTCCTGCCCTGGGACATGGCTCTACTCTATAGACTTTGCATTTTCTTGTTAACAGTCACTGTCTTTCTGAGATGTAAACCTGTCTTCATTTATGGTCTGATCTCTACTGACACTTCAGAGAAGTTGGGGCAAGGCCATGCCGGGGAATGTTGCTACTTGTCCTCTATCCTGGGATGAGTGATGAAGAGCATGTGGCCAACAGGACTGCAGATGCAGCTGCAGCTCAGTTTGCTGTTCTCTGATTTCCCATAAACTCCACTTGCATCAATATCTCTTTGCATTCCATTGTCTCTGTAACTGCCAAACATCCTTTATTAAGAAACAAAAACAAACAAGAAACCAACTAAACCTCCCCATGTTGCTCACAACTTGCTAACCTTCAGTTACCAATAATATACTGGTCACTTGTGTAGCACTTGCTGTGTGTGGGGAGGTACTCAGAGTTCACACAGATTGGTCCAGTGAATTCTCAGAACAGCCCCATGGGGTAGGTGCTGCTGGGACCACTGTTCTTACATATGAGGATACAGAGGCACAGGGAGGCTCCAGAACTGGCCCAAGCTCACACAGCCAGTGGACGGAAAACAGGCAGTCTGGCTGCAGGGCTTCAGTCCCAACCACAGCATGTTCTATGTCAGCATCTGATAACTCGAGAACCAGTGGGATCCGGGCACCTGCTCACCTCTCCCACCCAGGCTAGTCTCTGATCCATTGTCCCAAACTCCTGCAGTTCCCAGAACAAACCAGGCTCTTTGGCAATGTCCTCCTTGGCACCAGATATTTCCTTTTCCTAACCTGGGCTTGGCGAGCACCGACTCCTTCTCCAACATAATGACTCAGTTCTGCCCTCGCCTCCCGGGGAGGTCCTTTTCAATCATCTGATAACTGTTAACGTTGACCTTCTTCCATCAGGACCAGCACTCCTCAAACTTCAATGTGCACAGGAATCACACAGGAAGCTTTTAAAAGTGCAGGCTCTGGCTCCACTGGGCAGCAGGGCCTGAGCTAAGATGCCAAGCAAGACCCTTGGGTTGCTGGGTTGCTCCAGGGACCACTCCCGGCAGCAGCCAGCCCATGGCTCCTTCTTTGCCCCTGCCACCCACCACAGTGCTTGGCCCTCTGGGGGTTGTGCCTTGCCCATGAGTCTGTCCCACACCATCCATGCCAGCCTCCATGGCAGGTGTCACAGCCACCCCTTTCCCTCACTGTTATTTATCCCAGTACCCGACACATCAGAGAAGTAAAATACGTGCTTTAATTTTTTTCCGTCAATTCTAAAGGACATCTCAACGCCAAAATCTAGACGTCATCTAGATGAAATGTAAATAAGGCAGTGAACATAAGCCACTTGCATTTAAGCTTATTTTTTTTATGAGAGCCCAAAATATGAGAAGAGACATAAGCCTGATAAACACAATACATCAAGAATCGGAGCTGAGGAAATGAGCAGACTTTCAGATGAAAACAATCCAGTTCGACACATCTGCCTATGATTTTCTCAGCCAGCAGCCCATGAAATAAAAGTCCTCTGCTTTATAATTTCTTCTATTTGTTTAACTTAAAGGCCTACGTACAGCCACACAGTGTATTAAGTACTGAGCAGCCGGAACTGATAAAAACGACAAACATGCATCGCAACCACTCAAGCTGAAGAATCCATTTTAGCCAACTGTGCTTCACCTGCCAAAAAAAAGGATCCCTCTGCTTCCTCTTGAGGTTCCCCAAAGCAGACACTGGGAGGAGGAATGGGGCCAGGACCCTGCACAATGTGGAAGTGAGCACACCACGCGCGAGGAGAAGGCAGGAGAGAGTGTGGCTGTGTTTCCTGGCAGTGATGTGACCCGTCCCCCGCTGGGCAGATGAGAAGCACAGAGGCTGGGCATTCGCAGGGAAAGGGGTAGCAACGTAGCCTGCCGTCTGAGGTCAGGGTGTGAAGGACACTCTGGGAGCAATGGCTTTGGGAGAGCAAAAATAACTCAAGACATCAGAAAGGACTTCCTTGAGCATGTTTCTTGTCAAAAGCTGCTTTGAAAATTCTGTTGACCCACATGTATCTGTTTCCAGAAAGACTTTCACTATCCTATAGTGAGTGATAAGCCTGGTGTTCAAAGAACCCTCGGGTTTCCTCCAGAGGCAGAAAGCATCATGGATGGCCCACGAGCACAGCATTTTAGCTGCATGGAGTCATCGCACGTTCCAAATAGAAGGGAGCAGAAATTATACGTTTCCTTCAAATGACAAAACAAATCCTCAGGAGAATTAAGAACTATCCCCAAGGTCACACCACTAGGTAAAGACAAAAGCAGAAGATGGACCTAAGTTTCTGAGCTAATCCCTGCTCTTTCCATTTTGTGAGAAACTGAACATGGAGTCAATCTGGGAGGGAAAGGAAGCCGCTGAGGCTGTGAGAGCCGCCTGTGTGCCTGCTGGCAGTAGCCGCACGGCCACCCAAGCAGCAGTGCCCCTGCTGGCCTTCCTTCTCCCGCTCTCTCATCAGCACAGAATGCAGAGGCTGGTGGTTATCTAATTTATTCTTATCATGTTATAGATGAGATAATCACCAAGGTCCTAGGGAGAGCCCTAAGGTAAGTAACTAGGAATGGGCAGAACAGAGACTCTGAAATCAATACAGAAACCAATAGGATTCCCACATACTCATGAGGCAGAAAAATAGGGTCTGGAGACAGGGAACTTAAGGCCAATTTGCTCTGCCTCTCCAAAGCTGAATCAAAGGGAAACACCAAGATCTGGGGGGAGGGAATCAAAAGCCAATATGCGGTAATTTCCTAAAGCTGGATCAAAAGGCAAACAAGGATCAAAGGTTACTCTGCCTACAATTCTCCCCCTTCCCCTACATCTCAGGTGGGAGGGGACAGTGCTTTGGATTGGCTGCGGGCCAGGCAGGGGCCATCTCTGCATCTGCATTGGCCGCCAATCCACTCACTCCAGCCTTGGGTTGACTACAGGCAAGTTCACATCAGCCTTTAATTAGCCATGAACCAAATCCTTCATCCAGATGAAGTGTAGCCCATAGGGACCTCAAAAGGAGTACTTAAAACCCAGAAACCTGTGTAATGGGGCCCTTGAGCCATTTGCTCGGGCCACTCCCACCCTGTGGAGTGCCTTCTCTCTTTATAATAAAGCCTGACTTTCGCTGCTTCATTTCTGTGTTTCATTCCTCTGCTGCTTCCTTTGTGCATTTTGTTCATTTCTTTGTTCAATATGCCAAGGACCTGGGCAATTCACATGCAAGGCCTTCCTTCTAATAGCACTCACTGTCATTAAATTTAAAAAACAATAATGGAGAAATTCATGTAGATACATATTTGAAACAGCCCTCCTCCTCTGCAGTGGGCTGTGCCATCATCGTACTGTCCTGCAGCATGGCCCCACAGCAGCCCACAGTCTGCTTCATGAGGTCCTAATGACCCCAGGCACTGACCGTGCAGATGGAAGCTACCCATGAGGTGTTGTTAATGCAAATCTAACAGCCATGTCACAAACTGGACATACTGTATTAGGAAATTGTTTTTCTTTTTTCCTTCTCTTTTTTTTTTTTTTTTTTTTTTTTTGAGATGGAGTTTAGCTCTTGTAGCCCAGACTGTAGTACAATGGCACGATCTTGGCTCACTGCAACCTCCGCCTCCCGGGTTCAAGTGAGTCGCCTGCCTCGGCCTCCCGAGTGGATGGGGTTACAGGCACTGCCACGATGCTAGGCTGATTTTGTACTTTTTTAGTAGAGACAGGGTTTCACCATGTTGGCCATGCTGCTCTTGAACTCCTGACCTCAGGTGATCTGCCTGTCTCGGCCTCCCAAAGTGCTGGGATTACAGGCACGAGCCACCGTGCCCAGCTGTTGTATTAGGAAAATTAAACCCAGTTTGCCTGGCTGAATGCAGACATCAGATTTTATTAGAAAAAGATTAAATTCAGTTCCAATCTTTTATGAGAATGCTACTTTGCTTCCTGAGGAAGAAAATAAACTGAAGATAGATAATGTCTAAAACAAGTCCAGAGAGCATTGTGTGAAGGTGTGTGTGTACATTTGTGCATGAGTGTGCATGTGGGGTATGGCTACTCCATAGAGCAGCCCTGAGGGCTGCTGGTTACCCATTTTTATGGTTATTTACTGATTATATGGTAAATAAGGGGTGGATTATTCATGCTTCCTCTTTTTAGACCATATAGGGTACCTTCCTGACATGGCCACGGCATTTGTAAACTGTCATGGCCCTCGTGGGAGTGTAGCAGTGAAGACAACCGGAGGTCATTCTCGTGGCCATCTTGGTTTTGGTGGGATTTGGCCAGCTTCTTTACTGCAGTCTGTTTTAACAGCAAGGTCTTTATGACCTGTATCTTGTGTCGACTTCCTACCTCTTCTGTGACTTAGAATGCCTAACCTTACTGCCTACTGACTTACTGCCTAACCCAGTAGTTCTCAGCCTTATTTTACCCAGCTCCTATTCAAGATGGAGTTGCTCTGGTTCCAACATCTCTGACAGCTTGTTCCAGAAAAAAAAAAAAAAAGTCAAATATCTCTAGAGGTGAACATTTCTTAACTCGGTTTGAATTGAGCACAGGTGAAATATTTCAGAGGCGGTCCTGTATTCTTAGCAACAACAGCATGCTCCCATTAGGTGCCTGTTATATGCCAGGTACTTAATTTTGAACTCTCTTCTCTATTCTTTGAGTTGTCCTACATGTGGGACCAAATCATCTTGCACACATGAGGATACTAAGATAGGCAAGAGGCCAAGCTGACCTATGAATGTAGGTGTGTCTGATTCCAAAATGTGGATTTGAAAATTATTGGTTTAATGGAAATAGCTAGACAGACCTCAGATTAACTCCTATTTTCCCTGAGTTAACCCTCTTCTTGGCAAAGTACTCTCAAGAAAGTAGAGGAAACGTCTCTGAGAGCTAAAACTGACACCTGTGATGATGGCCCAAAACAGCCAGTTTTGAGGTCCTCCACGTTTGGTGCATATTGGAATCAATTTCAGAGTTTCAAACCTCAAAGCTCCAGGCCTTTCAGACTGGAGAAGGCCAGATGTGGGACCGTGGTAACTGTACAGGTGAGCTGGATAGACAGTAAAGATTGAGCGTGGTGACCCACTTCAGTGGTCCATGCCCCTCTCCAGGTTCAGTGTGAGAATCACCTGCAGGGGTTGTTAAACCCAGAGTACCTTTGTGAGCAGGCCTCAGAATGTGCGTTTTGTAACAAGTCCACAGATGCTGCTGGTCTAGGAACCGCTGCTATGTTGTAGCAATGGCATGAAGAAAGGCAAGTGAAATACCAGGCCTGGGTCTGGAGGAAGCCACTCCTCAGTGACACCCGTGGGCTCCAGGCTGGGAAGGTTTCTCCTTGCACAAACTCAACCACTCCGAGATGGACAAGACCCATCTGTGAGCCCCCATGTGTTTACTCCATATTGAAGAGAGACTTTTGAGCCACTGATTAATTCAGAAGAACTTATATTTCAGGTAATAGAATACTTGTGCTCAAAAGGATAGCATTTTTTGTTTTTAAGCTACATTTTATCGGTAAGCCAGTGAAGTCAGTGGAGGCTCAGAAAAACAAAGTGACTGGAAGAAAACCAGACAGCTAGTTAGCTATGGCAGAACTGGACTAGGACCCAGTCCTCCTGTTTTCCAGTTCTTGAATTCAGCTTGGTACCAAGCGCACCTCAGATGCGTCAATATAGGCACTGGAGGAGCAGCTGTCCTGCTGCCGCCGTCCAGCTCCAGGAGCCTCACACTCCCCTGTGACCTGGGGAGGGAGCTTCTGTGTGCATCCTTCAGACCCGCGAGTTTAGAGGTCGGGAGCACGCACTCTTTGCTGGGCTGTCATCTCCTCCATGCTCTGCTGGGCTCAAGAGAATCCGGGCTCAGACGACTGTGACGCTGCCAGTCTCTAATCTTATTAACTCACTCCGGAGAATCCCTGCGAAGGCCTCTCTTCTTCCACTCTGTCCATCTTTACTCACGTTTTGAATTAGGCTGCCCGGAGACATCTCGGCTCAGTCTGTCTGGCCAATTTGCTGGTGATTACTTCTGCCTCCTCATTCACTGACCACATGGATGTGAAACCTGTTAGTTTGATTAGGAAGTGAGAGGCAGCCACGGAGCCAAGTGTCTGGGGAGAGATTTCAGGCATGCGCACAACAATCCCGCGAAGGTGACTGGGCCAGGAAAAAGGCAATTAACCACTTGGGCACGGGGAGGTGGAAGAAATAGATTCTGTGAATGCCCTGAGCGAGCAGACGGCCAGGGGAACGGCGACGCTCCCTGGAGAGCGTGTGCAGGCTCACCGCTTGCTCTCTGGGGTCACAACCCCTGGCCATGCTCCCGGGCTTGATCTCTTCATGGGGTCCCTGTCCTGACTCCCCAGTCTGGACTCCTAGAGACAGAGCTACACGCCTTCTCTGTAGGGCCAGAGAGGTAATCTCACTCTGCACTGTTCCGTCGCCTCTTTGAGCCTCAGTTTCCCCACCTGTCCAATGAAGCTGGTGACCCATGCACAGGGTTGCTGACAGGCCCCAGGGCACTTTCCAGGGTGAGGCACAGAAACTTTCCAGGGCAGGAGTTGGTGTGGAGCAGGGCAGGGCTGGCCCAGAGGGGAGGAGTTAGTGTGGGGCAGGGCAGGGCTGGCCCAGAGGCTGCCTGCTTTTTCCCACCGCATCTTTGTGAAAGGTGAACCCCACAAGTGGTTTCCCTGTGAGCATGGGATGGACACTGCCTGCTGGTGAAGAGAGTCCTGTGTGGGGAAGGGAAGGGGTGAAATGGGTCAGAGAATGGTTTGAATTTACCTATAATCCCCCTGGCTTTCCTCTGGAGTGGAGGCCAGAACCACCATTGCTTTCTACCAGCTAAGCCTGAGAGCTTCCACTTAATCCCCAGGACACTGCAGGGGGCAGCTAGGTCCCTGCCGCTTTGTGACTGAAGGCCCCTATGCAGGGAGAGCTCAGTCACCTGCTCAGGGTGCCCAGTTGAGGGGCAAACTCATCACTTTTCTTCCCCAAAGAGACTTAGCAAAGGGAGAGAAGGGCTCCTGGGCCCGTCAAGTCTGAGAGAATCTGGCCCTGGAGCACCATGGCAGACTCAGCGGAGCACAGCAGAGGCCAGGCTCCTCCTCAAATGCGTGAAGCCAGCTTCCCCACCAACACAGCACCAGCCCTGGGGAGGGAACAGTGCCTGAAGGAGTTGCAGGGATGTTAGTGGACATCTGCCACGTGCCCTGTGTGCCACTAGGAGGCATGGGTGGAGATCAGATTCCAGGCACACCTCTGGGGCATACCACAGGGCCAAGCTTTTGCAGGTCAGGGGCAGAGAAGTGGGACTGATTTCTGCCAGGACACCTGTGAACAGGTACCAGCTGCCTGGAGTCTGTCAGTTGCTGAGGAGAAGTAGGAAGAAACTAGTTCCCCCATGTCTCTCTTATACACAAGTTAAAATCAGCTTGTCAAGTCTCATGAAAAACCTGGTGAAGTTTTGTTGGAATTATATTATACTGGATGATCAATTTGGAGAGATTTGACAGCTCCAGAATATGAAGAATTTCTGGCTACAAATCTGGTATGTCTCTTCATTTTTATAAGACTTGTATAATGACTTTCAACAAAACGTTATACATTTTCATGTTAAGGTGTTACATTAAAAAAATTATAGGCTGTTTATATTTGTTGGCCAGCATAAGTGAAATATTTTAATTATATTTTATAACAGTTGTTTGAGTACGGAATACCACAGATGCTAATATATAATCTTTATATTAAACAATGCTAGGCTCAATTATTATTTCTTATAATTTGTCTGTAGAATCTTTGAATTTTCTGTATAGACAATCACATTTGCAGATAATGGCAGTTTTGTTATTTCAGTCCCTGGGGCCTGGGTTTGCCTTGTCACTCTGGCTAGAAGGTGCTGCACAGAATAGAAACGGTGGGTGGTAGGGATCCTTCCTTACCTTGTTCCTATTTTAACAGGTGATGCTTCTGACATTTCACACTTGAGTGGGATTTTTTTTCATACCTTTCTGGTAGTTATCTCTCATGAGATTAAGAATTTTCATTGATTTCTCATTTGCAAAGAGTTTTACCTTGAATTTTATCAAATTTATCAAGTGACTTTTCTGAGTTCATTGAGCTAACTATATGGTCATTTCCCTTTCATTATGAAAGTGGCAAACTATATTCTTTTCAAGTTACTAATTTTCTAATGTTTGACAAAATTGCTTTCTTCAATAATCTCAATTTAGTTGAGTGCAGTCATATGTCACTTAATGACAGAGACCCATTCTGAGAAATGTGTGATTAGGTGACTTTGTCATTGTGTGAACATCGTAGAGTCCCCTCACACAAATGCTGGCGGCAGAGCCTATGACACACCTAGGCTATATAGTGTGGCCTATTGCTCCAAGGCTAGAAATCTGTACAGCACGTCCCTGTACTGAATATTGTAGGCAATTGTAACACAATGATAAGTACTTGTGTATCTAAACATATTGAAACATAGAAAAGGTACACTAAAAATATTGTATTATATTCTTATGGGACCACCATCATATACATGGGTTGCTCATTGACTGAAACATCATTTTGCAGTGCACGTCTGTATGTTGCTTAAATACATTTTATAGAAAATGTATTTATATCTCTGTTCCTGATAGAGATGGGTCTAATTTTCCTTCCCTTTCTTTATCTGCTTTCAGCATCAGAGTTAGAGATCAGCCTCAATACAAAGAGAGCTGGTCTGGAAAGGTTTCTGTAAGCCAGAAATTGGCTTTTCCTAGGGAATCATCTGTGTGGTCAGGGCACTGTGGGGTTGGGGAATCTGTACACAGACTGCCTGGGTTCAGATCCTGCCTCTGTCATTTGTGTGACCATGAGCAGGATGCTTAGCCTCCCCATGCCTCAGCTAACTCACCTGTGGATTAGAATAACACTAGCTGCAAGTGGAGTCACAGTGACAATTAAGTCAGTTAATGTGCATAGGCCAATGAGAATAATGCCTTGCACATGGCAAATGTACACATGCAAGAGCCCTTATGAGTCTTAAAAGACCTTGCCTGGGAAACTAAGCAAAGCCTTTGTGGGAAAGGCTTAAATACTCATGCAGTTTATTTAATAACAAAAGTAACAGGATTTTGTTCAGTGTTCTTTTTCTTCTTGATTCAGTCCTTTATAGTTTTCTAATAATTTGTCAATTTTACATGTTTTAAAATTCTATTTTCTTTTAAGTCTTTGCTATATCTGTATTATATACTAGTTTTTATTCCTAATATTGTTTCTTTCACTTTTTCTTCAATCAATTTTGTATTGTGGTGGTTCAACTTTACTGGTCAATAACCAACTTTTGACTATGTTGATTTATCTTTCATTAATTGCTACTTTTATTTTTATTACTTCTTCCCCCTGTTTTCTCTGAGCTTAGGTTATGGATCCTATGCGTAGCTTTTTGGTTTTCAGTATTTCTTTTTCCCTAGTAGAGACATGTCAAGCACGCGCTTCCCTTTAAGTACTGCTTCGGCTTCTTTCCCTTCGGTCTGACCGTTAGCCGTTTTGTCGGTTTTCATTTCGTTGTAGAAGTTTGTAGAAGTTTCAAGCTTTCATTTTCACGAAATAGTCATTTTCAATGAATATTACTTTGTAACATATATACGTTTGAAAATATGTAATTATTTCTAGCAGTGTTGGGGCTGCCAGCCATGTGGCATTTTTTGTTTATAAGTGAATCCCATTATGATCAAAGATTGAATTCTACACAACACAGAAACACGCGGTGAGCTCCAGGTGACGACGAGAGGCTCATTTTGAGAGTTCCCAGGGAAGTTGGGCAACAGTCTTGGCGGTTCGGGGGGGAAGTCTTCATCATCTCCCAACCCACAACCCCAGAAGTCCTCTGGGAAGTGGGCGGCCATTGCTTGGCCCTTTGCTGCCCCTCATGGCCCCATTCCGTTCCGTGAGCTCCATGCTCTTCCTCCTCCCGCACTTCTGCTACAGGCTGCCTGCACCCACCTTCCTGAAAGCAGGGCTCTGGTTGGCTCACTGTGCTGCCACCCAGACGCCAGGATTGGACAGAACCTTTGTAACAGGCCATTTCATTGGCTCCTGGCTTTGCTTTCCCCTGCACTAGGCTGGATTCTGATCCTATCTGGTGCCTAGGGTGATAGGCGATCAGGTTGTAAAGGATGTGTCCTTTGTGCAATCACTGAGCCTATCGCAGATTTCCAGGTGCCCTGGCTATGACAACGACTCAGTCTTCCAAGTCAAGGGCCAATCATGATCTGGCTTGGGGTGTGTCACCTTGGACAAAGCAGAGCTCCAGGATGATTGAACACAAATGCTTGTCCTCACTTCCCTAGCTCCTACTCCAAGCAGCTAAACTACTGGGCCCTGGGCATATGTAATGCACAGAGAGACTCCCTATCCCTGCCTGCAAGGAACTCCTCACCCATAGGGGGAAAAGTATAAGAAACTCAAGTTACTATTCTTATGTCAGGGGAGAAAATGTTTGAGATGTTTCCAATTTGTAGAATAAAAACCAGGGAGCAGGACTCTGGGATGTTTTGATTCTTTGGACCACACCAATTTTTCCCTGTGGGAGGAGAAAAGACCAGGACCAGAGCCTTAGGATTCCTTTCAATAGACTGGGTAGATGCTCTCTTCTCCCCTCCTTCAACCCCAGACTCTTTCCCTGATGCCGCCTTAAGAGATGGACACAAGCCTGTGCTGAGGGAAGGACTACAGTCCCACCTTCCAGGCAGCAGAGACATCCTTCTCCTTGTATTGATTGTTGCTTTCACAAGGAATACCTGCTGGGGCAATTCCATTTTTATGCCTGGAAATTGGCATCACAATGCTACTTGCCATCAGAATCAAAAGGGAAAAATAAAAGGACACCATCTGCTTTGAAAAATTCCCCACTGTGATATCAATCTGACTTTTTTATCTTGAAAAAATTGTGGACCATCTTGCAAGAAACCCTGTTAGAGGGAGAGACAATCTTTATTCAAGAGATTTGGTTTTCCTTGCTGAGTTCAGTTTAGGAAGGGTCAACCTCAGACAAGATTTAATAAAAGATGCTATTTCTGGTCCCAAATGACATCATCACAGAAGGCACCACTGATCTCCAGTTATGGTGAAGAATGTAAAATCTTCTTTGAGAGGTCATTTTTCTTCCTGGGGAATCTACATTTTGAAATGACATTTTATTATGGCCCAAAAAGTGTTCATTTCTGCTTCAAAACATTTCCTATACTTCATCAGATGATGCATTAAAGATGAGTTTTTTTTGTTTTTTGTTTTTTGTTTTTTAGGCAGAGTCTCATTGTTGTCATCCAGGCTGGAGTGCAGGAGTGTGCAGTTCAGTCTTGGCTCACTGCAACCTCCGTCTCTGTCTCCTAGGTTCAAGTGATTCTCCTGTCTCAGCCTCCCAAGTAGCTGGGACTACAGGCACCTGCCATCATGCCCAGCTAATTTTTGTATTTTTAGTAGAGATGGGGTTTTACCATGTTTGCCAGGCTGGTCTCAAACTCCTGACCTCAGGTGACCACCTGCCTCGGCCTCCCAAAGTGCTGGGATTACAGGTGTGAGCCACCACACCCAACCGGATGAATTTTATCTCTTGTACTTAACTAATTGATTGGAGACAGTATTTCTAATCATTTAATAAGTATTTTCTGAAATCATTGCCTGTCATGAAGAGACCCAAATATCATGTTCTGTTCTGTTAAAATTGTTTCTGGTATTTGGCAAAATATATCAATACAGAATATGTGTGTGGCTAATATAAAAAAAAACATTGTTTCTATCAACTGTGGGGGGGAAAAGTCTCTATATTGAAAAGGAGAAAAAAAATGCTGATGGCATTTCCTTGTCAGGAACAGGATCTTCTGGGGACTTAGCAGAAATGAACCTGGCAACAATCAATATTTCAACTCAGAAGGAGACTGGGTTTGATTTAATTGCCAGGGAATTATTTGATCACTGCTGGTATCTAACAGAGAAGACCTATCCCATTAGCAAAGTGGCTCTCTGGCTGAGAGGAACAGGAAGCCGAGATGAAGTACAAACAGAGGGAAGCTCAACGCCTGATTAGGAAAAGTGGAGACAGAAGCCACAGGGCACATTTGTCGCCCTCACTAATTGATCAGACACCACAGTGCAGGGATACAAAGTCATGTCATCATAGTTTTGTTTAATACAATCAAACACATTTTAGGGAGCTTTACAAACTAACTTGATTGAGGTAAAATGTACCTACAATAAAATGCATCCATTTTAAGTTGAATTTGATAGGTTTTGACACATCTATGTACTGTGCAGTCATCCTCACAATCAAGGCATCTAGTATTCTGTCACATCCAAAATTCCTTTGTGCTCTTTTTGCAATCAATACTCATGCCCCCAGCCCAGACAACTACAAAGCTGCTTTCTGTCACAATAGTTTAAATTTGTCTTTCTTAGAATTTCACATAAACAGAATCATACAGTCTATATACTTTTGTGTTTGAATTATTTTACTCAACATGTTTTGGGCATTCATCCATATAGCTGCTTGTGTCAGTAGTCATTCGTTTTTACTTACAAGTGGATATTTAGTTTATTCCAAGTGTTTAGCTATGGGCATTGTTTGCTGTTAGCGTTTTTGTACAACTCTGTGTGCGTATACACTTTCATTTCTCTTGGGTAAAATACCTGGGAGTGGAGCTGGTGACTTTTATAGTAAGCTTATTTTTAATTTTATAAGACACCTCCGAACACTTTCTCAAAGTGCCTGAGTTCCAATTCTTCCAAATTTTAGCCAACACTTTCTATTGTCAGTCTTTTGTTGTGTTAATTTCAATAGTTCTCATGTGTGTGTGTCTGTGTGTGTGTAGTGGTAGCTCATTGTGATTATAATCTGTATTTTCCTAATGACTAATGAACATTTTTTCATGTGTTTATTGGTGACTCATGTATCATTTTTAATGGTGTCAGTTTAAATCAAATTTTTAACAGAGCATTACTAAAACTCAAAGAATTAAGATCCCCTAGCAAATGAATCAGATAGATCGGTGGTATCTGCGTATGTATTTTTATCATATAGACTATGATATAAAGTATATTTTTAGATCCTCTATATGAATTAAGTTTCATATAGGAGAAGTTTATACATGCCTCCTAGGTGTTTAAGTCTCCTAAACTGTGTGGCTTAAACCCCCAACCCTGCTCATGGGTTAATTCCCCAAATTCAGTGATGAAATCACCAAATCAAGGTTTGCTGTGGATATCAGCTAAGGATTAGAACAGGCCCTCATTGTGTGATGATTTTCATGGCTGCTGGTATTCTTCATTCCATGGCAATTATTTAATCACTTTGGGACTGTCTCAAAAACCGCACGTTCTGAAATTTCAAACATAAATATCACCTGGAAGGCTTTTCTACAAGTCCAGGGAAATGGCTGGCGTATATGAAACTGTATTAGTAGACCTCCTAGAAATGAAAGCTCTGCTCTGCACAACTTAGTCTTATGGTTACCGCTGTGTTCAGGTCTCTGCCACCAGGAGTCTGCTACATAGTTATAGACTCAGGAATCTCCTGTTTCTTTATAGTGTAGTCAGCTGTCAGTTAAAGCTCTTTTTAGCTTTCACCATCCAAAGGTTTTCAACTCCTCCTGACAATAATGGGTGAGAATGCCCTGCCTGGCTCAGGAGCCAAAAATATGTAGTCCCATGGGACCTTTGCTCTGTCCCTCAGCTTGGGGAATGTGTGGCTGTCCATCAGGGACTGCCTCCTTTTACTAGTCTTGGGGTTGCAGCAAGAGGACCCTTCACCTATGCCTCACCAATGCTTCTCTAAACTCCATGCTGACACCCAGGGCTCTTATAAGAGCTGCCTGCATAGAGGGCTTTGTGCCTATGCATCAGTCTGGGGGGCCTGTCATCCCCTGCTGTCCATTACACAGCTCAACTACCCCTCCACAGCCCACTCATCAGGGCAGGATTACTGGTGTTGGGAGCACGATCTCCGCGCAGGCCCAGGTTTCCCAGGATGAGCCTGCTGCCTGTTTGTTTCTGTGCAATGTAGACTCTCCATGCTTAGGTTCATATATTTCTTCCAGGAGTGAGGTGTCCAGACATCACATGCATGTGTCACCACAGAAAATAAGGACCAGTTCTGGAACCCCACAGTCTTTTATGGGATATCATAGTCTTTCCCCTATGATCTCAGTCCATCCTGAGAGGGCTGCTTTCTGCAAGCTGCACCTCCCCACCCGTTAAAGCATCGTGAGATCACCAGTCATTCAAAGGCAGTGGTCCTCATGCCACACCCCAGCAGCACACTCTATACCCAGGGCGACTTCTTATTGCAAAAGCATCAGAACCAGGTGATTTTGGACTAAGGGCCACTGGTTTCCCAGTGCTTCTAAAAGTCTGGAAGGTTTCACTTTTTTCTGTGTGATGCCTTACACACAGAGATGCACTTGTTCTCTGCATATGGCATTTTACAGACTGAGAGCTCAGAGGAACTGGAACCCACAAGTGGTGGCCACAGAGGATACAGGCAGCCTGGGCTCCTTCAATGACTCCATTCGTGGATGCAGAGAAATGCTCCCTTTCATGGCAGCTGCAGGTGTTATCTTTGCCCCTCTTTATCCCATTGCCTCACAGCCCTGCCTTGGCCTCACTGATTCCAGCACTGAACTTGCCATCACAGTTCTGTCTCTGGTAAGCCTTTTCCCTGGGGCACTGTGGGTAGACCGTGTTTCAGGATCAGGCTCAGGGTGAAATCAAGTCTTCCCTCACCAGTGCCTGTGAGCGCATCTACACATACATGTCTCAGAACAGTCCCTGCTGCAGAGCAAAGGCAAGGGCTTTTCTCTTTATCTGCTGCTTTGTTCTAAGCCTGTTGCCATTATGGCAACTGTCAGTGTTAGTGTGAATCTCTCTAATTTTGTCTCAGTCTCAAGCTGGCACTAGTCTAGATCAATACAAGTTATTTGTACTGATGCGGTCTGCTCTGTGGCAGATTGTCTGGTTCAGGACCCCACATGAGCCCCAGGGCCTTTACAATGCCAGGCCTCCTATTGAGAGAAGGAGTATCTTTCCCAACCCCTGAACCTGGGCATTCCCGTGCCTGCCTTTAATGAATGGACAGTGGGGGACATTGAACTGGGCAGGCTCCTGAGCTCCAAGATAGGGTACAGCCCCCCCCCCCCATTCACTCCCTGGAAACACTGAGACCACAGTGTGGTGGAGAGTCCTGGATCAGCGTCCTGGAAGATGAGAGGCCACTTGGGGACATGGAGGTACCCTGGCCAACAGCCATACCACCTGCCAGCATGTCCATGGGGCCAACTTGGGCCCTCCAGCCTGGTCAATACCAGTGGCTACAGCACACGTGTGAGCCCAGGGATACCAACAGAAGAACTGCCTAGGCTGTCAGTCCTCAAGACTGTGAGAAATAATAAATAATGGTGAGTTTCATCCACAAGTAATGGGGACTTCGTTACCTTTTACTGCACAAAAGGTTTTCAGGAAATCTGGCTCTCCTTCATTATGCTGGCTTCTATCCACTTAGAAAGGGGTTTAGGCTGGTGGTCGGGCCCTACACTCCCAGGCATTGAGATGAGGGCATTTTGGATGTTTCGTGACAGCAATCCGTGAAAAGGAAACTCAGACTCAGCTGTCCCTGCCACCTCATCTGTAACAAAATGAAGCAAAACTCCCAGCTTCTACAAATGCTGAGAACAGATCACAGTAAACTTGAGGTCATCTAAGGTGGAAACTTTGGCTATCTGGCTAAAAGCAGAAGAAGAATTTGGCTCTTATTCTATTTCTTTTTCATCATTAATTGGAATAATCCATCTCAAAAATTCGACGCACAGAAATGTCTTGATATGGAGGCTTCCATCTGTCTTTACCCACCTTCCTTTTTCCTGTACTATAATCTCATCCTAACAGAGAAGAAAAGATCTTTCTAAACTTCTGCTGAAATAATAAAGTACTTTCAGAGAATCCATTCATTCATTTTAACAGATACATTTCAGCATACTTATGTTCTAGGTTGAGTGGTAAAGTTTGAAGAAAGAACTTTGGACACCATCTCTCCCTATGCTGAAGAATCTGTCAGCCTTGTTTGGAAAAGAGATGATTAAAGAGTCTGAGAATTGCTGTGACAGAAGGATATTTATATAATAACAATCATCATGAAAATGCATAGAAAAGGCACAGAGGGCAGCCTTTAAGGAGGCTGGGAAAAGGTTTTTTCCTGAGGAATTCATGAATGAATTTAGTCATTCATTAGTCATAATGAAAGAACATTTTTGGTAATGTAATGTTAGGTGAAAAGGTTATCACAAGAAAGAAGTTGGGGAGAGAGGAGAGAGAGAGAGGCATTTAGGATGGTTCTTATTTCAGGGTCGTAGGAGTTTTTGGGTGCTAGTGGGGATGAGGAGAGTCATGAGGTTGAAGTACCTTTATTTGCTCAGATAACAAGTTTAAAGCACATATCGAAGACAGCTAAAGCAACTGAAAGACGAATCTGACAAGCAGCATCGTCCAGAATGCCTGTTAGCAAGCTCACTTTGAATGCAGCCTGAGTGGCCATGGGCAGGATGGGCTGGGGAGGAGGCCCTTGCTGAAGTCCAGGTGATCACTGATAAAGGCCTGAACTAGGGTGGCTGTGGGGATGAAAGAAGCGGACCAGGAAGGGGACATGTAGAGCAAGACTGCTGAGGACTCAGTAAGTGGAAGGGGAAGTTGAGGAGCTCCCCTCTGCTGGCCTGGCATGGCTACCACCAAAATACCCTTAGTCTGAGATGTGTGCCCCAATAGGAGTCCAAGGGTAGCCTTGCATCGAGCAACATTTTCACCTAACAACAGTCACATCAGTGGTTTGCTTTCTTTTGTTGGTATAATAAGGCTTATGATTTCTGCACACACAGACAAAGACACGTCCTACAAAAACCAGTCACACGGGACTGTGGCACTGATGGTGGGCTCAGACAGTCACAGATGGTCCTTCTATTTTTGTTAATTCAGATATTTTTTTTCCCAGTGCAGGAGTTGTTACAACATGAATTAGGTATAATGAGATTCATGAATTAGATAAGAGGATTTGCTAAGACTTGACTGGGATTGGCTCTAACGTGATTAGAACCAGGAACCAAAGCTGAAAGAGTAGGAAAAAAGAAGTCCTGTGTTCTTTTGTTTGCCCTTGAGATTTTATTGTCATTTTTGTCTTTTTAATGTCATTTTGTCATTTTGTTTTAACCTTCCAAATGTGCTGCTGCTTCACCTGCAGCACATCTCACCACCACTAACAAAGATGACAGAACACTTAAGGACAAAGAAGGAAGCTTTTGGGTTTGTTTATTTGTTTTAGGATTGATAAATTAGTTTCAGAATTCTATTTTACAATTGTACAATATTTTCCAATATTTACAATAACAAAATACACTTACATCTGTAAAGCACCTGATCATTGAAATTCCTGTAGGAGATGGCATCTTTGTTGTCTTGGGACTTTAGTCCCTAACCCTGCTTTACCTTTGAAATATGCTTTTTGTGATAAATGATGTTTTGATAATACAAAGATTACTTAGTAATGTGATAATGCCACATTCTCCAAGTCCTTTACATGACCCCTAAGAGACTGGACCAGGAGATCTGTTTTTCTTTCAACTTCCCCTGTATAACCATTTTCTGCCTTTCTCAGCTCCCTGTAAGCCAGCCCCATTGGTTGGCCAAAGCAGGATTTAAGTGTATAAGCCTTAGTCTTTCCCAGTTGGCCCAGGCTCCCAGATTTGACTTAGAATTAAGTCTCACTTCTAAACCTGGATCAGGTTCAGGAGACCCCTAAACTCCAAGTCTCTGAGCTGAGGCACCCAAGAGAAAGACACACAAAGGATGAGTCCTGATTATTCTTGGCCAATATGGCCAATATGGCTGGAGCCATAGAAGGTTGATATTGCCTAGATTTGCCCTACTTGGTGTTGAACAACTTCCCCTACTTGCTTTCTGGACCTTGGCTTCCTTTTCAATGAGCAGAACTTTGCAGTCAAATCAAGTCCGTTTTGATGGCCATCTGACACCAGGCCTCTTTCTTACTCAAAGCAGTTTATGTCACTGTACGGCGCACGTACTGCACATTAGGGGGCTCCATAATGGCATCCCTTGGAGTTATGCAGAGCATAACAAGCACAGCCATCTGTGGCAACCCTGTTAGCACTTGCCAATCCACTTTCCAAATCAAATCCTGACCTGTGTCCCCCAATTTCACACAATCAATCTTTCCCCCTTTCTGCTTCTTGGGTGTTTGGTTCTGGCCTGGGTTTCCTGCTTTATCTGATAGCCTGATTAGGCCTTTCCATGCCTTTAGCATGTGGAAATTAAGCAGAGACTACTCCAGTTAGTCACTGTGACTGGACACCTAGCTGCCCTTATTGACTCATCCTCAAATGCTGGAATAGGCCCCCAAGCCTCGCACACATGTAATGCAAAGCTCTGAAACTCATAGACTACTCGTTTATTCAACATGTGCCATGGGTGCCTCCTCTGTGCCAGTCTCCAGTTACCTGTCAGGAAAAAAGTGTCAAGCATTAATAAACCATCACTCACACAATTCTGACAGATCACATTCACAATTTTTAGCTTTTGGAAAGTTTTTATGAAAGTAATTATCACTTTCATAGTTTTAGCTCATGACAAGTAGAATAGCAACTATACAGAACTTTGCTTAAATGCTGCCTTAATTAACAAATGCATGATTTTAAAAAGTCAGTAAGCCATACTATCGAAAACTATTCAGTGATACGATGAGTAGAGAGTTAATACTTGCAACATTTGGATGAACCTCAAAGAAATTACAGTAGTCCCCTCTTATTCTTGGGAGATGTATTTGAAGTCCCTCAGTGGATACCTGAAACTTGATAGTACTGAGCCTTATGGACTGTGTTATTTAATGTATAATATAGACACAGTGCTCTTGCACTTGTGAGACATTTTTATGTAAAATAAGGGTTATTTTAACATGAGCACTATGGTACTACAACAGTTGATCTGCTAACCAATACATCTACAAAGTGACTAGCAAGTAGATAGAATCTACAGTGCGAATATTATAGACAAAGGAATGTGATTTGCTTTAATGCGACCCCCAGAGCAAATGCCAGAGAAAAGACAAGTAGGCAAGGCAAAAAAACTTTATTTACAAGCCAATGTGAGGGAGGGGCGAGGTTCACCAGTCTCCTCGGGTGGAGGCCGACGAAGTCGCTCTGGCGTTCTCGGACGAGGTTCCTGGGTCCCGCGCACGAGGAGGGGCCGAGGAAGTTTGCTCCGAGCGCTAGCCGAGAGCGGCGTTTATGTCCTGGGCCCGGGAGTAGGGGGGCAGTGGGCGGGACATAGGTGGGGCGGGGGCGGGGCGGTAGGCATGGCTAGGCGGGTTCCGGTTCTTCCCCGTCGGAGGTCGGGTTGCGCCTGCGCAGTCGACCCATGTCTTTCCCGGGCGCAGGAAAGTTGGCGGTGAAGAACCTGGAACTGCGCCATCTTGCCTCCATTGGTCCAAACAGAAAGATTACGCCAAATTTTATCACACTACTCGAAACAGTGCACAATTTAAAACTTAAGAATTATTTCTGAAATTTTTAATTTAATACAGTATTTTCAGACCACAGTTGACCACAGTTAACTGCAACCATGGAAAGTGAAACCACAGATAAGGGCTCAACTAATATAATAATATGAGAAAGCCAGTGTCAGGTATGACACCTCATATACATGCCAAAGCTATTGATCTCTCCACCTATCCATCCATGCTTTGTTAACCTAAGAAAAATGGTACTAGAGAAAATTTTCTCTAATTATGTTGGATTTACTCAGAAACAGAAATAAGGATTATGATCTGGAGTGCATAGAATGGCAAGGCACCAGCACATTCAGTGAGGGAAGAATAAGGAGAGCTTTCATTAGCAAAAAGAGACCTACATAAGCTGCTTGGAAACAGTTGACTGGTTCCAGAGGTTCAAAGCAGAGTTGCCATCATTTCGTTGGTAGAAATGCTGTTACTGGGAAAGTGTTCTTCTGAGAACTTCTTTTCTAAATCACTGCAGTCCTAAAGGATGTCTAGTGCTGTCAATGTCACTTGAGAGTAAAAAAAAAATTAAAAATGTCTGGTAATAAATCTTATCAAAGCAGATGATACACGAAGGATGAGAAAGGGTCTTCAGAAAGTCCTTGTCTTTCTGAAGCATGTAAGGTAAGCATAGGCCTCCTCTCCTTCTGGACTTCCTGGCCCTATTTCGTCCGGGTCTGACAAAAGTGATTCATCCTTGTATCTTCAGTTTTCACACATGCATCCCCGTGGAAGGAGGGTGTTAACCAAAATCATAGTATGAGCTGGCAAGAAGGAATTCAGAGGAACACTCTGCCGTTTCCTGTATATGCAGTGTCCCTTTTCCTTCTTTTTCCATAAAATTTCTGCCTCCTTCTGTGAATTTCCCAGGGCTATCTCTACCTTCTCTACAACCATGTACAAGGAATAAACACAAAACTATTCAGCCATATTCCCCAGACCTTCTGATCCATTAACCTGGTATTTGTTGTTTTAATTATTCTCCTCCACCCCCACCCCCACCACTAACTACCCAAAATGTCCAAATTTGCATGCTAGTCTGCCTTTGAATCCTTTGGGAATGGGCTGGGATGCCCAAGAAAACTTTGATACATCTAAAGGAAATGCGTGCACAAATGATAGAATGGAAGACCGACATAAAACCAGATCAGGGAAGCTACTGGCATGTGAATTTCAACATCTATTGTTCTGCAATCACTTCTTTTCATTAAAAGGTTCCAGGTGTCAGGCAAAACTAGGGGCAGAGAGTTAAACTCAAAACGCAGAAGGAGGCTGGGTGAGGTGGCTCACTCCTGTAATCCCAGCACTTTGGGAGAGCAAGGCGGGAGGATCACTTGAGGCCAGGAGTTTGAGACCAGGTGGACAAGATGGCGAAACCCTACTAAAAATACAAAAATCAGTCAGGTATTGTGGTGCATACCTGTAATCCCAGCTACTCGGGAGGCTGAGGCAGGAGAATCGCTTAAACCTGGGAGGTGGAGGTTGCAGTGAGCCGAGATTATGCCACTGCACTTTAGCCTGGGTGACAGAGCAAGACTCTGTCCCCCACTACGCTCCCCTCCGGCAAAAAAAAAAAAAAAAAAAAAAAAAAAAAAGCAGAAGGAGCTAGCAAGATCACCTAAAATAATGAAAAACTCATTCCAGGGATTGGAGCTGAATTAGGAACAGAAAAGGCCAATGTGGGAAGTGTCACTTGCTAAGCAAGGGAAGTTCTTTCTGCTGGCTATTTATGGCTCATTCATGCATGTGGTGTTTTCACCTTGAGCTAATATTAAAAGTCAGCCTTTGATGGGAGGTACCAGCCTGCTGGCTCTGATGTCTACCCCCTCATTTCTTTATGCCCTACCCCCTAAGCCAACTCCATCTTGCAAATTCTTTTGTTATTTTATTCATTTTTATTGCTATTTTATTCATTATATCTTATTAAATGCTTGGATGTGTGTGTGTGTGTGTGTGTGTTTGTGTGTGTGTGTATATATATATATATATATATATTTCATTTGACCTAGTTCTTAATGAAGGTTTACAATGTGGCAGGCACATACCTAGGTGTTTATCTGGTATTAGCTTATCAGATACTCATGGGCGAGGCATGCTTACTCCACAGGTAGGCAACCAAAACTCAGTGGGTTTGAATGACTTGGGACGTGTCACCCAGTCAGCCACTGATTGATGGCATGTGACCCTAGCCCATTCACTAGCCTCTTGTGCGACTCTCAAATCTACATTTCCATCCCTCTGCTTCAGTTTAGGTTCAAGCCCTTATCATTCCTTACACACATTATTGAAAAAGCCTCCTCACTTTCCTCACTGTCTCAAGGCAAGTCACTTTTCTCCTAAAACGGCTGATTTCTACTAGTTGTAGGTCATCACTTTTCCTATTTTCATCAGTTTTTAACCTCAAGTTCTCATATCCATACAAACATACTCAATGGGTTTTAATTCAACTGGCTGCTAATTTCACATTCCAGGATGTAGAACAGTGAGTGATTGCTACATCCATACAACAGCCAATATGCAACAGCCACTTTTCAACCATGTCAGGTGCTCTTCTGGGCACTAAGATGGGCAACCTGGTGAGAATGCCCAGCACAAAGACAGAGCAAGTGGCAGAAGAGCGGGAACAGCGGCATTTAAGATCTGGGCCTGGAGGAGGATTTCAACATTTCCTGGGAGAGGGGGAGATGGAGAGAGTCTTTGTGCTTGGATGCCCCAGGAAAGGCGAGAGGCATGACTCTGGGATGTGAAGGGGAAAGAGGAGTGTGTTATTAGATATGCTGGAGGGAGAAACAGATACTGCCTGGTTGGCCCCACTAAGGAACTTGAACCCTGTTCTGAGAGTCCTAAAGAGCTTCACATAGAGAGATGGGATTAGATCTGCATTTCTCCAAGAGCACTCTGCTCTTGGAGAAAGAACGACCTGGAGGGGCAGCTGGGGGTCTCCAGTGTCCAGAGCACAGAGTAGTAACCCACATGCTGCCAACTCTGTGGATGTTCTGCTCCTGACAATGGATTTTAGGCAGCAAGAGTGGAATTATTCTTTTGTCAGAAAACTCCACAGTCCTGTGTTAAAAGAAAAGGACTACTTTTCCTTAGCAGTTTCAGCAGAAGGATCACCCCTTAGGACATAAGATCAAACCCTCACTCCACTGTAAAATGCTCAACTGGAGCAACAGAAGTAGCCACAGGCCCCTAATCTCTGTGTCTATTGTTTGCTGCCCCGGGAGTGAGTGTCTGACAGGTGGAGGCTGGGAATGGAGGTTCTCAGTGGCAGGTACATTTAGCATAGTGGCTCCCTCAGTCTGTTCCTCGTGCCCCTTTTTAATCCAGGGACTGTCCATCACAGCTTCACACTGGCCTGCTAGGTCCCAGCTGCCAGCAGGCTTCTCAACATCTTCATTAAAGCCCTGGCAGGATCGATTTCATTTCAACTAACTTGTGCTCCCTGAGGTCCTTGATGGCCTACATTCAGTTTGAGGATGATTCCTGAGAGTCTTTTAGGTACAGATTCTATAAATCCTGTTGCTACTTCTCACCAGGTGCCACCTTTTCCATCTGCACTTTGGATTCCTTTTAAAGGACAGCACAGTCAAAAGACTGATCTTAGTGAATAAGGAGTGGGAAGCGTGGAGAGGGGCACAGCAGAAAGCAATGTTGGGGAAACAGGCTGGAAAGGCAGCTCTATAACCGGCTTCTGAGAGGTGTGTGCCGGCTGCGTCCTGCTGCCCCTCCTGAGAAATCTTGTGGGTCTTTGTCTTTTTAACCAACAGCACGGCGCTACGCCAGTGTGGAATTCACCTGCCACGCTGGGACATTTCATTTTCATGAGTCATCAGGTTTTCATGTCTACGCTTGCCATTTGAAAGAACACCAACAGTGAGGCGGCAGGCACATTTATTATCACTCATAAATTATGAAGAAAAACTTGGGTGGTCGTTAGTTGTCAAGGCCTACCTTGAAGGCACAAATGTTTTCAGCAGAGCCAGTGGGAAAGGGAAGGCGTTTCAGCCCAAGGTAATCAAGTTACCGCATTGTGGAACCTCTGGGCTGAAAGGAAACTTGGTAATCATTTTTCTCTTCTCTCCTAGAAGTCCCTCTTCAATATTCTTAGAGTGTTTAAGTGACTGATAGCCTCACCCACTTACAAGGTTTTGAAAAACAACTTGCCAGAAAATGTGCAATAATTTTTAAATAAAATAATATTCAAAACAAAAAAAAACCCACCAACAAATTAGACAAGTGCCAAAGTAATGGTTTACAGAGGAGGCAGAGTTTGGGCCAGTGTCCATTTGAGCTTTCCTGGCAGTCAGGCAGAGGTGGGGCACAGCTTCTGTTAGAGATAAAGGGGCTAGTCCTTCAAAGGGAGGGTTCCCTCCTACTGAGTCCACCAAGGATGCCTATGATCCCTGCACGCTTCACAGGGAAAGTAGCGGCCACCTGCTTGCTATCTGCCCTCCACAGCATTTCCACATCAAATGCTGGAATAGACCCATGTCGGGGTAAAAACCACTCTTGCCGAGTTGACAAGAATTACATGTCAAGTTCTAGACAGAAATAGAATTAAGCATTAATCTGGCTATACTTGCACCCATTTCCTTGTAGCTGATTGCTACCGAAAGTCATGCAGACCTTTGGATTCCTTTTAAAGGACAGCACAGTCAAAAGACTGACCACTTGCATCCGTGTTATTCCTATAGATGGAATTTCTGATGCTGGAATCATAAAGTTTCTGTTTAACAATTGCTTAATATGTTTTTCAGATCCTGAATTCCAGTGGAATGGCTGATAGCAATCAGCATGAAGAACCCCTCAGAGGAGCCCCCTCAACTTGAAGACCCCTGCAGAGAAGCCCAGTCAGGATGAGAATGAGGTTTCTTCGGCTCCTTGTCTCATGACTCCACCCTATGCTCTTTGACCAGTCAAGGATCCCCACACCTCGGCCCACTATTCATCCAAACCCCTGAAAATCCCTACTTCCAAACTCCTTGAGGAGATGGAGTTGAGGTTTCCTTCTGTCTGCTCATTTGGTTGCTTTACTATGAAACCTCTTTCTCAGCTGCAACTGGGTAACTTGGTGTATTGCCTTGATGTGCATCGGGAAACAAACTTGGTCCTGTTACATGGGTTCTCCTTGAGTAAAACCAAGGACAGAGCAGGCAGGGAAGCATGGCTTAGTGAAGGAAATTTATCAGGGGCCCGAACTGATTCAAATCAGGGATTAGACTATCTGAAGAAATAGATTAACCGAGTAGTTTTTAAAGCGTCCTCCCGAAGCAGCTGCGTTGTCTGGCATAAATACACAGGGTTCGTTCCCTCAGTCCTCTCATGCCAGGAAAATTTAGGACGGGAACACACATGAGGAGTTTAGGAGTGGAGGTTTAATAGGCAGAAGAAAAGAGAAGGAAAAACAGCTCCCTCTTTACAGAGAGAGGGGTCTTCCAAGCAGAAAAGACCTGCTGGCAGCGGATGCACCAGATTTTGTAGTCCAGCTTGAGGAGGCAGTGTCTGATGTATGTAGGCCTCACAGATTGTTTCCATCAGGTGTGACATTTACATGGGGGTGGGGGCGGATGTGAAGGTTGGGTGCCCCACCCTTATGCAAGTGAACTCTCCCCTAGGCCTGTGCCATCTTGTCTGCTCCTTCCTGAACACGTGGCTGACAGAGAAGGGAAGATGGAGAGGCCATCCTGAACATATCTAGTCCCTAGTTACTGCAGGCACTCACCCATGCAAGCTCCCAGCTTGCTTGTCCATGTCTGCAGCTCAACTTTCCACACTGCTCTTTGTTAGAAAATGATTTGAGGCTGCTTTTCTTTAAAAAGTAAAAGCCTTACCAAGGACTCCCACACCCTCACTATCTGCCTAAGTGATTTCCTCTCAACTCCTACATCGTTCCCAAAAACGTCTTTTCAATCAGGCTTGTATGTGTACCATCAATCAATAATTGGAGGTTGACCACCCAGGAAAAGCTGGGGCTTGCACTGAGAATTGGGGCCTGATTCATATGCAGGAGATGGGATAGTTCATGTGTAGGAGGGGTTTGTCTTCAAAGGAGCTTATATGTCCTTCTCAGAAAGAAGGTGGGACCTCACAGAACTTTTTCAAAAAAAAAAGTTGTTCTTTGCCTGTTCTAACTACTGAACAGAACAATCAGTGAAGACTCCATAGAACACGAATATGATTATGGCCTGGGAAATTTTGAGTAGTTATTTTCATGTGTCAGACACCACAGGAAAATCTCAATGATGCTTCTACTGGGAGTCTAATTTTGAAGGACACCATGTCACTTCCCGCTGGAATGAACTCATGGCCGACCATGAGCATCTCCAAGCCTGCATTTTGGAGCTAGTGAACATAGACCCATGGAATTTGAAAGACAGCTGTGAAAATGCTGCCTCGGCTTTAGAACTGCTGGTTTTGATATTTTTTTAAGGCACATGTTAGGGTGCAGGTTCTTCTACTTAATGACAACAAGAATATATTTTCAACATGCAAACACCCAGCTTTCTGTAGCAGGGACATCAAGATAACATTCCTGATGTTAAGATATTTATTATGAAAGAAGAACAGGATCCCAGCCCTGCTTTCTTCATCTCAGGTGTAATGGGGCCCGTCAGCTGCTTCGTAGCCCCCATTCCAGGATGCATGCTGCCCTTAACTCTTGGGTCTCCGTGATTACAGAAGCAGCAATAACTAGGTGCCTCTTATAACACTGTTTCTTTTTTTTGTTTGTTTGTTTGTTTTGGAGACGGAGTCTTGCTCTGTCGCCCGGGCTGGAGTGCAGTGGCCGGATCTCAGCTCACTGCAAGCTCCGCCTCCCGCGTTTAGGCCATTCTCCAGCCTCAGCCTCCCGAGTAGCTGGGACTACAGGCGCCCGCCACCTCGCCCGGCTAGTTTTTTGTATTTTTTAGTAGAGACGGGGTTTCACAGTGTTGGCCAGGATGGTCTGGATCTCCTGACCTCGTGATCCGCCCGTCTCGGCCTCCCAAAGTGCTGGGATTACAGGCTTGAGCCACCGCGCCCGGCCAACACTGTTTCTTTTAACGTGGACACAGAGACAAGGGGCAAGAAAGGATCGATTAAAGCTACACAAAGTGTTTCTCTAGTTGTAACCAACTTTTCAGTAAGACATTAGGAAACTTGGTGCCCATGAAATACGGTGGGGCTCTCTCTCAGCATACTGGGAAGCCTTGGAGGGTTTCAAATGGGAAAACAGTAGGACTTTTGTTTTTGAAACAGCATTCTTGCTGCTAGGTGAAGAATGAATATGATGGGGGCAAGGTCTCTAATACTACGTAGGAGTGGCTTTCAGGTCCCAGAATGAGAAGTATCTGGGTTTTTATAAAATTTGAGGCTGCTTTATTAAGACAGAGCTGGAAGAAATGTCGCAGGGGTAAAAGAATGTATCAGAGTAATAGTATTCACAACTTTTTTTTTTTTTCTTTTTTAAACAGTCTCGTCACCCAGGTTGGAGTGCAACACTGCAGTCTCGGCTCACTGCAACCTCTGCCTCCTGGGTTCAAGCGATCCTTCTGCCTCAGGCTCCAGAGTAGCTGGGATTGCAGGCATGTGCCACCATACCCGGCTAATTTTCGTATTTTTAGTAGACTCAGGGTGTCACTATGTTGGCCAGGCTGGTCTCAAACTCCTGACCTCGTGATCCACCCACCTTGGTCTCCCAATGTGCTCGGATTACAGGCATAAGCCACCACGCCCAGCTATATTCATGATTTTCTTACCAAATCCTTTCTCCCTGTGAGTCAGGAGGCCCCTCTCTGGGGTTTATTCTCCAGAGATGGGAGAAGCTGGAGGTCAGTAGGGACAGAGTCATCACCAGGGTCATCAAGGAAAGGAGAAGGAGGAGGAGCTGTGCCGTTGACCAAATAAATGGAAAACTGTTTGATGTCATTCAACACAGATAGGTTCCTGCAAGGCCACAGAGTGGATGTCTTCCCAGTTGGAGGAAGCAAGCCTGCCCCGACACCTGCAGGGCTCCACACCAGAACATAAATGGAGACCTTCATGCCACAGGCCAGAATTTAGAGATTATACATCAAAATCTCAAACTGCTAAATAGACTACATTCTAACCTTCTACTACTGAAATGTCTTCATAACAACAAATCAGAAAAATATTTACAAGGCTGTGTGTGTGTGTGTGTGTGTGTGTGTGTGTGTGTGTGTTGGTGGTGGTGGTGGTGTTTTTCGCTTTTTCGAGACAGGGTTTCACTCTGTTGCCCAGCTTGGAGTGCAGTGGTGCAATCATGGCTCACTGCAGCCTTGACCTTCTGGACTCAATCAGTCCTCCTGCCTCAACCTCCCAAGTGGCTGGGAACACAGGTGTGCGTCACTATGCCTACCTAGTGTTTTTACATTTTGCGGAGACAGGGTCTTCTTATGTGGCTCAGGCTGTTCTTGAACTCCTAGCTCAAGCAGTCTTCCCACCTTGGCCTTCCAAAGTGCTGAGATTACAGGTGTGAGCCACTGTGAACAGCCTATGGGTTTTACACAACTAAAAGGTGGCAATATTTCAAAAACGAATGAATTAAATTCACATTCTGAGTATTCTGTTTATAGATTGTTTTTGTTTATAGTAGAGTATTTTATTTACATATGAGTAGAAAAATTAAGATGCACATGTGATTCATACATTATTATATAGTCTATAAAATTTATGGTTCTTGTGTTCATTTCAGCAAAATCATGAATTGGCTGTTTTTAATATCATCATGTAATTCATATTCTAACAATAACGTTATTTAGATGATGAACATATTAAATGTATGTATGGCAGATGGTATGAAAAAACATGTTAAATAAAATTGTATTCAAAATGCTCAAAATTTGGATGCATTTTACCATAAATGTAAATCACAATAAATAAGAAGATGTATTTTTTGCATTCAAAATTTATATTTCTTTTAAAATACTTAACAATTATTAAAACCCAGTGGTAACAGAAGGCTAGATTGACATAAGTATCCATGTTTAACTTAATATAGATACAGATGGTTACATATGAAAATATATTCTTGGGTTAGTGTACACACATCTATCGCCTTACTCTGTCAGCTGGGAGAGCCTGAAAATAATACTTTGCTAGCAACGAGCATACCTGGTATGCAGATCTTGGTTTTGTATGCCATTATCCAACAAAAGGAAGCATGGATCCTTGGAGAAATGGCTGATTCTAAAACTGGGGAAGCAAATATTCAAAGTGGGCCTAAAATATTTTGTAATACCAGAAAGTAAGTGTGTTCTCAAAAACTAGACAAAACAGTTACAATAAAACCACACGCAATAATGGGATATCTCAAATGGATACAAACACCAAGCAAAGGAGATCCCAATGGCTAAAGCTGGGACAACTTCCACACCAAAATTAAGTAGTCTTGGGTTATTACTCAAGGTACAAAATGAATATATAAATTCATATTTATATAAATAGATGATTGAACAAATTATTAATTGGGTATGAGGAAGCAAATCTCCCATGCAGAAGAATTCCAAATAAATTATGTAGTTAATCCATCCTAAAGGGAGGGAGCATAAACCTCTACTCCTTAATTGTGAGCTGTGTATGGTGATTTCCTTTCAAGGAGAACAACATAGAAAAGAGAAAAAGAATAGCTTTAAAGTAGAGAAACCTAACTAACCTGACCTCAGCCAGGTAATCAGGTTTAATATCAACAGTCACAAATCATGTTGAGAGTGTGATATGATAGGAAGGACAATTCTGAGGCCTTCCTCTTCAAAACCCATGCTCCCTATCTAAGCATGTAAAAATCAGCCAAATTCCATTAGATGAGAAACCTACAATATACCTGACTAGTACACGTTACAATTACCAGGGTCATTACAAGGGAATCCTGAGAAACAGTCACAGTCTAGTCCAGCATATAGGAAGCCTGGAAGCCATCACTACCATCCATGCAAGAAAAACACTGAACAAACTGAAAGTTAACAGCTCTTCTCAGATCCGTCAGACGACTGAGGTCACAGGGAAAACTGCTGCCCCCCAACCATCAAATTGAAAAGTAGATACGGATGATCACAACTTAACACAGTAGAAGCTCAGGAGCAGAAAACTTTACAAGAACTGGTACTGGGGTGGGAAAACTTGAACTGTAATTGATAAATCTGGTCCATGCAGACAAGCCTGAGAGTTAAACACTATGAGGTGCCCCGTCTTAGGAGCCCCCCACACCTTAGCAAGTATTGCCTCCAGGAGCTCTACCAGGTTTTCACAGTGGCAATGGGAGAAAAATTGCCTCGTGCTTGCAGCAGGGAGAGTGGAAAAGGAACCACTTTGAAATATGCGCAGAGCCTTCTGTTCTTGACAAGCCTGCCCCCAAGAGAAACAGTTTTACCTACTGGGATTTTATCAAAGCCCAAGTGACCTGGGAGGAGGGAAATATTTAAATTCTGGGCCACTCTATCCTTCCTGTCTCATCTAAGGAGGGAAGGACTGAGAAGCACTTGTGAAGGTCACAGCTAGATGCACAGGGTCACCAAAAGACAGGCCTAATCATAGAGTGTCAGATGATTCTCCAAACCATACCACACCATGCCATGACATTAACAGGGCTCCTGTATGATAACAGGGAAATACAACTGAAAGATCCATGTGACTCAGACCTTATTTAAGAAGTCTCTAGGGAAACCCAAGACGACAGAGGCGACAGAAACAAGAACACCCAAGAAATTTTATCCTCAAACCCTTAGAGCTATAGTAACTGTGAACACAGTCTAACCCTTAGCTAGGTAAATATAAAATTTTACACTGAAGACCTACTTGCCTCAGTCTCTATTATCCACTAAATTATGTCTGGCTTTCAACAATAAACTGAAAAGTCTATTACAAGACCAAAAACACAGTTTGAAGAGACAGAGTAAGCAACAGACCCTGATTCAGATATGGCACAGACGCTAACATGTATTGTCATGGCGAATTTCCTTATTCCAACCCAATGATTAGCGGTGAAATTGGGGTGAAGGAGCGGGGCTAAAGGGCCAGGTAGTTGTTATCCTTTCTGTAATTTATATTAATTTATCTTAGCTTCCAACCACTGTGGCCACATTAAACATATATAATACCTATGCCATACCTCCAAACCGCAAATAATTGAAAAATCACTATAAGTTATTAATGGGTGTTCTACCCTTGTTGCTGCATATAATTTTGCTAATTAATCACTTGCTAATTGATCATTTGGTAATCAAGATAGTGTATGAATAGGCAAATAGATCAATGAAATAGAATACACAGCCCAGAAATAGACCCACATAAATATAGTCAATAGACTTTGACAAAGGGGCAAAAGCAATATGATGGAGAAAAGTATCTCAACAAATGGTGCTCGAATGACTAGGCATATACATGCAAAAAGTGAGTCAACACACAGGCCTTACACCCTTCGCAAAAATTAACTCAAGATGAATCACAGCCCTAAATGTAAAACACAAAATTTTAAAACCCGTAGAAGATAACATAGTAGAAAATCTAGATACCCTGATTATGGCAATGACTTTTTAGATATAACATAAAGGCACAATTTATAAAAGAAAAGTTGATAAGCTGGATGGCATTAAAATTAACTTCTGCTCTGGAAAAGATCATTTCAAGAGGATGAGAAAACTACCTCCAGACTAGGAGAAAATATTTGCAAAAGACACATCTGCTAAAGGACTGTTAGTCAAAATGTACCAAGAATTCTCACAACTCAACAACAAGATGAACAGTCCAATTTTTAAAAAAAAGAAGCAAAAGACCTGAACATACAGTTCACCAAAGAAGACGAGCACATAGGAAGTAAACATATGAAAAGATGCTCAGCATCGTTTGTTGTTAGGAAAATGCAAATTAAAACAAAAATCAGGTACCACTACACACTATTAGAGTGGCCAAAATAAACCCAAAACACTGACAACTCCAAATGCTGGTGAAGACATGGAGCAACAGTGTCTCTCATTCATTGCCGGTGGGAATGCAGATGGCTCAGCCACCTAGGAGGACTCCCTGGCAGTGTCTGACAAAGTTAGACACACTCTCACCCTATGATCCAGCAATCTTGGTGTTTATTCAAGTGAGTTAGAAACTTACGTCCACACAAAACCTGCACGCAGATGTTTATAGAAGCTTTACTTACGTTTGCAAAATTTGGAAGTTACTAAAATGTTCTTTAGTAGGTGAATGGATAAACAAACTGGAGTACTTCCAGGCATGAAATATTATTCAGTAAAACTCGAAAACCAAATGAGTCATCCAGCCTTGAAAAGACATGAAGGAGACTTAAATGCATATTAGTAATTAAAAGAAGCCCAGCAGAAAAGGCTACATACTGCATCAGTACAATTATATGCCATTCTTGCAAAGGCAAAACTATGGCCGCAGCACAAAGGCAAGTGGTTGCCAAGGCGTGCAGGGAGGGAAGGATGAACGGTTGGAGCCCTGGGTATTTGGGGGGCAGTGAAACGACTCTGGTGATACTGTAATGATGGCTACGTGTCATTACACATTTGCCGACATCCGTAGAATGTACACTGAAAACGAGCCGTAGTGTAAGCTGTGGACAACATCCGTAGAATGTACACTGAAAACAAGCTGTAGTGTAAGCTGTGGACTGTGGGCGATGATTTAGGGCATCAATTGTAACATGCACACTCACACCAGTGTGGAGACGGATCATGGGGAGCTGTGGGACATAGGGCAGGGGTCTGTGGGAATTCTGTGTACTTCATACTCTAGAAACTTATCTAAAATATAAAGTTTACTAATTTTTTTTAAAGCATTTGTTCCTTTCCTGGTAGTTTGACCCACTTTGATATTTTCCCAGACTTTTCTGCACGTAAGAATTATCTGGGATGCTTATAAAAAGTCAGATTTCTGAGTTTTGCGTAGAACAATGGAATCTCCAGAGAAGAGACCTGAAAATCCACATCTTTCACAAACTCCCAAAGGCATTTCTTATCAGTTGGAAACTTCGGGAAATGTTACTTTATTCTAAACATGAACTTCCCTAGACAAAAGGATTTTTCTTCATTTTAAAGTATTGGGTAATGAAAATATTTTCAAAGACATTCTCATTTACTCCTTATCTTGACCTCCTGAAGGACAATCAGTGGACATACGTCTCCGTGAAAACTGGGTTTCGGCGTAGGAGAATCACACTTCTCACCAACTTTCTGAGCACATGGATAGAGGAGGTCCTCTTGCTGAATCGCAAGATCTGTTTGTCATCATCCACTCATGGCCAGGAGAGGAATGAGAGCACTGCACACCAGTGAGGGAAGGCAGGTGTGCTTCATTTGCCGTAGGGACAGACTGGCTGTGCCAGACAGACCCCCACACCAATAGCATCATTAACTTTTCTCTGATGAGGAAGATGAGATCCCAGCACTTTGGGAGGCCGAGGTGGGAGGATCAGTTGAGGCTAGGAGTTCGAGACCAGCCCAGGTGACTTAGGGAGACCTGTTTACAAAAAACAAAAGAATAGCTGGGCAAGGTGGTATTTCCCTGTAGTCCCAGCTACTTGGGGGGCTGAGGTGGGAGGATCACTTGAGCCCAGGAGTTTGAGGCTGCAGTGAGCTGTGATCGTGTCATCGTACTCCAGTCTGGGTTGACAGAATGACACCTTGTCTCTAAATAAATAATAACAATAATAAATGCATACTTCAAATCTAATATAAACATGATTAGCATCCTTTTCTGTCTACTGTATCTCAGTGATTTGGAAGAAGAAACCTCAAGGACCCCTTTTGTTTGTTCCTCAACAAAATAAAATCACAAAACAGTGGGCCTGAAATAGGATAGTGAACCCAGCTACCTTTCAGGATCCAAACTTCCCCTTTGGATATTTGAGAAAAGGGGCCTTGAAGAGACTGAACCTCCAGTATTAGACAAGGAGGGGAAGGGGGCAGCTACTCCACTCAGAAGGAAGTTCAAAGAGGTCCTCACAGATGCTCGCCAGTATCTGGTGGAGAAAGCACCTGTGTGCAGAGCCGCCTCCTGACCAAGGTGAGCCTAGGCCTGTCTTCACACCTGTGCCCTCACACACAGTTCACAGGAATATCCCACAAAAATCTCCTTTTCAGATTCCTTAAGGCCCTATTCTCAATTACTCAGCACTTCAGGGTCTCCTCTCTCTATGGACTGTGTAGAAAGGCGGCTGGGCCACCACCTCTCTTTCCCGTTTGTATTGAACATCTGTGTAAAATCAAGGTACTCAGTAATGAGAGCATCTCCAGTGGAGGAAGATGTGAGATTCTAGAATCTCAGGGTTGCAGAGAACCATGGATCACTTCCACTCAAACCTCCACTTTTAACAAATAAGAAAACATACATTTATTAAGTGGGCCCAAAATCAAATCTCACATGCAGTCAAGATTTCTTTGAGGAGAATCCTACGAGGAAGAAAGGTATGGGATGTGCCTGATAAAATAAAAGCTAAATAAAAACTGGGAAGTGCTTCTCTGAGCAGTTGTCCAGTGCTAACTCTGTACTGAGTATTTCTAAGTGTTTTACATATATTAACTCATTAGTACATAATTCTCCAAAGAGCTCCATGAAGTAGGAAATTTTATTATCTCCTCTTTACAGAGGTGGAAATTGAGGCACAGAGAAGGTGAACAACTTGCCCAAGATCACACAGCCAGGAAGTGACAGAACTGGGATGTGAATAAGGCTCCCAAATGAACCTGGGCTCCTAATCAGAAGCTGGAAGCTTTCAGCTGGAGCTTTAAAGGCACAAAGAATAGTAGGACTCAAGACAGAAGGGGAGGGCACCCAATGCACCAGCACCAGCACCAGCATCATAGCTGCCACCCAGCAGGGGTGTTTGCTGTGTGTTTTCCTTCCAGGCTGGTCAAGGTGCATCCAAAGAGTCAAGTTCAAACAAATGTGCTCATTTGTTTAACCCCCATTAATAGAGTGCTGGATGCTTTGATGAGAGAAAGACCAAAGAAAAAGGTACAATCTTGCTCTCGTGGGTCTGCGGGCCCAGTGGCAGAGAGATATGCACCAGTTTCCACCTGAAACCATGTGAAATGATGACTGCAGCCAGAGTGGGAAGAAAGCATATGCCAGGTGTTATTTCTCGCACACCTCCTAGTTTGAAAGTAAAAAGGCAGGACAGGCTCCTGAAGACCGCTGCTGGAGCTGAGATCTGAAAAAGGAGGAAGAATAGGTACAAACCAGGCAGTGGGGAGGGGACAAAAACCTTGCACTGGATAGGGAAAGCAGCTGGCCAGAGATGGCCGAGGTGAGAAGAGAAGGGATGGGGGCAAGATTGGATTTGCCTCTCGAATGGATCCTCCTGACCGCAGGGAGAAGAATGGACAGCCTCTCAAAGGCAAGAGGGCGGACAGAACGATATGGTGCGGGCTGGTTATGTCTGCTGGGAACGTGTGGCGGGTGGAATGCAGCCCTGACTCCAGGCTCTGCACATGGACCGCTGTGGACACCCACATCTTCTAGGAGCCTTAATCTTACCAGATGTCTCCAAAGGCACCTGTGGTCATCAGGAGGAGTAATTATCGGCATAGAATAAAGGCCATGAGTGAGAGCTCTGGGCAGTTTTAACCCCAAACCACATTGTTCTTGATGACATTGTTCAGACTCTTTACAAATAATATACCAAGTCTTTCGTTACCCAGTGTGTCTCACAGATGAATAGAGTTGCCAGACGAATGTGTGATGGCTGTATCTCTCGGAATCTCAGTGGCTTATGTGTTCTATGGCTTATGAGTTCATAGTTCTGTGAACTAAGTCTAGTTCAATCACTAAGACAAAGAAAATTCCCCAAACATGGTGATCATCCACCAAAATCCCCGCCCCCACCAAACTGCTGCATTCACTTGCTTGGGGGATTTTCTTTATGAATGACTCAAATTTTCATGTGTTTGAATTTTCACAAATAAAAGGAGGGCAGTTCCTCCAGCTCATCCACTCACATATTGCTTGTATTGATGGGCTAGCTTTCCTTAAAAGGCTTTCAGACAGAAAAATGAAGTTCTATTACTACGCTACTTTCTCTCAGTCATGGTCCTTTTTATTAGTTTTTCTTTTTTTCCAGCAAAACCCACTATTAAATTGTGGTCACCAAGGTCACCTCTGGACACAGAAGTCACTTGTGTGGGGTGGCTGGGATGTGGCCAAAAAGGCGCCCTGGCCAATGATCTCCTCACTGAAGCCAGGATACACACCACACGTGAGTCTGTGACTAATGCAAAGTTATTTCTCACACACCTCCTATTTTGAAAGTAAAGACTTAGAGATGTGATACATTTATTGAACAAACACTAATATAGAATATTATGACAAGCACTGTTTTAACCACTTTATAAATATTAAGCTATTTGGTCTTTCTGATAACCCTGTGAGACCCAGAGAAGCCATGTAACTCATCTAAAGTTTCACAGCTGGAGAGCTGAGCCTCGTGGCTCTGAGCCTGTGCCTCCAGCCCGCTCTCTGTGCCCTGATACTCTCATAGTAAAGGGGGGTAATCACTGACATTTCCATCTCAGTGGGGCAACCACTGAAAGGGGAGAAATAATGATAAACAACAAAGAGGACCCAACCTTTGCCAATGGCAAATTTGCCTACCTCGAATATTTGCTATGCAGGATGAATCAGAGAAGACTCAAGGATCACTATTAAAGAAGGGGTGCGAGGCCAGGGGCTTGAACCTTGACCATATTTTCTATCTGTGCAAACCATGGGTGTCACTTTCCCTTACATAAAATTACACGAGATTCTTTCAAAGTCCAATTCTCCAACTCTCAACCTCGAATCTAATAATTAACATAATCTTTGTTTGCTAAGAATTCTTTCCATTTATCTTAATTCTCTCCTCTTTGTGCTGTTCTATAAAAATAAGTTGCAGAAACATTATGGGAATATTAATTTTTCTTTGATAACTCAGAAGGCACTTTAGAGTTTCACAGTCCTCAGGGTTATCATTTAAACATCAATTATCCTTGCTTGGTTGCTAAGCAGAAGACTTCATTAATAGAAACCCTGTTGAATAGGTGCCAAACAGCAGAGTGCTTTCTATAATTGGATGGGCCACAAGTTAGCAACTTTTGAATCTCTGGGTGCCTCTTGTGTATTTATCCAGTCCCTTGCAGCCAGGGCCTGAGAAGGCCAGGTTGGGAGTCCCAAATAGGTGGGCAGGAAGGATACCTCACTCACTCATGCAAACACATGGGGCAGTGTTGCCCGCTGAGAAACCCTGCTCCTCCCTGGATGCAGAATGTGAGGGCAGTCCAGGGGCCTCTCCCCAGCCTTATCACTGTGAGCCAGAAGCCCATAACCTGGAGACACTCATGCTCCTATATGACTCTCCACATTGTGAGTCTCATCTTGTGGTGTGTGCAAATGAGAGGTTTGTGTGTGCAAACACACACATTTGGTGGTAGACAAACACAAAAGCAGAACAGGTTGATGAAGAAATCTTTGGTTTATATTCGATTATTTATTGAAATTTGGTATATTCTGTTTGTGAATAGTATGTGCTCATTGTAGAAATTCCGGAAAACATAGAAAAGCTTAAAGAATAAAATAGAGAGCACCATAATCATACTGACCAAAGACACTGACATGCATATACGTAATACACGTGTATATGCATATCAGTGTCTTTTTGCTATAGAGCTCAATGTATACAATTGAGATATTATTATCTTGTTAATTTACTTATTTTATCCTGAACAATTTTTCATGACAGTCAACTTTCCAAAATTATAGTTTTAACAGATGAGTAAGTTTTGTATTACAGGTATACCATGATTTAACTTTTTTATTGTTGATGTGAATTTTTACTATTGTAAACATTACTCTAACCATCCTAATATGTAAATATGTTTCATAGCTCTGTTTCCTTAGGGTAGACATAGGATAGATTTCTAAAAGTATCATTAATAGATTACATATGGCTTTTGGATCTGTATTTTTTTTATTGTTAACTTGTACCAAATTGCCAGCCTGACTCTGAGTATGGAAATGCCTATTTGTATGTGTATTCAATTTAGAAATGAAGCTAAGGAGAGGTCTTTGCCTCAGCAGGAGCTTTGGGTCATGCCGTGCCTGCAGGTATCACTCTGGACATTTCAGTGTAGCCAAGGCTGGGGAAAGGACAGCAGTGGTGGGGATCCACAGTGCGTGGGTTCTGGCCAGGGCTTTCTGTGCCATGCAACCAAGACCTCAAAGTCAGTGCGGAAGAAGCTAGCCACAGGACACTCATGTCCTTTGACCCCGTCAGATGAAACAGCAAGGTAAGCAGGGAAGCAGCCCTGGGGCAGAGCACACAGCAGGCCAGGCATATGAGAGCCTTGCTGTCCGTCCTGCTTTATGTGGATGCCAGGGGGCACCAAGAGCTGGAATATTCCCTGACCTCACGCTCTGTGAGAAAAAATGCAAAATATGTACTGAACCCCTTTGACTGAGATGAAGAGCCAACACGCAGGAGTTACTTAACTCTGGAAAGAGATATTCATTTCCCTGAAAACCTGTCTGAAGACTTTACTTCAGTGTCTGTCATCACCTGTCCTACCTGCTGAAGAGCATGTTCTTGCCCAGAAGGCTCAAAGTGCTTTATCTTATCTAAACCTGAAGAAAGGCCCTGCTGAGGTTCATTGTTTAGGCTTCATGTGACTTATTAATCAAATCATCCTCCCTGCTATGCAGGCATTTCGCAGATACTGATAAAATGTTCTCCAGAGCAAGAATGCACAGTAAGAAGTCATCAATATTTCAGCAGGCATCTTTTCTTACAGCTGAGCTAAGTCACCTGTTCCTGCAGGTACATCGTGCACATCCATTCCCTGCCTCTCCAATCAGTTACGGTGATGTACAGACTGGAGCTCCAGCGATGCACAGGCCTGGAGCTGCACCCAGCCCTGCAGGAGGGAAGAACTGACAAAGAAATAGATTTGGCAACAAACGTTGTACCGAGCAGATGCTATGCTATGCCAGGCCTGCGCCAATGGATGGAATCCACAGTGACACACACAGCCTTGATCCACAAAGAGTTTAGTTCAGTGAAGGAGAAATAGATATAAAAACAAATCACAACTCAGTATTTGCCGTAGCTAAGAGAGGAGACCTAGGGAAACAGACACAACTCACATTATTCATGAATATATCAGAGAAAACATAAATACCTTTAGGAATTTGCTATAGAGCTCAGTTTGGCTTTGAAAGTGGAAGGAGAAGGCCTTTGCCCAGTGCTGGGAGTCAGCCCCTTCAGGCACAGCCTGGCCTGCACAGAGCCAGATCCAATGCACTGATGCAGGAATATGAAGACCTGGCCACTTAGGCCCAACTCTCTACAGCTTGAAAGGGGCAATTCTTGTTCTGGGGCACCCTGTGGGGTCAGCCTATATTAGGGCTCCACTTCTTCCTCTGCCCAGCCAGCTTCCTGACCCTTCCACATGAGCTGCAGGGGCTCCTTAATAAAGAGTCTGCATGCTAAACCCCATGTGAGGGTCTGATCACCGGAAAACCCAATCTGCAGTGAAGGCAGAGTGGGGGTGAGGCTCTGCGCCAGAGGCAATGGGAGGTAGAGCACTTTGTCTGCCAATTCAAATCCACTGTTGACATTACCTGGGAGCTTCCACAGAGGCAGCTCTCAGCCATGCTTGTTTCCTGGTATGACCCACTGATCTTTCTTTTCCTTTGAGTATAACTGACTCATTGCTTGCCAAACATAATTGTAGGATTTATTGGTCTCTCCCAAGGGCAACCCTCCATGTAAGCCACATTAGATGCCATAGCTCTTGATTTGAAGCCCGTGCTGCCTCCTCGCTGGGGCATTGTAAAAGCCCGCTCAAGTCCCCCAAGTATCAGCTGTCATGGCCACATTGCTTTCATCTGAAAATTTCACGAGATGAATGTTATTGTTCAGACCATTCATGAAAATACTGTTATGCTGGCACAGAAAATGGCCTGTGAGTCAATCTATTTGATACAGTATTTCATACAGTCTACATGTAAGTCTGACTGTTTAATATAGTTTTGAGTTCTATTTTTACTTGCTAACTTCAAACTTTTCTTGGACTTTTAATAACCCATTGTTTGGTTAATTTAACGATGTCTGAGTTAAACAATTTATCAAACAATTTATCTGGCCAAATGTAGTGTTTTAAGTTGTAGAGAAAGTTAAAATTAATCTTGACCTAAAATTTTTACAATATTCCTGTAGATAAATTGTCATATCTTCTTGTTTCTTGAACCAGGATGGAAAATTGTTGGTGAGGACCTTTATTTATCAGAAAGTATGCTGCCCCACTCAGTTTTTCAGCCTTCTTGCCTCTTCTCCCGCTGACAAAGACTCTCTCTTGGATCAAACTTTAGCCAGGCTTCTCTGTGTGCTCTTCTCAATTAGGCCTCAAACTTGACCTGCTGAGCTAGTTTTGGAAAAGGTCTCCTTGACCAGGCACGGTGGTTCACACCTGTAATCACAGCACTTTGGGAGGCTGAGGTGAGCAGATCACAAGGTCAATAGATCGAGACCATCGTGGCCAACACGGTGAAGCTCCGTCTCTCCTAAAAATATAAAAATTAGCTGGGCGTGATGGCATGTGCCTGTAGTCCCAGCTACTTGGGAGGCTGAGAAAGGAGAATCGCTTGAACCTGGGAGGCGGAGGTTGCAGTGAGCCGAGATCTCACTACTGCACTCCAGCCAGGTGACAGAGCGAGACTCCGTCTCAAAATATAAAATAAAATAAGAAAGAAAGAAAGAAAGAAAGAAAAGGAAAGACCTCCTATGTTAGTTTGTCACAAATCTCCCCAGCCTTGATAACTGATCAAGTTCCTCATCCCTCACTCTTGATACCTAAGTTCTTGGCCTGCTTTCAGCAAGAATTCTGTTAAGCTAGTTTACCCTTAAGATCTAATCAAGCTCTTCTTAGTAATTTTCCCCACTGACTCCTCACTCTTCTTGTTGGTATAAAGCCCCCCACCATCCCTGCTGGGTTTGGAATTGAGACCCATCTCTTTCCCCCGTTGCAACAATCTGGAGGAAAGTCTTCTTGCCATGTTTAGCAAGTGGCCGGTGCATAATTCCTCTTTAACTTTTCTTTGATGAAGCCGTGGTTCTCAAGCTCTAGGAGATATAGACCCCACACAGAGGCATGCATCTTTCTTTCTGCTGGAGCACAGGTCCACATCTACATGTGGCCCAGGCATGCATGAAGAGACATACTCACTGGCACCTCTCCATACCTGCACTGACTCCATTTATGTATTTAAGGACAGAGAAATGCAAAGCCAAGTCAGGAAGAGCATTCACTCTTTTGACACATGCAGGGGTGTCTCTGGGTGGAAACAGACCCAGACAAATCTCAAGGTGGGTGAGTGTGATGCCCTCTCCTCCTCTGCTCTACTCAGCAGCCTCCCTGATCCAAGCTCTCTCCCTTTCTACCTTCCTGTCAGTACCTCCGAGGCTTTCAGTGGGCACACCTCGAGTGCGTGATTCACCCCAGGCTGAAGTCATGGTCCCTTCCTAACAGTCTGCATGTTCACAGAAAAATAATCTAAGAATACTGAAGGATTTAACCACCATTCATGCATATGTTCAGGCCCGAGCAGGTTGGGAAGAGAGTGTTTCCCAAATCATTCAAATCAAAGAGCACAATATATGGCACAGCAATTTTCAAAGTGGGTGACTGGGCCAGCAGCATCCTATGGCCTAGGACTTGAGAGAAGCACACCTTCTGCAACCCCTACCCAGGCCTACTAAATTAGAAGTGCTAGGCATGCAGCCCAGCAATCTGTTTCCCAGAAAACCCTCCAGGGGATTCTGAGGGATGCCAAAGTTTGAGAAGCACTGAAGGTATAGTTCAGAGTGTGGGCCCCAACTCCATCCCCAGGTTTGAACTCCGATCCTGCCCCTAACTAATTATGGTTCCCCGACCACTTCAATAAGCTTTCTGTTTCATCTTCCTTCCCTGCCATATAAGGACATTGATAACAATTGTCCATAGATAATTAAATGGGTGAATGCATTTGAGACATTTAGAGCAGTGCCTGACTCAGTGAATGCTACAACCAGAGGGCTGAACCATACGGTGGAAAGCTTGAACTAGAACCATATATACACATACTCACATACACACACAGTCACATACACACAGAGTCACATATACACACACATACAGTCACAGACATGTACACAGGCCCATACCCACACGTGCACACACACCAGAGTGGGCCAAAGTGGGAAAATATCTTGTGAGTTTAACATGGACAGAGACAGAAGACAAATAAAAGTCAAGAAGAGAATCAGAGAAGGCCAGATGCCAAGGGCCATGTCCAATAGTCCACCCAAGATGGGTGGTAGGAAGCTCCTCCTAATTGTTGTGGAAGTGGACAGATTAGGTGAGAGAGGAAACAATTGAACAGCATTAGCTCTCTCCTAACTCCTACGAGGCACAGTGAATGCAGTAACTGGAGACTTGATCTGATGATAACTGCTAATTCACTGGCACTTGCGATGATTTGAGGTCAGAACATCGTCCTCCTTGGGAAGATCAAGCCGTGATAAAGACACTCTTGATTTGGACCCTAAATTGGGTTGACCATGTTATCAAACTTTAAGACTCTGCAGCTGCATCACACCACCAGGAAACCAGTGACAGTGCTGGGCATGGTTTCCTCCCTTGCTTCAGTTTCCAGGTTTATTTCTGACAAAAGCTCCATTTGTCTCAACTGCTGAGACCCTACGGGAAGAAACAACAGGGTTAGATGCCACTTGGTAGTTTTCAAAAACACTTCTGCATGTATTTGAATGTCCGCACCATCCTATGAAGTATGCAGACACGGGTTGATTATTATTTTGTTCGATTATAATCATTAGCACTGCCCCAATTTACAAATGAAGAGACCAGGGCTCAGAAAGGTTAAACGACACACCCAGATTCAGTGTCTAACAGGACACAGGGCCAGGGCCCAGACCATCTGGCTGCAGGCTCATTGCCTGTTCCTGCACACTGCTTGTTCTGAAAGTCCAGCAGGCCCAGCCTCAGAGAGGGGACTCAGGTCAGGATTCACATGGTAGTGAACACAAATAGTTTCCATCCGAAGCCAAATCCTCAGCAAGACACTGCTTCTTCATCCCTTGCAATGGCGCCAGAAATCAAAATGATGGCAAGGATGGGCCCAGGCTGCGGACCTGGGTTTCACACGTGCTGTGGGCAGAGAGTGGAAACGTGGCTGGCACTGTAGGCCCAGGAACACTTGCACTGCCTGCACAGGTGCCAAGCACCACACCGCTGCACCACAAATCCACCAAGAGTTACACTTTCTAACAGCCATTTTAAACTGCACCCCACTTTATCATTTAGGCCACAACTTGAAAAGAATCTCTGGAGGAACACTGTCCTGAAACTGAAAACTCAGGGAGAGAAAAAGCGGGTAGTAGTAGTCAATGTCTTCTTAGCAAAGAAATTCTCAGAGGACTGAAGAAAGGACCAGGTATTAGTTTTCTATTGTGTAACAAATTACCACACATTTAACAGATTAAAAAAGCACATTGATGATCTTAGTTTCTGTGGGTCTGAGGTCCAGGCCTAGTTCAGCGAGGTCCCTTGCTTAGAGGCACAGAGGCTAATATCAGTGCTGGCTGGCGCTGCATTCTGACCTGAGGCTTCACTGGGGCAGGGAGCTGCTCTAAGCTCCCTTCGTTTTTCACAATTCAGTTCCTTGAAGCTGTAGAGCTGGGGCTTCAGGTTCTTGACGACTGTTGGCTGGTAGCTGCTCTCCACTCTTACAGGCCACCTGAAGTTCCTCGCCACATGGCCTCTGAGATGGTTCCAACATCTGTCCTACCCAAATCTCATGCTGAATAGTAGCCCCCAGTACTGGTGGTGGGGCCTGGTGGGAGGTGATTAGGTCATGGGGGCGGGTCCCTCATGGCTTGGTGCTGTCTTCATGATAGTGACTGGATGAGTTCTCTGGAGAGCTGGTCATTTAAATGAATGGCATCTGCCCCTACCACTTACTCCTGCTTTTGCCATGTGACATGTCAGCTCCCACTTTGCCTTCTGCCATGAGTAAAAGCTCCCTGAGGCCTCCCCAGAAGCTGAGCAGATGCTGGCACCATGCTTCCTATAGAGCCTGCAGAACTGTGAGCCAACTAAACCTCTTTCCTTTACAGATTACCCAGCCTCACATAATTCTTTATAGTAAGGCAAGAATGGAGTAGCACAGAAAATTGGTACTGAGGAGTGGGATGTTGCTATAAAGATACCTGAAAATATGGATGTGACTTTGGAGCTAGGTAACAGAAGAGTTTGAAGGACTCGGAAGAATAGAGGAAGATAAGGGAAAGTTTGGAAATTCTCAGAGACTGGTTGTGACCAAAATGCTAATGGTGATATAGACAATGAAGTCCATGTTTTCTCACACCATGGGTTAGGACACACGTGATCTGGCAAAGAAGTTCTGTGTTTCTCTCAGATGTGAGGAGGAGTCTGAGAACTTCACAAGAACAGGAACACTGGGAGGCAGTGATGATGGGTGAGGGCACCCCAGAGCCTGTCCTCCACAGGGCATATTGTTTTCATCTGCGAGTGATAGAAATTACAGTGCTCTCCCTCCTTTATCTTGTTAGGCTTGGTTCAGACCCATATGGTGGCCAGCATGTCACTGATAGTAATTTTTATATGTCTGCAAGCACAGCAAGGTTATGCCATGCCCCACAGCCCCGTGCATGTCCACTACTCTGTGACTTCACTTACATCATTCCATCAGTCTGGAGGAGACACCCTTTGCCTCCCAGCTGATTCTTCCCAAGGTCTTTCCTGATCACCAGGTTCACCCATGTCAAAAGAATCCCTACCTGAGTTCCCATAACATGTTTCACTTACATCTATGGAAGCACGACTTTGCATTAGGTGAAGCTTGTTTCATATGTGCTCTGTGAGTTACATTACGAACTTATAGAAATAGAGATCATCTCCCCAGCATAATATTTCCAGCACTTGACAAAGGATGTGATCCACAGTAAATGCTTAACAGATGTTTGATCAATCAAAGAAAAAATAAATGTGCATAAACACCTCTACTTTAAATACTCTCAGAATCAAAGGGGTTCAGAGTCAAAGGGAATATTCTTTAGGACCATCTTTAAATAACAGAAAAGATATACATTGATTTTATGACATTCTCTGCATCACATGGAGATGGTCCTACTGAGGCTCCACATCAATGTGATTTGACAGTGACACAGAAGGTGTGTGTTTAAGTCTGAGTCCCCTAAAGAGTCAGACATTTCCTATATATGTGTATTCACATCCCTTTGTGTCCAGGAAAACACATGAGGGAAATGGTGGCTTGGCGTGGTCAATGTGCACAGGATACAGTGAAGTCCACTAGACCACATGGCATTGTCATGGATGATGCTGGGGCCTCGATCAAAAAGTGGTGTTCCTATCGTTTGCTTCCCAATTTATCTGCTTAGAAGTTCTCACTGAGATGGTCTTGACAGTTACTTTGATTCAATATGTTTCGTGATGAGGTCAAGAAGCCAAAATAACTTATGGAAAGTGAGGTGAGATCTTAGGGAAACATTATTTAGATTTAGCATATCCTTAGGAAAAGGCCAGATTACTGGTTAGTTCCCACTAATGTAAGCAAATGGGCACTCAGACCTCAAGAGCATCATCAGTGACTGAGATGCTGTATAGATCAGATGCTCCCACCCACCCAGCTTCCACCCCTCCCCCTTCCCCTCCCCCTCC